>NC_041392.1:485083115-485152090 GCF_002162155.2 Triticum dicoccoides | reverse complement strand
GTGCGGCGGCGGCGCTGGAGGCGTGGGGAGGCGGCGGCGGTGTGGGCTGCAGGGGGGCGGGGGCGGTTATAAAGGGGGCGGGGAGAGGCGACTTGGGGGAGGGGGCGGCCTCGGGAGGCGGAGTCCTCCCCGGACTCGGGCGGCGGCGGCACTGGTCTGTCCCGACCCGGCGAGAGGCGGCGGCGGGCGGTTGTGCCGGCCTGCTCGGCTGGGCCCTTGGCCCAGGCGGGCGCGGGGTTTCGTTTTTTAAACAAAATCGCTACAACTAAAAAATTCTAGAAAAATAAATAAAAATCTAAAAATGCTAAAACAAATTTTCTCCATCTTAATAAAATATTTAGAACAGGATGAACATTTTCTTGGCTCTAAATGCAATTTTTGAAAACGTGCAATTTTTCCTAAATTCAAATAAAATAGCAAATAAAACCAAAATAAAATCTTATTTGATTTTTTGTTAAACCCTCAATATTTCTTTATTTTGGGAAAGTCATTTTATTCCCTCTCTCATAATTTTTATAATAGAAATAATTGAAGATGAAATAAATAAAATCAGATGATCCTATTTTCAAAATTTGAGAAAACTCAAATATGAAAATAACGAAATCCTCAACTCTCTCCGAGGGTCCTTAAGTTGCGTAGAATTTCTAGGATCAACCAAAATGCGATGAAATATGATATGCAATGATGATCTAGAGTATAACATTCCAAATTGAAAATTTGGGATGTTACAAACCTACCCCCCTTAAGATGAATCTCGCCCTCGAGATTCGGGTTGGCTAGAAAATAGGTGAGGGTGGTCCTTCAGCAAATCTTCCTCTCGTTCCCAGGTGGCTTCATCTTCCGTGTGGTGGCTCCACTGAACTTTGAAAAACTTGATAACTTTGCTGCGGGTGACTCGGCTGGCATACTCAAGAATCTTGACTGGTTTGTCCTCATAGGTCAAATCACTGTCCAACTGAATCGCTTCCAGCGGCACTGTATCTCTCAGCGGTATATCAGCCATCTTTGCGTGGCACTTCTTCAACTGGGAAACATGGAACAGGTCGTGAACTCCTGACAATCCTTCGGGCAATTCCAACTTGTAGGCTACTTCTCCCATACGCTCCAAAACTTTGTATGGTCCTACAAAACGTGGCGCTAATTTTCCCTTAACTCCAAAGTGCTTAACTCCTCGAAGGGGAGATACTCGAAGGTAAACTCGGTCTCCCACTTCGTAAACTGTCTCCTTACGTTTTGAATCTGCGTAGCTCTTCTGTCTGGACTGGGCTACCTTGATCCTATCGCGAACCAATTTTACTTTATGTTCAGACTCCTTAATCAGATCCGGTCCAAACAACTGACGGTCTCCAACTTCATCCCATGACAACGGGGTCCTGCACCTCCTTCCGTACAAAGCTTCGAAAGGGGCCATCTTCAAACTGGATTGATAGCTGTTATTATAGGAGAACTCTGTGTATGGTAAATTCTCATCCCAACTAGATCCGTAATCTAGCGCACAAGCTCTTAGCATATCCTCCAAAATCTGATTGACTCTCTCGGTCTGTCCATCTGTCTGCAGATGAAAAGCTGTACTAAACTCCAGCCTGGTACCCAAAGTTTCATGCAATTGATTCCAGAACTTTGAGGTAAACTGGGTTCCTCTCTCTGACACAATGCTCCTTGGAACTCCATGCAGACATACGATCCTGGTCATGTGTATCTTTGCCAACTTTGCACTGGTATAGGTAGTCTTTACTGGAATGAAATGAGCTACCTTTGTCAAACGATCGACTACAACCCAAATCGAGTCATAGCCTGAACGAGTTCTGGGTAAACTCGTAATAAAATCCATGCCTAACTTATCCCACTTCCATTCGAGTATCGGCAATGGCTGTAGCAATCCTGCTGGTTTCTGATGCTCTGCCTTCACTCTTTGACATACATCACAAACTGCTACATACTACGCAATATCCTTCTTCATTCCGGTCCACCAGAAAATATCCTTCAAATCCAGATACATCTTGCTATTTCCTTGGTGAATCGAATAGGGTGAATCATGGGCCTCTTGCAGAATTAACTTCCTGATCTCCGAATCATTAGGCACATAAACGCGGTCTTCAAACCATAAGGTATCGTGCTCATCTTCACGAAATCCTTTAGCTTTTCCTTTGCTCATTTTCTCCTTAATAGAGGCAATCTCCTTGTCAGTCTTCTGGGTTTCTCTGATCTTATCCATCAAAGTAGACTGAATCTCCAATGCGGCTACATAGCCTCTCGGAACTATTTCCAAACATAGCTCACGAAGATTTTCGGCTAACTCCCTTGGTAAATCTCCCATCATTAAGGTGTTGACATGACTTTTACGGCTCAACGCGTCAGCTACTACGTTAGCCTTTCCGGGGTGATAACGCAATCTTATTTCTGTCGGTGTACTAGAATAGGGGTACCCTAGTACCCCGAACTTGTGCACGGGCAGTTGCAGCACCCCGCGGAAAGGCTTGCCGGGCTAACACCAAGATCCTCCGTGGTTCCCTTGGAGCCATTCAAGAACAAAGTATTTAAGCTCAGGAGACAAGGCCCCGGCAAGAGGAGCTTGCCGGGAAGGCCAACCAAGGCACTCCAAGGAACTTGCCGCGATGCGCCACGCGCTCCGGCAAGGCAACAAGGCCCCGGCAAGAGGAGCTTGCCGGGAAGACCAACCAAGGTACCGCGAGGCCCGGTGAGCGGCAAGCTTCCGGACCCGACAAGATAACAGCAGCGGCAAGGCGCTTGCCGCGGCAGGCGGCCACTCTATGCCCATGCTCCAGCGCATCCACCAACGTGTCGCTCTGGGGGCCTCTCCAGGCGCGCGTGGCGGGAGGCTGTGCAGCCAGCGGTGCGCAGTGGCATGCCAAGCTGACAATATCGCCATCGCGGCAAATGGTGGCGCCCCTAACGGTCCTTTTCTGCACTGTTTGGGCGACTCAGACGGGCATTTAATGCCCTTGTCCCCTGCCGTCAGGGTTAGGTAGGGTGCACTGTACAAGTAACTGTACCAACCACCTCACTTTTTACATTTGTACCCTTCTCTGCATTGCCACCTGTCGGTGACCCCTTGAGCATATAAAAGGAGGCCCATGCGCAACGTAGGGGAGGTTCGGAGGGCAGAAAACGCTCACGCTCGGTCTCGTTAGCAGCTTGTGTGTACCGTAGCATTCAGCGCTCCCGAGCAAGAACTCAATACAATCAGACAAGCAGCAGTAGGAGTATTATCTCTCCGGAGAGCTCTGAAGCTGGGTAAACTGCTCGTGTGCTTCGCCTTGATCTGCTCTTCGTGTGATCTCCGCCCCCCGCCGAACAGAAAGGGGCCCGGTCCGCCGGCCCCATAGGTGTTCGTGGATCAATTTCCCCGACATCTTTGGCGCGCCAGGTAGGGGGCGTCGAGATTGTGTGAACCTGATCCGGCGTTCACACGAGCTAGATCTTCATTCCCTTCATCAACATGCCACCGAAGAAGAAGACTTCAGCGGCAGCCGCTCCGTCCACGTCACTTCCGCCACCGTTGGAGAAAACAGATGGTGGAATGGACGCCGGCGGAAGAATGGACGTTCCGCGCCACTCTTAGGAGGCGCAAGACCAACAGCGTCATGGCACTCGCAGTGCCATACGCGTGATAGGCCAAGACCAAGCTGGTGGATCTCGGGGTGCTCAAGACCAGCATGCATGCCAGCGTGCTGGCACGAGCGGGGCACGGTCGCCTGGACGGGATACTGCTCCTTCTAACATAGTTAGAAGTCCGAGCACGTCCCGCTCCTCGCGCCGTCCGCCACTGCCACCCACCACTCCAGCAGAAGCTTTGGCGCGAGCTCAACTGCTCCTAGATTACCCTCCGACGTCGGACAAGATCGACGAATGGAGGGCCACCATTCAGAGTCTCATCGGCTACGCCAACGGTGACACTCCACGGCGGTCGAGTGCGTCGCCGCCGCGGCAGGGTTGCCAGGCGCGAGCCGGTGGCGACGAAACGGGTGGAGGTGCAACTACCATGCAATCACCACCCCGAAGGCCAAGATCGCCGACTCGCCGGATCCACCTCGACAGCGACTCCACCGCATCGTCAGATCCACGAGCTCGTCGCGATCAGCGCCAAGTTCTTCATGATCGACAACAAGAAGACGCTCGAACTCGCATCGAGCGCCGAAGAGAAGCGCGACGTCAATCCGACAAGCGCGCTAGGCCCTCTATTGACATGCATGCGCCAGGGGAACCAGGCGATCTGCCGTACGCGGTAGGTTGCCTGCGTTCACTCGTGAGCTGCGGCAAGTCCAGTGGCCCAGCACGAAGAACTTCAAGCCAGACGTACCGGAGAAGTACGACGGCAAGACGCATCCGTCGGAGTTCCTCAGCATTTACACCATTGCGGTGCAGACTGCTGGGGGACGGGATGACAAGATCCTTGCCAACTACTTCCCGCTGGTGCTCAAGCCCAACGTCAGGTCCTGGCTCATGCACTTGCCAGACAACTCCATATCCTCTTGGGCTGATCTGTGCCATCAGTTTGTCGGCGCCTTCACAGGCGGACACAAGCCTCATGGCCAGGAGAGTGATCTTCATCTGCTCGCCCAGAAGGAAGGAGAGCCCCTGCGCAAGTACATTCAGAGATTCAGTAGTGTGCAGCACAACATCCCAGACGTCCACCCTGCCGCGGTGATCAGCGCGTTCCATCAGAACGTGCGAAACCGCATGATGCGGGAGGAAATGGCGATGTGCAAGATCAGGGACGTCAGTGAGTTATATGCACTGGCCGACAAGTGTGCACGTGCTGAGGAAGGGAGGAGACCCCCCGGAGAGAATGTAGGAGCGGAAGGATCTGACAGTGAAGATGCTGCCCCGGCAAGGAAAAACCGGCGGTGGAACAACAGGAAGAGGAAAGGCAAAGAGGTGCTAGTTGTTGAGCAGTCCGGCAACAGTGGTGGCGCCAAGGAAGCCAAAGCTGGTGACTCTGGCAAGGAGGTTGCTGCGGAGGTGGCGGTCACCGACAAGCAGGACGGCACCAACAAGCAGTATTGCAAGATCCACCGCACCAAGGGCCATGATCTCCAGAACTGTAAGAAAGTCGAGCAGCTTGTTGAGCAACAGAAAGCTGAATACGAGTGGTGCGACAAGGAGAAGGCCCAGGAAGGTGCTGGGGGATCCGGCAAAAAACGTCCCGGCCGAGGAGGACGCCGCGGCAAGGCCAAGCAGCGACAAGGAGACAGACCTCCTCGCGGCCGCGACAAGGATGAAGATGACGACGACGATGAAGACATGGATGATGAGGAGACTGATGAGCAGGAGTTCTAGAAAGCCACAGAGGTCCTGTGCGTTGACGGTGGTGCTTCTCTGCATACCTCGCACCGCCAGATCAAGCAGTGGGTGCGGGAAGTTAATGCAGAAGAACCACCCGTCAAGTCACGCAAGCCTCTGAAATGGTCCAGCACGCCTATCATCTTTGATATTGAGGACCACCCTGATCGCATAACTGCGGTTGGGTGCTTGCCGATGTTGGTTTCACCAACAATCCGCAACCTCAAGGTCACTAAGATGCTAGTTGACGGCGGCGCCGGCTTGAACCTGATCTCCTTCGCGGTGCTCCAGAAACTCCAGATCCCTGACAGTGAGCTCGAAGAAACCGGTACATTTCAAGGAATCAACCCGGGAAGGAGCAAACCGAAGGGAAAGATCACGTTGCCGGTAACATTTGGCAGCGAGCTGAATTTCAGGACTGAGAGGGTCGCGTTTGATGTTGCTGACTTTCCATT
Organism: Triticum dicoccoides; assembly: GCF_002162155.2. NCBI lineage: Eukaryota > Viridiplantae > Streptophyta > Magnoliopsida > Poales > Poaceae > Triticum > Triticum dicoccoides. The sequence goes on along the minus strand of NC_041392.1, from coordinate 485,146,331 downwards.
ACCTTACAATGCAATCCTTGGCCGTCCGGCACTCGCCAAGTTCATGGCAGCCTCTCACTATGCGTACAACATACTGAAAATGCCAGGCCCGATAAGTGTCATCTCTGTCCCTGGCGACAAGAAGGATGCTCTTATCTGTGCTGACAAGATCTACCGGGAAGCAGCAGCCGCAGCAGAACGCAAGACACTTGCTGCTGAAGCTCCCAGAGGGAAGAAGAAGACCAAGTCCGGCAAGAGCTCTGATGCCCACTCCGGCAAGCGCACCTCTTCGGAGTGTTGCACTACCATTGAGGACGCACCATCGACCTCCACCGGCAAGTGTAAGAAGGCAATGGCAGCTCCACCTGAGACCAAGAAGGTGTCCGCCAAGGAGGACGGCACTGGTGGTACCTTCACCATCAGCGCCACTCTTGACCCCAAATAGGAAAGTGCGCTTGTTGCTTTCCTGCGGGCGAATGTCGACGTGTTTGCGTGGCAACCATCTGATATCCCCGGTGTTCCCAGGAAAGTAATTGAGCACCACCTTGCCGTCTGTCCTCATGCGCGGCCCGTCAAGCAGAAAGTCAGGAAACAGGCAGTGGAGTGCCAAGAATTCATCGCAGAAGAAATCAAGAAGCTAGAAGCAGCATGCCTTGTCAGAGGAGTGCTCCATCCCACATGGTTGGCCAATCCTGTTGTCGTGCGCAAGGCTAACGGGAAATGGAGGCTTTGTATTGACTTCACTGATGTTAATAAAGCTTGTCCCAAAGACCCGTTTCCCTTGTCACGCATCGACCAGATTGTTGACTCCACAGCCGGATGTGATTTGCTTTCATTTCTTGATGCATACTCAGGATACCATCAGATCTTCATGGCAGAAGAGGATGAAGAGAAAACTGCATTTATCACCCCGTGTGGCACGTACTGCTTCGTACGGATGCCTTTCGGTTTGAAGAATGATGGTTCAACATTCGCAAGGGTAGTCCACCACGCTTTTGAGCCACAGATGCACTGAAATGTGGAAGCCTACATGGATGACATAGTGGTCAAAAGCAAGAACAGGGCGACCCTGATTCAAGATTTAGACGAGACATTTGCAAATCTGCGCAAGATCAACCTCAAGCTTAACCCCGAGAAGTGCGTGTTTGGAGTCCCATCCGGCAAGCTTCTCGGGTTCTTCGTGTCTCAGCGGGGAATTGAAGCCAATCCCGACAAGATCAAGGCCATTGAGCAGATCGAAGCACCAAAGCGCGTCAAGGATGTACGAAGGCTTGCCGGTTGCGTGGCTGCTCTCAGCAGGTTTATCTCTAGATCTGCTGAGCGCGCCCTGCCATTTTTCAAAATTTTGAAAATGGCAGGTCCAATAAAATGGACTCCGGAGGCGGAGGCTGCGCTGCAGGACTTGAAGAGATACCTGTCCTCCACTCCAACACTTGTCGCACCTAAGCCGCACGAGAAGTTGCTGCTGTATATAGCGGCAACCAATCAAGTGGTCAGTGCTGCGTTAGTGGCGGAGAGGGAGGCAGATGATGAGCCAGCAACCACGGCAGATGCATCCAGCGAGAAGCAGGGGGCTTCGCCGACAAGCTCTGGTCCCGACAAAGATGGATCTGCGCAGGAGCATGATAAGATGCAGAAGAGAATGGTGCAGCGTCCAGTTTACTTTGTCAGTTCCCTTCTACAGGGGGCTAGATCAAGGTACTCTGGTGTGCAGAAGTTGCTTTTCGGCCTCCTCATGGCCTCAAGAAAGCTGCGCCATTACTTCCAAGCACATGAGATCACAGTCGTCACTCGCTTTCTGCTGAAGAGGATACTGCAAAATCCAGAAGCGTCAGGCAGGATTGTCGAGTGGGCGCTGGAACTGTCAAGCTTTAGCCTCAAGTTTGAGAGCACTTCAACTATCCAAAGCAGAGCATTGGCAGAGTTCATAGCAGAATGGACGCCAACACCAGATGAAGAAATTCCAGAGACGAGCATCCCCGTCAAAGAGGCAAGCAAAGAGTGGCTGATGTACTTTGATGGTGCCTTCTCGCTGCAAGGCGCCGGTGCGGGCGTGCTGCTTGTCGCGCCCACCGGAGAGCACCTCAAGTACGCAGTCCAGATGCACTTTCCCAAGGAGCAAGCAACCAACAATACTGCAGAGTATGAAGGATTGCTTGCCGGTCTCAGAATCACAGCAGACCTTGGGATCAAGAAGCTCATTGTCAGGGGTGACTCACAGCTTGTCGTCCGCCAAGTGAACAAGAACTACCAGAGTCCATTGATGGAAGCATATGTTGATGAAGTGAGGAAGCTAGAAGAGCACTTTGACGGCCTACAGATGGAGCATATCCCAAGAGCTCAGAATGACATTGCTGATGGCCTGTCAAAGTGCGTCGCACTAAAGTTACCTGTGGAACCAGGGATCTTTGTGCTCAAGTTGACTCAACCATCCGTAACACCATCAACTGGACAAAGCAAGAAGAGGAAGTTGGTTTCTGGTGACTACTTTCCGGCAGAGCTCCCCGAAGCCGCCGCCAAGAAAGTCCCCAAGATCAACACCAAGGATGCTGAGGGGCAGTCTGCTCCGGCAAGCCTTATGGTTTGTTCCGTTGAAGCAGACGCTCCCGACAAGTTTTGCTCCGACAAGCTTGCCGGGGAACATCAAGCTCCGGCAGGGCCGCAAATCCTTGCCGTAGAAGCGGATGTTCCCGCGGCAGCAGATGTGCCTTTAGTCCTTGTTGTTGAGCCACAAGCTCCAGCATGGGCACAACGGATTGTCCATTTCCTTCAGACAGGAGAACTTCCCGAAGAGCAAGAAGAAGCGGAAAAAGTAGCCCGGCAGTCAAGTATGTACCAGTTTGTCGATAGCATACTGTACAGAAGAAGACTCAACGGTGTGAAATTAAAGTGTATTTGCCGGGAGGATGGACAAAAGCTGTTGGCAGAGATACATGGAGGCATATGTGGCCACCACATTGGCGCAAGAGCACTTGCCGGCAAAGCTTTCCGGCAAGGTTTCTTTTGGCCGACAGCCCTCCAGGATGCAACTGCACAAGTAACCAAGTGTGAAGCGTGCCAGTTCCACTCCAAACAGATACACCAGCCAGCTCAAGCTCTCCATACGATCCCTTTATCCTGGCCATTTTCGGTCTGGGGGCTCGATATCCTCGGCCCTTTCCCCCGAGCTGTCGGGGGCTTTGAGTACTTGTACGTCGCAATCGACAAGTTCACAAAGTGGCCGGAAGTGCAGCCAGTGAGGAAGGTGACACCACAGTCAGCAGTCAAGTTCTTCAGGTCAATTGTTTGCCGTTTCGGGATCCCTAACAGGATCATCACCGACAACGACACGCAATTCACGAGCCGCACCTTCATGCAGTACGTCCAAGACCTTGGCGTCAAGGTCTGCTTCGCTTCTGTTGCTCATCCGAGAAGCAACGGTCAAGCAGAGAGGGCAAATGCTGAAGTGCTACGTGGGCTCAAGACCAGAACTTTCGACAGGCTGCACAAGTGCGGAAGAAACTGGATCGAGGAGCTGCCGGTGGTTCTTTGGTCGATCAGAACGACGCCAAATCGAGCCACTGGCCAGACGCCTTTCGCTCTAGTCTATGGAGCAGAGGCAGTTCTCCCCACGGAACTCGTATACGGATCGCCTCGAGTGCTCGCTTATGATGAGCTTGAGCAAGAACAGATGCGACAAGACGACGCGCTGCTCCTTGAGGAAGATCGTCTTCAGGCTGCTGTGCGAGCTGCTCGATACCAGCAAGCTTTGCGCCGCTACCATAGCCGCAAAGTTAAGGCCAGAAGCTTCAAGGAAGGATACCTTGTTCTTCGGCGCGTTCAGTCCGCCAAGAATTCCAACAAGTTGACGCCGAAGTGGGAAGGCCCTTATCGGGTGAAACGAGTCACTAGGCCCGGCGCTGTCCGCCTTGAGACCGAAGATGGCATTCCGGTGAGCAACTCCTGGAACATAGAACATCTTCGTAAGTTTTTCCCGTAGGGCGCGGTTGCCGGAACCCATTCCGGCAACCACCTTTTGTACAAGTCTTGCCGCTGTTGCATGTAATCCTTTGTACAAAGCCGGGCGCAGACCCCGCGCATAAGTAAAACCCCATGTGCTCCGCACAACTTGTCCATTTCATGCATTAGTTTCTTTCTTGCATGCGATTATCTGACACTTTGTGCAGCACCTACATCCGGTAAGCAATAACGAGCCGAAGGGCTCCATATTATTATTTTCTCTTCTTTCTTCTTTTCAACAAAGGAAAAGAAGGTTCCCTCGCACACAAGTTTGCCGGGGGGGAAGGAGAAGATTGTGGTATGGACTAGGCGTCGTTCAAGCAAAGTTTTGCCTTGCCGGGAAGCAAACGACAGAAAAGCTAAGTTGCCAAAGTTTGAGCAATCAGTTTTTAAATTTTTGAGTTATCTTCCTCGAATGACCCTGCTTTGTATGGAAAACCTGTGCGCGGAGGAACCAACTCATGGCTAGTTGCGCCCTTACTTTGTTTCGAGTCCGCTCAACAACTTAAGTGTGCTGCATCTAGTCGCGACAAGGTTTCTTGTCGGAAGCAGCGCCACCAGCAGGCTGCTGACGTTCCGCACTCAGCGCTCGCGGCTCGGGTGCCTGCGCGAACAAGTTCCCTAGAAGCGTAGGGTAAAAACATACAAAGGAAGGAATCTAGTAGAGGAAATAACATAGCAATTGATAACAAAAATAAAGTTATATTACAAGATAACTTGTCGCAGCTCTAACAGACTGTTTTCATAACATGATTAGCAGCGACAAGGGAAAAGAAGAAATGGGCGGCCTAGTCTACGCGATCACCCTCAACCCTCTTGATCTCGCTCACCTTGTCCACAACGGGTGCGGCAAGGGCCTTGAGTGCGTCCCGATCGGCGTCTGGCGGCAAGGACTTGAGGACGTTGGTGAAGCTGAGGCCTGGATTGCGGAAGGCCACCTTCATCAGCACCTTCTGGAGAACCCCGGCGCAAATTTTGCGCGACTCATCGGCCAGCTGCTTTGGGATCCTCTCCCGGAGCCGCTGGAGTGTCGTCGCCACGCCCTTGAAGAACAGGTTGAGCTTGGCGCTGGGTTGGAGATTCTCGTCGGAGGGATATCCAAAGTCCTCCATCCCCAGTTGCGCCAGCTCCTCGTCGATGACTGCGGCAATATTCACCAGACCCTCGGTCCAGTGCTCCACAGTATCTCTGAATGAGTTCTGGGTAACTGCGATGCTCTCCAGCAGCGCCTTGTCAGCCTTGACCTTCTCCGATAAGGTCTTCTCCCGCTCCTTGGCGGCGTCCAGCGTCTGCATCAGCGTGGCCAGCTTCAACTCCAGGTCCGCATTGGAATCCTTGGCGGCGCTGAGCTCCTTGCCCCTCTCAGCGAGAAGACCTTGCAGCTCACCGTGGGCGGCAGCATCCTTCTCATGCTCACGCTTGAGCGCGGCAAGCTCCTCGCCGCTCTTCCCGATGTTGCCCTCCAGCTGTGCCACCTTCTCCTCCAGCTCTTTCTTGGCAGCCTCTGCGATTGCGGCAGCATCCTTTGCCTCCTTGAGCGCCCCGCCAAGTGCTTGCTCGCGCTCGGCGAGCTCCTCCTCGTAGCTGTCGAGGTTGGCCTTCCGCTGCACCAATTTGCCTTCTCGCGCGGACTGCTTCTCGGCGGCCAGCCTTTGTTCCTCCTCAGCTTCGGCCTTCTCGAGAAGGAAGGTCGTGCGCTCCTCGTCGAGTCGCTCCCGCTCCTGTGCCAGGGACCGGAGAGCTTCTTGATTGTGGCCCCGGAGCTCCTCCGCGCGCTTCTCCATGTCAACTCCCGCCTTTGCGACAAGCGCTTCCCGGGAAGCCAGCTTGGCTTGCCGTGCGCGGTAGAGTGACAGCAGCTGCTCCTCCTCAGGCTCGGCACTGCTGCTGCTGGGCGCGTCGACCAACGACAGTCCAGCAGAGGCGAGCACCTCCTCATCGAAAGTTTCCCCCTCGACCGGCGCCCTGGAGCTCGACGCCCAGGGTAGCTTGATGAAGATATCGTCACCGGCCTTCAAGTAGGCGCCGGGCTGGGGCTCCTCGGAGCCCGGCTCCGCAGAAGCGGCAGAGGGATCGGCGGTCGGCGCAGCGCCTGGCGCTCCTACGGCCTCAGGGTCGTCAGTGCGGTCGCCCGACCCCTCGCCGGCTTCTGCGGCGGCAGCCTTGGCGGCCTCCTCGCCGGCGGTCCCATCAGCACCGGCCCCTTCTTCATTGGCGGCGGCGTCGTTAGTGCTGCCATGCGCGCCTTCCTCGCCGGCGCCCTCTGTCTCCATTGGCTCAGTAGCAGATGGGTCTGAAGAACGAAGAAGGGAGAAAAATCAATCAAAAGTCCAAGAGAAGAAAATCAGAAGAAGAAGAACCCAAGGGAAAGTTTTTGGACAAGTGAATTACCTGTGCCAAGATCTGCAGTTGCGGTCTCGGCCGCTGCAAGTTCGACGGTGCTGCCCCTTGCCGGAGAGTTCTCCCTTGCCGGAGAGCGCTCCCTTACCGGGAACTCCTCCCTTAGCGGCGTAGTCGAAGCAGATGGCACTTTGGGACCAGCTTCCGGGCGCTCCTGATATGGCTGCTCTGCTCCTACACAAATCAACAAGCAAGATATGAACAAAGGAAAAAGCACTCATGCGCGCCCGACAGCAGAAAGCTAACTATGAACTTACGCTGGGGGCTGCGCTGTGGGCTGTTTTGAGGAGTGGTTGCCGGGTCCGTCAAGGTGGTCTCGGACCCACCCCATGCTGACACGGTGGGGTCGTCTTCGATGACAATCACCGCGGCCTTGGCCCTCTTCGCCGCTCTCTGGGCCAGCGTCCTGAAAAGAAAGGAGTCCAGATTGAAGCAAGTCAGATACAAGATAAAAACAGCAAGATTGAAGAACTACAAGAGCACCAAAGAAACTTACTCTTCTTCCTCCTCATCGGAGCTGAGCGCGGAAAGATCAAAGTCCGGCTCCCTTCCGGTGCGGCGAGGCAGAGGAGTAGGATCCCTTGCCCGCTTGGCAGGGGCGGTGGCGGTGGCCCGGGAAGATCCCGCTCCAGTTGTCGCTGCTGCGTTGGGCGCTCCCACGGCAACATTGCTTGCCGTGGTAGAGCGTGTCACACGGCTCGGCGGCTGTTGACCCGGCTGCCGCCCCGCTACGTCTGCGGCCCTGCGAAGACGCCTTCTTGGCGGGGCCGGGGGCTCCGCCTGCGGCAAGCTTTCTGAAGGCTCGGGCTCTTCCTCGCCGACCTCGCTTGGCTCAGCTTCAGAGCCGGTAGGCTCTTCCTTGCCAATGAACTCCGCGCGCTCGGCGAGGTTTGACGCCTCTGCCGCCTCCGCCTCCTCCACAGTGAACCCAAACGCGCCCGCGGCAGCTGCGGCCGCAACCTCTTCCGCTCTAGTGGCGATGCGCTGCAGCTCCTCGTCGGTGGTGTCACGGGTGAGGCTCTTCTGCTCGTCAGCGTGGACCGGCACTTCTTACAAGTTGTCGAAGAACGCTTGCACGACGTCATCCGCAGGCTCTTGCCAAGTTGGAACGATTCCGTGTGAATCGCATAACGGCATCATGGCGCGGATCCGGTCAAGCGAAGAATTGTTACACAATGGAACGACGCCCCTCGGCAGCGTGAATGGGTGCTGGGGATCGCGTTTGAACAACTCCAGGAGCATTGCATCCAGCTCCAAGACGGTGAAGTTGTAGTTGAGGCCCGGTCGCAGCCTCATGATGTCCGCCGAGTTCTTGAATTCCCAGGCGGGCCTCCCCCTCTCCTGCAGGGGGGCGATGCGGCGGCAGAGGAAATCTGTGCCTACAACGCCTACAGTGAGTCCGGCAAGCCTGAGGCGAAGGATCCTAGTAATGGCGATCTTCAGCCTCTCGTCTTCCGGGGCCACATTGCTCCAGTCATTGCCGCGCACTATTGGAGCTTGGCGCACGGCGGTGAAGGGCTGCGGATTCTCCTCGATGATCCAGCACCACTCCGCTCTCCACTCCTCCCACTTGCTGCGGAGCTCACCCTCCAAGTACGCCTCCTTCTTGCCGACTATCGAGATCCAGGCGATCCCTCCGGCAAGCGGCTCTCCTCTCTCTACCCGAGGTATGAAGAAGTGGCGGAAAAGGGCAACATTGGGGTGGACTCCGACAAAGTTTTCGCACAAATGTGCGAAAACTGCCATGGTCAGAACGGCGTTGGGGGTGAAATCAAGGAGGCGGAAGCCGTAGGTGTTCATGATATCGCAGAAGAACTCCGAGAAGGGCGGGCAGAGCCCCCAATAGAAGAACAGCGCGAAGAATGGGTACCCGTTTGGAGCCAGTTCCGAAGCAGCGGCCGGGAGTACCCTCGTGCGTGGATGCGCCCGCATCTCCGTCGCCCAAAAGAGGTAGAAGTACTCCCTCAGCTCCTTCACGCCGAGCTGGGGGGAGAAGATCGCCCGCTCCTTCCGCAGCGCCGCGAGCCGCTGTGTCTCGGCCAACTTCACGCCCTTTCCCTTGTCGGCTTTCGGAGCCATGGCGGAGGTGGTGGGGGAGGTCGACGGCGTTGGTGATGCTGGTGGCAATGGGGGGCGGAGCGCTGCTCTCTCGGCTTCGGGAAGAAGGGGGGAGCGGCGGAGGTTCGTGAAGATGGAGTAGTAGCAACCAGCGAGGGGGAACGAACTGCCCCTGTTTCCTCTGCTTATAAAGAGGGATGGGGCGCACGTTTCGCCCTTCCAAATAAAGAACCACCCACGATCTCTCCCACGACGCCGCATTCAACGCGTGCCGTTAGGGGAGAGCGCGGTGGATACGGAGCGAGATTCGGCGTGGCCCATTCCGCATGTGCCCGTGCCCTGCTTTGGGCCTGGCCCAACAGCGCTCGGCACCGTGTCAGGCCCAGGCCCGGGGGCTCCTGTCGGTGTACTAGAATAGGGGTACCCTAGTACCCCGAACTTGTGCACGGGCAGTTGCAGCACCCCGCGGCAAGGCTTGCCGGGCTAACACCAAGATCCTCCGTGGTTCCCTTGGAGCCATTCAAGAACAAAGTATTTAAGCTCAGGAGACAAGGCCCCGGCAAGAGGAGCTTGCCGGGAAGGCCAACCAAGGCACTCCAAGGAACTTGCCGTGATGCGCCACGCGCTCCGGAAAGGAAACAAGGCCCCGGCAAGAGGAGCTTGCCGGGAAGACCAACCAAGGTACCTCGAGGCCCGGTGAGCGGCAAGCTTCCGGACCCGACAAGATAACAGCAGCGGCAAGGCGCTTACCGCGGCAGGCGGCCACTCTGTGCCCACGCTCCAGCGCATCCACCAACGTGTCGCTCTGGGGGCCTCTCCAGGCGCGCGTGGCGGGAGGCTGTGCAGCCAGCGGTGCGCAGTGGCATGCGAAGCTGACAATATCGCCACCATGGCGAACGGTGGCGCCCCTAACGGTCCTTTTCTGCACTGTTTGGGCGACTCAGACGGGCATTTAATGCCCTTGTCCCCTGCCGTCAGGGTTAGGTAGGGTGCACTGTACAAGTAACTATACCAACCACCTCACTTTTTACATTTGTACCCTTCTCTGCGTTGCCACCTGCCGGTGACCCCTTGAGCATATAAAAGGAGGCCCATGCGCAATGTAGGGGAGGTTCGGAGGGCAGAAAACACTCACGCTCGGTCTCGTTAGCAGCTTGTGTGTACCGTAGCATTCAGCGCTCCCGAGCAAGAACTCAATACAATCAGACAAGCAGCAGTAGGAGTATTATCTCTCCGGAGAGCTCCGAAGCTAGGTAAACTGCTCGTGTGCTTCGCCTCGATCTGCTCTTCGTGTGATCTCCGCCCCCCGCCGAACCGAAAGGGGCCCGGTCCGCCGGCCCCATAGGTGTTCGTGGACCAGTTTCCCCGACAATTTCATAATCCTTGATGAGCTCCAATCATCTCCTTTGCCTGAGATTCAACTCCTTCTGCGTGACGATATACTTCAAACTCTTGTGATCCGTGTACACCTCACAATGATTTTTAATGAGAAAATGTCTCCAAGTCTTCAATGCATGCACTACGGCTACTAACTCCAAATCATGTGTAGCATAATTCAACTCATGAGGCTTAAGCTGTCGTGAGGCATAGGAAACAACTCTTCCTTCCTGCATAAGCACTGCTCCAAGTCCTCGACGTGAAGCGTCGCAATACACCTCATAATCCTTGGTCTGATCTGGCAAAATCAACACTGGTCATGTAACCAAACGTTTCTTCAACTCCTGGAAACTGGCCTCACATTCCTCAGTCCATATGAACTTTGTATCCTTCTTCAACAACTCCTTCATAGGTTTTGCAATCTTCGAGAAATTTTCAATGAATCTCCGGTAGTATCCTACAAGTCCAAGAAAACTCCGGATCTCTCCAACTGTTGTTGGCGCTTCCCAATTTGTCACAGTGTCAACCTTGGTGGGATCTACTGCTATACCTTTTCCAGATATAATGTGTCCGAGGAATCCAACTTCCTTCAACCAAAACTCACATTTGCTAAACTTGGCATATAACTGATGTTCTCTGAGCTTTCCAAGTACCAAACGCAAATGCTCCTTATGCTCCTCTTCATTCTTCGAGTAAACCATGATATCATCAATGAACACTACGACGAACTTATCCAGAAACTAAATAAACACTTTGTTCATCATGTTCATAAAATAAGCAGGTGCGTTAGTCAGACCAAATGACATAACGGTATACTCGTACAGCCCATACCTGGTGGTAAAAGCTGTCTTGGGTATATCCTGTTCTCGAATCTACAACTGATGGTACCCTGATCGCAGATTGATCTTGGAAAATACCTTAGCTCCTTGCAATCGATCAAACAGATCATTGATCATCGGTAGTGTGTACTTGTTCTTGATGGTTACTTCATTCAATCCTCGATAATCAACAACCATCCTTAATGATCCATCCTTCTTCTCCACTAGAAGTATTGGCGATCCCCAAGGTGAAGAACTTGGGCGGATATATCCCCTATCTAGTAACTCCTTGATCTGCTTCTTAATCTCCACCAAATCCTTTGCGGGCATCCTATATGGTCTCTTAGATATTGGCCCTGTGCCTGGCAAAAGCTCAATCTAAAACTCAATATCTCTATCGGGTGGCATGCCTGGCAATTCTTCTGGAAATACATCAAGGAAATCTTTCACCACTGGTACTTCCTCCTGCACAACTCCTGTTAAGCAATTTACTTGAGTCCTTTTCGGCACATGCCTGGATACATACTTGATCCTTCTCCCTTCTGGGGTGGTAAGCAAAATTGACTTACTGGCACATTCAATGTTCCCTTCATACTTTGATAACCAATCCATGCCTAATATCACACCAGTCCTAGAGATTCCAATACTATTAGGTCTGAGGGAAATACGTAGTTACCAATCCTTAATGGTAACCGATCACACCATAGACTAGCCATATACTCTGCTCCAGGCGAGGTTGCTAACATGGGTGACCTAAGGGCTTGGGTTGGCAGTTTATACTTATCCACAAATCCCCTTGATATGTATGAATGCGATGCACCAGTATCAAAAAGAACGAGTGCAGTAAATGACTTAACCAAAAACTTACCTATTACTGCATCGGGCTAGGCTTCAACCTCCTCCACATTTACGTGGTTCACCTGTCCCCTATTGAAAGGGTTCGGCTTCTTCCCAGAGTTTCCATTGCCATTTCCATTTTGGGCTTCAGGACATTCATTGGCATAATGTCCGGTCTTCTGGCACTTAAAGCAAGTGACTTGGCTCAGGTCTCTCTTGGCTGGGTTGATGGGTTCGTACGGTTCTGGCCGTTGCTTCCTCCATTCCCATTACCATTTTTAGTGCCATTGTGATTGTGCGAGCTACCTCCTCCATGGGTATGCTGAAAATGTCCTCCCGGCCTAGGGGTAAAACGTGGCTTCTGCTGAGCTCCAGAATTGTACTTCCCTTGTCCATACTTCCTCTTGCGGTTCTCAATCTGCTGCTGCTTCCCTTCAATCATAAGAGCACGATCTACCAACTCCTGGTAGTTGTTGAAGGTTGCTACCATCAACTGCATGCTCAACTCATCATTCAGTCCTTCTAGAAACTTCTCCTGCTTAGCTGCATCCGTAGCAACGTCATATGGGGCATAACATGCTAGCTTACTAAAATCCTCCACATACTGGCCAACTGTCCATCCTCCTTGGCGCAAGTTGCGAAACTCTCGCTTCTTCATGGCCATAGCTCCTGCTGAAACATGGGCAGTACGGAAAGCCTACTGGAACTGGTCCCATGTGACAGTGTTGACAAGGAAAGTGGCTATAAAATTCTCCCACCATGATGCGGGTCCTTCAAGTTGATGTGCAGCAAACTTCACCTTTTCTGCATCTGTGCATCCTGTCGTGGTCAACTCCCTTGCTGTCTTGCAGAGCCAATCATCTGCTACTATCGGTTCGGTGCTACTGGAAAACACCGGCGGATTCAGCCTAAGAAAACGGGCTAAGTGATCAACAGGTGGTGGTGGTGGGTTGTCCTTGTTGTTCCCCTGATTCTGATTCTGGACTAGCAACTGCATCAATGTGTTCTGCTGCTGGATCAATTGGGTGAGCTCCGGTGGGAAGGTAAATCTGGGGTCATGTCTCGGAGGCATCTGAGGGTTTAGAAAAGATGAGATTGAAGAATAGAGAGGGGTCTAGAGAGAAAACATTACCCATATGCATATGAGGCAAAAACAAACAATTCACTTCATTCAATCAAGCAAGGGCATACAATCGATCTAAGTATCGCAAAAGTGCTCGGACTACTATATTTACATGGTGGACTACTACTACTGTTGGGGTGGTCTACTAGAAATATTCTTCGATGCAGACTCCATGATATCTACTCCAGCTTCATCAACATAGTCATCATCGCTATCATCTGGATCCGAGTCGGTGTCGTCGATGATGATGTAGTCTTCCGAGCGAATCTCCTTGGGTTCTTCGTCTTCTTCTACTGGTGTAGGGTCTCCCATGAATATTCCAATCTTCTTGATCAGATCGACATTCTTCTCCACTAATACCTCGATTTCTTCTTCATAATCTTCACGTGTAGCCTTGAGTTCTTCCTCCAGTTCCTTGATTCTTGTCCTTGCCTTCTTTAGATATATCATGTCGGTCCACATCTGGTTCTCCCGACGTCGAATGTGCTGGTTTAACTCTTGGATAAAGCTGCAATTGATCTATCCTTTTTGGTGCTGATCATCTCCCATTGCTCATCTCGGCATCCACAAATCTGGTAGATAGTATCCTTGAGATCATTGCGGTAAAATTCTCCAATGCGTCCCATGGCGATGTGAGCTGCCATGCTCTTTCCTAGACTCCAGGTTGGTGCATCAAAAGAAAACTCTATGGGCTGAGTGACTGGCATGAACGTCCTTCGTGGAACTTGAACTTGAATCATCCAGCGCTCTTCTTCGGGTAAAGTGGCATTGTAAGTTCCGGTGAAGCTTGGTACTCCTATGTTCAGGTATCTTGTGACTTCCTTCAAATAACGTCCAAAGGGTGTATCTTCATCCGGTTGTGTGAACTTGTTCCTTGCATCCGCCATCCTAAAAGAGTAGAAAAGATGAGGAGTCGGAATGAGAAGAGTGAGTAGTGATCTAAGGCTTTAGCTTAGTGGCCGTGTCCTACAGTCAGCGTGTGCTCTGATACCATCTTGTAGCGACCAGACCTCAAAGGGTCCAATCTCTGTGCTCAGGAGTCATCCCTGGATCAGTAATGATGACACCACACAGTACTTGAAGGATTTATAACAGAGTAGCAATCACACACTTATTACATCGAGAGTCTCAAAAGAGAACTTATTACAACAAATATGGCTTAAGTCCATCTAATAACAATAACAGCGGAAGGCTTGGAAGATAAATGAGTCCATCAACTCCAACGGCATCACTGAGTATAGAACCACGACCTAAAAGCACCTTACTCATCGTCTGAAAAGTCTGCAACATTAACGTTGCAGCCCGAAACGGGTCAGTACATGGAATATGCTGGCAATGTAACACATAGAGAGCAATAAAAGAATAAGGCTATTCTATATGCATATTTGGCTGGTGGAAAGCTCTATGGTTACAGTTTTCCGTAAAGCCAATTTTTCCCTACTACAAAGGAATAAATTTTATTTAACTATCATGGTGGTTGTTAAACATTGAGAGTGTAGACACGCTCTCAATCCCAATTAAGCAACATCATTAAACCCAACAAAATTAATTTTAAAAGTAACATGATGAGGTTCACATGATAATCCAAGTACTAGATACTCAAAATGTCCATAACTGGGGACACGGCTAACCATGATTAGTTTATACACTCTCCAGAGGTTTGCGCACTTTTCCCCACAAGACTCGATCTCCTCCGTTAGATTTCCCGCACTAAAGGGTGTTTGGGAAACGGATGACCGAGACATAGTCTTTCAGAAGCGCTAGCACCTTACGAATGGGTAGACTGTACCAACCTACATTCCCTACATCTGCTAGTCTACCATTGTAAGAGTTCGCACGACTTAGTCAACTATGCTAGAGCCCATAGTAGCTTGAGGCTGCACACGGAAGTTTCTAGCATGAATAAACTCATGATCCCTTTGAGCCTGGGTGGCGGTCCGAAGAAAAATAGGCAATCGCTGGAATACCCAGGTGCCTCAATCCACCCAGATGTGTATTTAAGTTGCCACCTTAGATAAACCATTGATTAACAATCTCACATCTGTCATGGACTTCACTCACCCAATCCACGTCTACTAGCATAGCATAGCATAATAAGCAAACGTAGAAGTAACTCCCAAAGGTTTGATAATAACAGGTAATAGGTACTACCTCATCTACTTCCCAAACCCACAATTTAATTAGATCCTAGTCAATGCAAAGTGTGAGGATTGATCTAATGCAATAAAAACTGGGTAACAGGAAGTATGATCAAAGTGTTACTTGCCTTGCTGATGATCCGTGAAACCTAGCGATTCGAAGTAGCAAGCGGCGCACTCCGGGTACTCTATCACAAAAAAACAAGCATACAATAAGTACTCAACTAATGCACGGGTAAAACTCGAATAAGAGATCTAACCAGAAAGTTCAACTTAAGAATTCCGGTTGGCAAAAAGAATCAAACTGAACGAAGCAACGAAAGACAAACGGCAAAAGAAATAAGCTTCACTTACTAATCTGAAACTAGGGCGAATTTTACTAAGGCAAAAACTTGTTTGAGTTGGTCAAACGGAAAGACGGTTTCGAGACAAAACTCCAGGCGCTTGAATCGCCTGATTCCGACAAACGAGCGAAAAGTTAAACTAAAACGAACATCGGATCAGAAATCGCGATCAGAAAAACCGCGGGTTTAATCCGAGAAAAAGAAAAACGACGAACAGGTTAACGAACGGACGTTCATTAACAGGAACTAGACGATGAACCCGTTCGTTAAAACAAACGGACGAGCGAACGCTCGCTAAATAAATAAACCAGAGAAAAACCGATCTATTTAAAAAATCGAAAACTAGGGTTTTCAAAAAAACCGAAATGGCTTTTTCTCAAAAACCGGGCGGCGGCTCCGGGTGGCGGCAGGGGCGGCAAGCGGCGCGGGGCGGCGGCTGCGGCGTGGCAGCGAGCGGCGGCGGCGCTGGAGGCTTGGGGAGGCGGCGGCGGTGTGGGCTGCAAGGGGGGGGGGGTTATAAAGGGGGCGGGGAGAGGCAACTTGGGGGAGGGGTCGGCCTCGGAAGGCGGAGTCCTCCCCGGACTCGGGCGGCGGCGGCGCTGGTCGGGACTCCTGTCCCGACCCGACGAGAGGCGGCGGCGGCCGGCTGGGCCGTCCTGCTCGGCTGGGCCCTTGGCCTAGTCGGGCGCGGGGTTTCGTTTTTTTAAACAAAATCGCTACAACTAAAAAAAGTTCTAGAAAAATAAATAAAAATCTAAAAATGCCAAAACAAATATTCTTCGTCTAAATAAAATATTTAGAACAGGATGAACATTTTCTTGGCTCTAAATGCAATTTTTGAAAACATGCAATTTTTCCTAAATTGAAATAAAATAGCAAATAAAACCAAAATAAAATCTTATTTGATTTTTTATTAAACCCTCAATATTTATTTATTTTTGGAAATTCATTTTATTCCCTCTCTCATAATTTTTATAATAGAAATAGTTGAAGATGAAATAAATAAAGTCAAATGATCCTATTTTCAAAATTTGAGAAAACTCAAATATGAAAATAACGAAATCCCCAACTCTCTCCGAGGGTCCTTGAGTTGCGCAGAATTTCTAGGATCAACCAAAATGCGATGAAATATGATATGCAATGATGATCTAGAGTATAACATTCCAAATTGAAAATTGGGATGTTACAATATGGGAATATATAGGTGAAAGAATTAGGTCAGGAGGCTCTCGGGGGGCCCACAAGGGTGGGGGCGCGCCCTCCGTCCTTGTGGCCACCTCGTGGCTCCTCCGACTTCATATCCAAGTCTCATGGTTGTCTTCTAGTCCAAGGAAAATCATCGTGACAGTTTCATTCCGTTTGGACTCCATTTTGTACTCCTTTTCTCCGAAACTCAAAAGCAAGGAAAAAAAGAACCGGAACAGGGTTCTAGGTTAATAGGTTAGTGATGACCCACAAGTATAGGGGGCAATTGTAGCTCTTTTCGATAAGTAAGAGTGTCGAACCCAACAAGGAGCAGAAGGAAATGACAAGTGGTTTTCAGTAAGGTAATGTCTGCAAGTGCTGAAATTGTAAGTAGCACAGTAGTTTGATAGCAAGATAATTTGTAACGAGAGAGTAACGATAGTAGTAACAAAAGTGCAGCAGGGTAGCCCAATCCTTTTGAGGCAAAGGACAGGCCAAAACGGTCTCTTATGATAAGCAAAGCGTTCTTGAGGGTACACGGGATTTTCATCTAGTCACTTTCATCATGTTGGCTTAATTCGTGTTCGATACTTTGATAGTTTGATATGTGGGTGGACCGGTGCTTAGGTGTCGTTCTTACTTGAAGAAACCTCCTACTTATGATTAACCCTCCCGCAAGCGTCCGCAACTATGAGAAAGGTATTAAGAATAAATTCTAACCATAGCATTAAACTTTTGGATCCAATCGGTCCCTTACAAAATAGCGCATAAACTGAGGTTTAAGCTTATGTCACTCTCGCAACCCATCATCTAATTGCTACTCCACAATGCATTCCCTTAGGCCCAAATATGGTGAAGTGTCATGTAGTCGATGTTCGCATGACACCACTAAGGGAATCACAACATACATACTATCAAAATATCGAACACATATCAAGTTCACATGATAAATTGCAACATGATTTCTCTGGTGACCTCAAGAACAAAAGTAACTACTCAGAAATGATAACCATAGGGGTATTAAATAGCATATTGGATCTGAACATATAATATTCCACCAAACAAACCATATAGTAATCAACTACAAGATGTAATCAACCCTACTAGTCACCCACAAGCACCAATCTATAGTTCTGATACACAGATTGAACACAAGAGATGAACTAGGGTTTGAGAGGAGATGGTGTTGTTGAAGATTTTGATGGAGATTTCCCTCCCCAAGATGCGAGAGTTATTGGTGATGATGATGACAATGATTTCCCCCTCCGGGAGGGAAGTTCCCCCGACGGAATCGCTCTGCTGGAGGGCAAAAGTGCTCCTGCTAAAGTTCCGCCTCAAGACGGCGGCGCTCCATCCCAAAAGTCCTCTCCTTATTTTTTTCCAGGTCAAAATGACTTATATACCAGAAGATGGGCACCGGAGGTGGGCTGGGCTGAGTACAACCCACCAGGGTGCGCCTGGGGGGCCAGGCGCGCCCTGGTGTCTTGTGCTCACCAGGTGGCCCCCCTCCGATGGTTATTTGCTCTAGTATTTCTTATTTATTCTATAAAAAATCCTTGCGAAGTTTTAGCTCATTTGGAATTGTGCGGAATAGGTAGCCTGATGTAGCTTTTTCAGGTCCAGATTTCCAACTGCCGGAATTCTTCCTCTTTGTGTGTACCTTGCATATTATGAGAGAAAAGGCATTAGAATTGCTCCAAAACGCATTATTATGCATAAAACATTATAAATAACAGTAGGTAAACATGATGCAAAATGGATGTATCAACTCCCCCAAGCTTAGACCTCACTTGTCCTCAAGCGAAAATCGAAATCGAAAAACATGTCCACATGCTTAGAGAGAGAGGCGACAATAAAAACAAAATACAGACATAGAAGCATCATGCGAATTATTATAAGAGCAAAAAACTTTAACATAAAACTTTTATCATATACTTCTCATGAATAGGTAGCAATTCATCACACTATCAAAGTATAAAGCATAAACTCTATTGGAAACCAGAAAACTATGTTCTCAGTCAACTTTGCAACTACAATTCACCATTTTTTCTAGGAAGGGTCACGTATCGGAGCCTTTAGCCAAGTCCACATACTCAACCATCATATAGTCTTTCGTGATTGCTAACACTCACCGCGTACACATAGAAAGATAGGGGCTTATAGTTTCACCTCCCAACATATTCACCTCAAGGGTGATGTCAACAATAATAGCTCATGCTATCTATATTGAACTGGACATATGTGCCTAGATCTTTCCTCACCACATGATGCTTGCCAAAGGGGAAAAATAAAAAGGAATGGAAGGAAAACTTTGATTCTTTGCATAAAAGTAAATACATAAAAGTAAAAGATAGGCCCTTCGTAGAGGGAAGCAAAGGTTGCCATGCGCTTATTTGTTTGTATGCTCAACCCCTTAGTGCAAAAGAATGTCATGTTCCATTACCCCTTGTGATAGTGACTTTATTATGCAGTCTGTCGCTTTTATTCTTCACCATCACAAGCTCGTGTTGGGGAACGTAGTAATTTCAAAATTTTCCTACACACACACAAGATCATGGTGATGCATAGCAACGAGAGGGGAGAGTATTGTCTACGTACCCACGCAGACCGACTACGGAAGCGTTGACGCAACATAGAGGAAGTAGTCGTACGTCTTCCCGATCTGACCGATCCAAGCACCGTTACTCCGGCACCTCCGAGTTCTTAGCACACGTACAGCTCGATGAAGATCCCCGGGCTCCGATCCAGCAAAGCTTCGGGGAGGAGTTCCGTCAGCACGACGGCGTGGTGACGATCTTGATGTTCTACCGACGCAGGGCTTCGCCTAAGCACTACAACGATATGACCGAGGTGGAATATGGTGGCAGGGGGCACCGCACACGGCTACAGAACGATCACGTGGATCAACTTGTGTGTCCTAGGGTGCCCCCTGCCTCCGTATATAAAGGAGCCAAGGGGAGGGGTGCGGCCGGCCAGGAGGAGGGCGCAGGAGGAGTCCTACTCCTACCGGGAGTAGGACTCCCCCCCCCCAATCCTAGTTGGAATAGGATTCGCCGAGGGGGAAGAGAGAGAGGGGGGCTGGCCACCTCTCCTTGTCCTAATAGGACTAGGGGAGGGGGGAGGCGTGCGGCCCACCTTGGGCTGCCCCTTTCTCCTTTGCACTAAAGCCCACTAAGGCCCATATAGCTCCCGGGGGGTTCCGGTAACCTCCCGGTACTCCGGTAAAATCCCGATTTCACCCGGAACACTTCCAATATCCAAACATAGGCTTCCAATATATCAATCTTTATGTCTCAACCATTTCGAGACTTCTCGTCATGTCCGTGATCACATCCGGGACTCCGAACAATCTTCGGTACATCAAAATGCATAAACTCATAATAACTGTCATCGTAACGTTAAGCGTGCGGACCCTACGGTTCGAGAACAATGTAGACATGACCGAGACACGTCTCCGGTCAATAACCAATAGCGGGACCTGGATGCCCATATTGGCTCCTGCATATTCTACGAAGATCTTTATCGGTCAGACCGCATAACAACATACGTTGTTCCATTTGTCATCGGTATGTTTACTTGCCCGAGATTCGATCGTCGGTATCCAATACCTAGTTCAATCTCATTACCGGCAAGTCTCTTTACTCGTTCCGTAATACATCATCTTGCAACTAACTCATTAGTTGTAATGCTTGCAAGGCTTATGTGATGTGCATTACCGAGAGGGCCCAGAGATACCTCTCCGACAATCAGAGTGACAAATTCTAATCTCGAAATATGCCAACCCAACATCTACCTTTGGAGACACCTGTAGAGCACCTTTATAATCACCCTTTTACGTTGTGACGTTTGGTAGCACACAAAGTGTTCCTCCGGCAAACGGGAGTTGCATAATCTCATAGTCATAGGAACATGTATAAGTCATGAAGAAAGCAATAGCAACATACTAAACGATCGGGTGCTAAGCTAATGGAATGGGTCATGTCAATCAGATCATTCAACTAATGATGTGACCTTGTTAATCAAATAACAACTCTTTGTTCATGGTTAGGAAACATAACCATCTTTGATTAACGAGCTAGTCAAGTAGAGGCATACTAGTGACACTCTCTTTGTCTATGTATTCACACATGTATTATGTTTCCGATTAATACAATTCTAGCATGAATAATAAAAATTTATCATGATATAAGAAAATAAATAATAACTTTATTATTGCCTCTAGGGCATATTCCCTTCAGTCTCCCACTTGCACTAGAGTCAATAATCTAGATTACACAGTAATGATTCTAACACCCATGGAGCCTTGGTGCTGATCATGTTTTGCTCGTGGAAGAGGCTTAGTCAGCGGGTCTGCAACATTCAGATCCGTATGTATCTTGCAAATCTCTATGTCTCCCACCTGGACTAGATCCCGGATGGAGTTGAAGCGTCTCTTGATGTACTTGGTTCTCTTGTGAAATCTGGATTCCTTTGCCAAGGCAATTGCACCAGTATTGTCACAAAAGATTTTCATTGGACCCGATGCACTAGGTATGACACCTAGATCGGATATGAACTCCTTCATCCAGACTCCTTCGTTTGCTGCTTCTGAAGCAGCTATGTACTCCGCTTCACATGTAGATCCCGCCATGACGCTTTGTTTAGAACTGCACCAACTGACAGCTCCACCGTTTAATGTAAACACGTATCCGGTTTGCAATTTAGAATCGTCCGGATCAGTGTCAAAGCTTGCATCAACGTAACCATTTACAATGAGCTCTTTGTCACCTCCATATACGAGAAACATATCCTTAGTCCTTTTCAGGTACTTTAGGATGTTCTTGACCGCTGTCCAATGATCCACTCCTAGATTACTTTGGTACCTCCCTGCTAAACTTATAGAAAGGCACACATCAGGTCTGGTACACAGCATTGCATACATGATAGAGCCTATGGCTGAAGCATAGGGAACGTCTTTCATTTTCTCTCTATCTTCTGCAGTGGTCGGGCTTTGAGTCTTACTCAATTTCACACCTTGTAACACAGGCAAGAACCCTTTCTTTGCTTGATCCATTTTGAACTTCTTCAAAATCTTGTCAAGGTATGTGCTTTGTGAAAGTCCAATTAAGCGTCTTGCTCTATCTCTATAGATCTTTATGCCTAATATGTAAGCAGCTTCACCGAGGTCTTTCATTGAAAAACTCTTATTCAAATATCCCTTTATGCTATCCAGAAATTCTATATCATTTCCAATCAGTAATATGTCATCCACATATAATATCATAAATGCTACAGAGCTCCCACTCACTTTCTTGTAAATACAGGCTTCTCCAAAAGTCTGTATAAAACCAAATGCTTTGATCACATTATCAAAGCATTTATTCCAACTCCGAGAGGCTTGCACCAGTCCATAAATGGATCGCTGGAGCTTGCACACTTTGTTAGCTCCCTTTTGATCGACAAAACCTTCCAGTTGTATCATATACAATTCTTCTTCCAGAAATCCATTCAGGAATGCAGTTTTGACATCCATTTGCCAAATTTTATAATTATAAAATGCGGCAATTGCTAACATGATTCGGACAGACTTAAGTATCGCTACGGGTGAGAAAGTCTCATCGTAGTCAACCCCTTGAACTTGTCGAAAACCTTTTGCGACAAGTCGAGCTTTGTAGACAGTAATATTATCGTCAGCGTCAGTCTTCTTCTTGAAGATCCATTTATTCTCAATTGCTTGCCGATCATCGGGCAAGTCAACCAAAGTCCATACTTTGTTCTCATACATGGATCCCATCTCAGATTTCATGGCTTCAAGCCATTTTTCGGAATCTGGGCTCACCATCGCTTCTTCATAGTTCGTAGGTTCATCATGATCTAGTAGCATGACTTCCAGAACAGGATTACCGTACCACTCTGGTGCGGATCTCACTCTGGTTGATCTACGAGGTTCAGTAGTATCTTGTTCTGAAGTTTCATGATCATCATCATTAGCTTTCTCGCTGATTGGTGTAGGTGTCACTGAAACAGTTTTCTGTGATGTACTACTTTCCAATAAGGGCGCAGTTACAGTTACCTCATCAAGTTCTACTTTCCTCCCACTCACTTCTTTCGAGAGAAACTCCTTCTCTAGAAAGGATCCATTCTTAGCAACGAATGTCTTGCCTTCGGATCTGTGATAGAAGGTGTACCCAACAGTCTCCTTTGGGTATCCTATGAAGACACATTTCTCCGATTTGGGTTCGAGCTTATCAGGTTGAAGCTTTTTCACATAAGCATCGCAGCCCAAACTTTAAGAAACGACAACTTTGGTTTCTTGCCAAACCATAGTTCATAAGGCGTCGTCTCAACGGATTTTGATGGTGCCCTATTTAACGTGAATGCGGCCGTCTCTAAAGCATAACCCCAAAACGATAGCGGTAAATCTGTAAGAGACATCATAGATCGCACCATATCTAGTAAAGTATGATTACGACGTTCGGACACACCATTACGCTGTGGTGTTCCAGGTGGCGTGAGTTGCGAAACTATTCCACAATTTTTCAAATGTACACCAAACTCGTAACTCAAATATTCTCGTCCACGATCAGATCGTAGAAACTTTATTTTCTTGTTACGATGATTTTCAACTTCACTCTGAAATTCTTTGAACTTTTCAAATGTTTCAGACTTATGTTTCATTAAGTAGATATACCCATATCTGCTTAAAATCATCTGTGAAGGTGAGAAAATAACGATATCCGCCACGAGCCTCAATATTCATCGGACCACATACATTTGTATGTATGATTTCCAACAAATCTGTTGCTCTCTCCATATTACCGGAGAACAGTGTTTTAGTCATCTTGCCCAAGAGGCACGGTTCGCAAGTACCAAGTGATTCATAATCAAGTGGTTCCAAAAGTCCATCAGTATGGAGTTTCTTCATGCGCTTTACACCGATATGACCTAAACGGCAGTGCCACAAATAAGTTGCACCGTCATTATCAACTCTGCATCTTTTGGCTTCAACATTATGAATATGTGTATCACTACTCTTGAGATTCAATAAGAATAGACCACTCTTCAAAGGTGCATGACCATAAAAGATATTACTCATATAAATAGAACAACCATTATTCTCTGATTTAAAAGAATAACCATCTCGCATTAAACAAGATCCAGATATAATGTTCATGCTCAACGCTGGCACCAAATAACAATTATTTAGGTCTAATACTAATCCCGAAGGTAGATGTAGAGGTAGCGTGCCGACCATGATCACATCGACTTTGGAACCGTTTCCCACACGCATCGTCACCTCGTCCTTTGCCAGTGTTCGCTTATTCCGTAGTCCCTGTTTCGAGTTGCAAATATTAGCAACAGAACCAGTATCAAATACCCAGGTGCTACTGGGAGCTCTAGTAAGGTACACATCAATAACATGTATATCACATATACCTTTGTTCACCTTGCCATCCTTCTTATCCGCCAAATACTTGGGGCAGTTCCGCTTCCAGTGACCAGTCTGCTTGCAGTAGAAGCACTCAGTTTCAGGCTTAGGTCCTGACTTGGGTTTCTTCTCTTGAGCAGCAACTTGCTTGCCGTTCTTCTTGAAGTTCCCCTTCTTCTTCCCTTTGCCCTTTTTCTTGAAACTAGTGGTCTTGTTGACCATCAACACTTGATGCTCCTTCTTGATTTCTACCTCCGCAACTTTCAACATCGCGAAGAGCTCGGGAATAGTCTTATTCATCCCTTGCATATTATAGTTCATCACGAAGCTCTTGTAGCTTGGTGGCAGTGATTGGAGAATTCTGTCAATGACGCAATCATCTGGAAAATTAACTCCCAATTGAATCAAGTGATTATTATACCCAGACATTTTGAGTATATGCTCACTAACAGAACTGTTCTCCTCCATCTTGCAGCTATAGAACTTATTGGAGACTTCATATCTCTCAATTCGGGCATTTGCTTGAAATATTAACTTCAACTCCTGGAACATCTCATATGCTCCATGACGTTCAAAACGTCGTTGAAGTCCCGATTCTAAACCGTAAAGCATGGCACACTGAACTATCGAGTAGTCATCAGCTTTGCTCTGCCAGAAGTTCATAACATCTGGTGTTGCTCCAGCAGCAGGCCTGGCACCTAGCGGTGCTTCCAGGACGTAATTCTTCTATGCAGCAATGAGGATAATCCTCAAGTTATGGACCCAGTCCGTTTAATTTCTACCATCATCTTTCAACTTTGCTTTCTCAAGGAACGCATTAAAATTCAACGGAACAACAGCACGGGCCATCTATCTACAATCAACATAAACAAGCAAGATACTATCAGGGACTAAGTTCATGATAAATTTTAAGTTCAATTAATCATATTACTTAAGAACTCCCACTTAGATAGACATCCCTCTAATCTTCTAAGTGATCACGTGATCCAAATCAACTAAACCATAACCGATCATCACGTGAGATGGGTTAGTTTTCAATGGTGAACATCATTATGTTGATCATATCTACTATATGATTCACGCTCGACCTTTCGGTCTCTGTGTTCCGAGGCCATATCTACATATGCTAGGCTCGTCAAGTATAACCCGAGTATTCTGCGTGTGCAAAACTGGCTTGCACCCGTTGTAGATGGACGTAGAGCTTATCACACCCAATCATCATGTGGTGTCTGGGCACGACCAAATTTGGCAACGGTGCATACTCAGGGAGAACACTTCTTAATAATTTAGTGAGAGATCATCTTATAATGCTACCGTCAATCAAAGCAAGATAAGATGCATAAAAGATAAACATCACATGCAATCAATATAAGTGATATGATATGGCCATCATCATCTTGTGCCTGTGATCTCCATCTCCGAAGCACCGTCATGATCACCATCGTCACCGGCGCGACACCTTGATCTCCATCATAGCATCGTTGTCGTCTCACCAATCTTATGCTTCCACGACTATCGCTGCCGCTTAGTGATAAAGTAAAGCATTACATCGCGATTGCATTGCATACAATAAAGTGACAACCATATGGCTCCTGCCAGTTGCCGATAACCCGGTTACAAAACATGATCATCTCATACAATAAAATTCATCATCATGCCTTGACCATATCACATCACAAAATGCCCTGCAAAAACAAGTTAGACGTCCTCTACTTTGTTGTTGCAAGTTTTACGTGGCTGCTACGGGCTTAAGCAAGAACCAATCTCACCTACGCATCAAAACCACAACGATAGTTTGTCAAATAGACTCCGTTTTAACCTTCGCAAGGACTGGGCGTAGCCATACTTGGTTCAACTAAAGTTGGAGAGACTGTCGCCCGCAAGCCACCTATGTGCAAAGCACGTCGGGAGAACCGGTCTCGCGTAAGCGTACGCGTAATGTTGGTCCGGGTCGTCTCGTCCAACAATACCGCCGAACCAAAGTATGACATGCTGGTAGGCAGTATGACTTATATCGCCCACAACTCACTTGTGTTCTACTCGTGCGTATACATCAAACCATAAAACCTAGGCTCTGATACCACTATTGGGGAACGTAGTAATTTCAAAATTTTCCTACGCACACACAAGATCATGGTGATGCATAGCAACGAGAGGGGAGAGTATTGTCTATGTACCCATGCAGACCGACTGCGGAAGCGTTGACGCAACATAGAGGAAGTAGTCATACGTCTTCCCGATCCGACCGATCCAAGCACCGTTACTCCGGCACCTCCGAGTTCTTAGCACACGTACAGCTCGATGACGATCCCCGGGCTCCGATCCAGCAAAGCTTCGGGGAGGAGTTCCGTCAGCACGACGGCGTGGTGACAATCTTGATGTTATACCGACGCAGGGCCTCGCCTAAGCACTACAACGATATGACCGAGGTGGGATATGGTGGCAGGGGGCACCGCACACGGCTAAGGAACGATCACGTGGATCAACTTGTGTGTCCTAGGGTGCCCCCTGCCTCCGTATATAAAGGAGCCAAGGGGAGGGGTGCGGCCGGCCAGGAGGAGGGCGCAGGAGGAGTCCTACTCCTACAGGGAGTAGGACTCCCCCCAATCCTAGTTGGAATAGGATTCACCGAGGGGGAAGAGAGAGAGGGGGCCGGCCACCTCTCCTTGTCCTAATAGGACTAGGGGAGGGGGAGGCGTGCGGCCCACCTTGGGCTGCCCCTTTATCCTTTCCACTAAAGCCCACTAAGGCCCATATAGCTCCCTGGGGGTTCCGGTAACCTCCCGATACTCCGGTAAAATCCCGATTTCACCCAGAACACTTCTGATATCCAAACATAGGCTTCCAATATATCAATCTTTATGTCTCGACCATTTCGAGACTCCTCGCCATGTCCGTGATCACATCCGGGACTCCGAACAACCTTCGGTACATCAAAATGCATAAACTCATAATAACTGCCATCGTAACGTTAAGCGCGCGGACCCTACAGTTCGAGAACAATGTAGACATGACCGAGACACGTCTCCGGTCAATAACCAATAGCGGGACCTGGATGCCCATATTGGCTCCTACATATTCTACGAAGATCTTTATCGGTCAGACCGCATAACAACATACGTTGTTCCCTTTGTCATCGGTATGTTTACTTGCCCGAGATTCGATCGTCGGTATCCAATACCTAGTTCAATCTCGTTACCGGCAAGTCTCTTTACTCGTTCCATAATACATCATCTTGCAACTAACTCATTAGTTGTAATGATTGCAAGGCTTATGTGATGTGCATTACCGAGAGGGCCCAGAGATACCTCTCCGACAATCGGAGTGACAAATTCTAATCTCGAAATACGCCAACCCAACATCTACCTTTGGAGACACCTGTAGAGCACCTTTATAATCACCCTTTTATGTTGTGACGTTTGGTAGCACACAAAGTGTTCCTCCGGCAAACGGGAGTTGCATAATCTCATAGTCATAGGAACATGTATAAGTCATGAAGAAAGCAATAGCAACATACTAAACGATCGGGTGCTAAGCTAATGGAATGGGTCATGTCAATCAGATCATTCAACTAATGATGTGACCTCGTTAATCAAATAACAACTCTTTGTTCATGGTTAGGAAACATAACCATCTTTGATTAACGAGCTAGTCAAGTAGAGGCATACTAGTGACACTCTATTTGTCTATGTATTCACACATGTATTATGTTTCCAATTAATACAATTCTAGCATGAATAATAAACATTTATCATGATATAAGGAAATAAATAATAACTTTATTATTGCCTCTAGGGCATATTTCCTTCAGCTCATGCAATGCTCAATTTTCTCTTACACTAAATGATCTCACACTTTTAGAAGCAATTTTTATTGCCTTTTTTGCACCGATGACAACTTACTTGAGGGATCTTGCTCAATCCCTAGGTAGGTATGGTGGGCACTTGAAAATAAGATTTGGGTTTAAGGGTTTTTGGATGCACAAGTAGCATCTCTACTTAGTGCGAAATTTTTGGCTAGAAAAGATAGGGGCAAGCACCACATGTTAAAGGATCCATGACAATATGACTTCTATGTGAATATAAACAAACATAAACCATTAAGTTGTCTTCCTTATCCAACATCAACAATTTTGGCATATAATATTTTTGATGAGGGCTCACAATCACAAAAGATTTCTAGGATAGTATATTTATATGTGAATCTTTTATTCCCCTATTAATTCTTTCATGAGTTGCATCATTGACTAATGCTATGTTTGTCAATCTCTATAAAAATTTCTACTCATAATTTTCCTTATATGATATCATCACCTACCATAAGATTAGTATATGATCTTTTTTCCTTTCCTTCATTTATTTCCTTTCTCTTTTACTTCTATTTGCAACATGAAAGTAAAGAAAGCAAAAACTCAAACTAAACTTTATTATATATCTTACACACGATTACAAGGATAGATCACTAAGAAAACTCTCAAAAAGAAAGGGTTGAACTAAACTTTTATTCATCTAAAGCAAAAGATTGAACTAAAATAAGTAAAGGTAAAAAGATAGTGGGATGATACAATACCGGGGCACCTCCCCCAAGATTGGCGGAAGCCAAGGGGAGTGCCCATACCTGATACTCAATTCTCCTTTGGTGGTGAAGAGAATTGTGCCTTCAACCAAGGTTGTCAGAATCGTGATTCTGAATCGGATCAGAGCTCCCGTACGTGCCAGGATCACAAATCATAGAATCTTCACTATCAGGATCGTAAAAACGTAGATTCTATGAACCAAAATCGTAGAATCAGAGGTGTCAGTTTGGATCGTAAAGTCATAGAATCGTACAACAGAATCGCGATACTGACAACCTTGCCTTCAAGTTTTTCATATTATAGTTGAGGAGAGCAACTTCCTCTTTTAAATCGTCGACTTCCAGCTCCAGCTTCAAGATCTTGTCACATAAATCCCCTTTGCTTTTGTGCCAAAAACAAAAAGGAATAGATCGGTTTTTGGACCGGTTGCTCTCTTAGCGAGACTTGACTTCTTGAACTCCACGTGCATATCCCTAGGTTGAGGTAGAGGGACATCCTCCTCCTCCGAGCTTGAATCATCGATCCTCATCAAGTGAGCATCCTCCTCATCATCGATAGTTCGACCATAAGGAGATAGGTCCCCATAGGTCTTTGGGTCAGCAATGAGATGTGGGACATAGCTCTCTCTATCAGAGTCTTGGGATGATATATTTTCAGATCTAACAGGGAAACAGCAAGAAAAAGAGAACAAAAGATTTCTCTATGATATGGTGGTTAACTGGTTCGGGAAGTATATATAGATTTTTTTATCTTGGGAGACAAGCAAACAGAAGAAAAATGGAGTCCGGAAGGTGTCCCAGGTGGGCACAACCCACCTGGGCGTGCCTGGTGTCTTGTGCCCACCAGGGTATGCTTCCTGATAGTTTCTTATTTTCCTATTTTTCTAAATATTCCAAAACTGCCAAAAAATAATTTTGCGGATTTTTTGGAGTCCGTTTGCTTACCGTATCATGTCCCTCCTTATTTTAACGATTCTGGAGTGTTCTAGTAGGACTCTTTTATGTGTTCTTCCGGTATCATAGTTTGGATAATATTACTTTCAACATTAATGGGCGTACCTGAGATATAATGTTTTCTTCATTGCCCATTGATAACCTTTGGGTTAGTACCTTCTGCATTATTTATTTTGATGGCTCCAGACCGATAAACCTCCTCGATAACATATGGGCCTTCCCATTTTGAGAGGAGTTTTCCTGCAAAGAATCCTAAACGAGATTTGTACAAAAGAACATATTCTCCAACTTTAAACTCACGTTTTTGGATTCTTTTGTCATGCCATCTTTTAACTTTTTCTTTGAATAATTTTGCGTTTTCATAAGCTTGGGTTCTCCATTCATCTAATGAGCTAATATCAAATAACCTCTTTTCACCAGCAAGTTTGAAATAATAGTTAAGCTCTTTGATTGCCCAATATGCTTTATGTTCTAACTCAAGAGGCAAATGACAAGCTTTTCCATAAATCATTTTATAAGGAGACATACCCATAGGATTTTTATATGCTGTTCTATAAGCCCAAAGCGCATCATCTAATTTCTTAGACCAATTCTTCCTGGACCTATTGACAGTCTTTCGCAAAATTAATTTTATTTCTCTATTGCCAAGTTCAACTTGACCACTAGACTGAGGATGATAAGGTGATGCAATTCTACGATTAACATCATACTTGGTGATAACCCACAAGTATAGGGGATTCTTTGTAGCCTCTTTCGATAAATAAGAGTGTCGAACCCAACGAGGAGCTAAAGGGAGAACAAATATTCCCTCAAGTTCTATCGACCACCGATACAACTCTACGCACACTTGACGTTTGCTTTACCGGAAACAAGTATGAAACTATTTTGCAAGAATAAAAATATGAGTACTTTGCCAGAATAAAACTACTGATAAATTGCAATGTAATAAAAGTGGATAGCTTTTGTCAACAAGAAAGTCATTTGTCCCTAGGCACTCGATAACAAGTACCGGTAATCATTCTTGTAATTTTATATGAGGAAGAGGCATGAGCTAACATACTTTCTCTACTTGGATCATATGCACTTATGATTGGAACTCTAGCAAGCATCCACAACTACTAAAGATCATTAAGGTCGTGAAAACCAACCATAGAATTAAGTATCAAGTCCTCTTTATCCCATACGCCATAGCCCACCTACTCGGGTTTAAGCTTCTGTCACTCTCGCAACCCACCATAAGCGAACCATGAACATATTTCAACACTCTACAGCGGGCCCCCTCACGTTTGCATGAGAATGGAGGGCATCGTAGGACAGCACCATGAATAAAATATACAATCATACCAACTCAAACATCATAGGATAGCCAAATATCATTGGGAAATAATATATGGAGTTGAGCACCATGTTTAAGTAGAGATTACAGCAGGGAGAATAAGTGTTACACCGCTGCATAGAGAGGGAGAAAGTTGGTGTTGACGGTAGCTAGATTGTTGATGTAGATCGTTGTCCCGATCATTGCCCTGACGGCACTCCGGCGCCACCAGGAGAGAGGGGGGAGAGAGCCCCTCCTTATTCTTCTTCCTTGGCCTCTCCCCTGGATGGGAGGAGAGTTCCCCCACTGGTCCATGGCCTCCATGGCGGCGGAGGGGCAGGAGCCCCTCCGAGATTGGATATCCCTCTCTATTCTCTTCTGTTTCTCATTCCCCAGATCTAGACGAAAACCGTTTCTTATATTCCGGGTGATCCGTAACTCTGATTATGCTGAGATTTTAACACGGTTTTTTCTGGATATAAGCTTCCTTGCACCCGAAGTAGAGCTCCAACTGACGTTAGAGGAGGGAACAACCCACCACCACGCGCCAGGGGCCTCTGGCGCGCCCTGGTGTCTTGTGGGCAGTGTGGGCCTCTGTTTGCGGTGATTCCAACTCCCAAAAATCACATATATTCGAAAATAATTCTCCGTAAAATTTTATTGCATTTGGACTTCGTTTGATATGGATTTTCTGCGAGACAAAAAACAGGAACTGGCACTGGGCACTGGATCAATAGGTTAGTCCAATAAATCATATAAAAAGTTGCCAAAATATGTGAAAGTTGTATAGATACGATGGAGATGTATCAGCATCCCCAAGCTTAATTCCTGCTCGTCCTCGAGTAGGTAAATGATAAAAAAAGATAATTTTTGATGTGGAATTCTACCTAGCATAAACACTATCATATATCTAATCATGGCATGAATATTAAGACATAAGTGATTCAAAGAAATAGTCTATAATTTGTCATAAAGACATCAATACTCAGGCATCCCAACAAACAATCATGCCTTTCAAAATATCAACGCTAAAGAAAGCTATCCCTACAAAATCATATAGTCTTGTCATGCTCTGTCTTCTTAACACAAAGTATTTATCATGCACAACCCTGATGACAAGCTAAGAAATTGGTTCATACTTCTTAATGCGCTTCAGCTTTTTCAACCCTCATGACATACATGAGCGCAAGCCATGGATATAGCACCACAGGTGGAATAGAGTATGATGATAGGGGTAAATATAGAGAAGACAAAAAGATAAGAAAGTCTCACATCGACGCGGCTAACCAACGAGCTATGGAGATGCCCATCAATTGATATCAATGTGAGGAGTAGGGATTGCCATGCAACGAGGAGTGTATGAAAGCTCAATATGAAAACTAAGTGGGTGTGCATCTAATCCTATAATGAAAAATTCCCACTAGTATATGAAAGTGACAATATAGGAGACTCTCCATATGAAAAACATGGTGCTACTTTGATGCACAAGTGTGGTAAAGGATACTAACAATGCCCCTTCTCTCTTTGTTTATTTATTTTTTCCTTTTTCTTTCTTTCTTTTCTTTTCTTCTTTTCTTTGTTTCTTTTTTTCTTTTTCTTTTTCTCTCATTGTCCGGAGTCTCATGCCGACTTGTGGGGGAATCATAGTCTCCATCATCCTTTCCTCACTGGGGCACTGCTCTAAAAATGAATAATGATGATCATCACACTTCTATTTACTTATAACTCAAAAGAAATAAAAATTACAACTCGATACCTATGACAAAGTATGACTCTATATGAATGCCTCTAGCATGTACCAGGATGTGCAATGATCTAGCGTAACGTATATGAAAAATGATGAACAGTGGCTGAGCCACAACTACTATGTCAGCTATATGATCATGCAATATGACAATGAATGCTCAAGTCATCAAAGGAAGTGGTGGAAGTTGCATGGCAATATATCTCGGAATGGCCATGGAAAAGCCATAATAGGTAGGTATGGTGGCTGTTCTGAGGAAGATATAATAAGGCTTATGTGTGATGGAGTGTATCATATCACGGGGTTTGGATGCACCTGCGAAGTTTGCACCACGTCTCGATGTGAGAAAGGGCAATGCATAGTACCGTAGAGGCTAGCAAATTGCAGAAAGGTAAGAGTGCGTATAATCCATGGACTCACATTAGTCATAAAGAACTCATATACTTATTGCAAAAGTTTATTAGCCCTCGAAGCAAAGTACTACTAAGCATGCCCCTAGGGGGATAGATTGGTAGGAAAAGACCATCGCTCGTCCTCGACCGCCACTCATAAGGAAGACAATCAATAATAAATCATGCTCCAACTTCATAGCATAATGAGGGACTATACGTGCATGCTTTGGGAATCACAAAACTTAACACCAATATTCTTACTAAACACAACCATTTACTAGTACCTCCCAAATATTATCATCTCCATATCGCAAAACTATTGCAAGGAATCAAACATATCATATTCAGTGATCCATAAGTTTTATGTAGGATTTTATGACTAACCATGCAATTGAACAATTCCTTTTTGACTCTCTAAATATATCTAAGTGAAGCATGAGAGTTTAATTCTTTCTACAAAAGACCATGCTCTAATAAATATAAGTGAAGCAAAAGAGCATTCTTCAAACAACGGTTTTCTATGTGAAGAGAAACAGGCAATCCAAACTTCAAATGATATAAGTGAAGCACATGAAGCATTCTATAAAGCCATACTCAAAAGATATGTGTGAAGTGCAATGAGCATTCTATAAATCAACCATGGACTATCTCATACCAGCATGGTGCATAAAAGAAAAGTGAAAACTAAATGCAAAAGACGCTCCAAGATTTACACATATCACATGAACGAAACGAAACTGAAAACATACCGAGACTTGTTGAAGAAATATGGTATGCCTTCCGGGGCATCCCCAATCTTAGATGCTTGAGTCTCCCTCTCCTCCTTCTCCTCATATCGAGACCTCCTCGATCTTCGATCACTTCATCCACACAAAACTCAACCGAACTTTTAGTGGTGGGGTTAGTGAATATGGTAATGAAATCCCATCATGTACTGCAATAACATTATTGTATAATTATAAACAAACATTACCCGTTGTATGCTATCACAATTCTATGGCCTCAAGTCAAGGAGGCTTCAACAAGAATTCAAACATATGCAAATAATGAAGTTATAACAGCAATCTGTGAAAACAGGATAGTCTGTAAATATTTGAACATCCACCATACTTATGTAAATCAACAAATTCTGAAACAATTAGGAAAAAACATTTTGTATAGCAAGACAGTGCAAAAGGTTTCAGAACCATTTGACGTTCCAGTAAAAAATGTAAAATCAAGCACTACAGCCAAAGTTTCTAATTTGCAGCACACAAACCAACAAGAAATTTAATCATCCTAAAGGCTAACCTTGGCACATTATTTTTATAATACAATGGAATTGTACGAGGGGATAATTATTTTTTTTGAAAAGTTTCTGTAATTAAGATTCAGAAATTTTCCAAGGGCATGAATAAAGTTCAAGGCTAGCTCCCGCTTCCACGGTGCTCGTCTATCTCACTTTCACTTTTCTTTTTGTGAAGTTTTAAGTTCCCCTCTATATTTTTTGTTTCTGAACTTTATAAAAGCACTCAACAGAAATAAATGACTCTCTAAAACTTCCGGGTTGTCTCCCTGGCAGCGCTTTCTTTAAAGCCATTAAGCTAGGCATAAAGTGCTCAAGTAATGGATCCACTCGGATCCCAAGGTATATCAAAGCCAATTTTAACTAACAATGATTTGGCATTTAATAGTGAGCACAAAGCAACATATATCTTGCAATGATGAAGTCTAACTCTCTTCCTATGCATCGGCATTTCATACAAGAACAATTCATGCACATCAAGTAAAGGCCAATACACAACGTAAGAAGTTTCTTGCAATTTTACCGTATTGGAAACATAAAGAGGCGGAAATGTAGTTCCTCTCTCGTAATAATTGCAAATAGGAGCAGCAAGCACATGCATATTATATTCATCAAAATCATCATGTGCAACGGTAAAAGGCAACCCATCAATATAATCCTTAATAAGGGAAAACTTCTCTGATATAGTGTAGTTGGGAGAATTCAAAAAGATAATAGGAATATCATGTGTGGGTGCAATAGCAAAAACTTCATTCTTAATATAAGGAACTATAGCAAGTTCATATCCGTAAGCATAATTCATGTTGGCATCTTGGCCACAAGCATAGCAAGCATCAAGTTCATCAAAAAGGG
Source organism: Triticum dicoccoides (assembly GCF_002162155.2). NCBI lineage: Eukaryota > Viridiplantae > Streptophyta > Magnoliopsida > Poales > Poaceae > Triticum > Triticum dicoccoides. The sequence continues at coordinate 485,111,548 of NC_041392.1, read as the reverse complement.
ATATTTCAAAAGAATCAACTGGATCATAGCAATTATCATAACATTCATCCTTTGGTAAGAATGAAGGGACATTAAACAATGTATGAGTTGGAGGGTTACTCTCATTAAAAGGGGCGCGGGTAGCTAATCCGCTCTTCCTCCAATTGTTCTTTGCTCTCCTCATCATCTTGTTCATCCAATGAGCTCATGGTTTCATCAATTCCTTCTTCCATAGACTCCTGCAAAATATTATTCTCTTCTCAGACAGTGGAGATTTTCTCAATAAATTCATCAATATCAGAATTGTATATATAATTATCATAGCAACATTTAAGGATGGAAAAATTTTCAGGTCTATAAACATCATCATCAAAAGCTTCATACTTTTCAAACAAAGATTCAATTTCATAAGCACCCTTAAAAGCAATGAATTCTTCTATTCGTTCCACATCATAGTAATCATATATGCCATTAGCATAGGAAGCTAAGGTTTAATTATCATTAAATTTGCATGAAAAGGGGAGGTGTGAAGCATTCATCCTAGAGCAACAAGTAAAATCATATCTCAAGCATAAATTCCAAGCATACCAATGCAACATATAAATTTGATCCCACAAAAGTTCCCCTTTTGTGTCAACCGATGATCCCTAAAGTATTCACATTGATCCAACGTTACTCCCATTATCATGTTGAATGGGGGTTTCTCAGGATTATCAAAGTAGTGCATAATATCTCTTACATAACGAGCATCGAGGGTTTTAGGAGGTTCCCCATCTCCATGAGTAGCAAGTACCACTAATTGTTTTGGTATTTTGTGTTCCATATCCATAACTAAACATAGAGAACAACTTAGAACAGAAAATAAAAACTACTTAGTGGTAAAGCAAACAAGCACACACGAGAATATTCACCCCACACTATTGCTCCTCGGCAACGGTGCCAGAAAAAGGTCTTGATAACCCACAAGTATAGGGAATCATTTGTAGCCTTTTTCTATAAATAAGAGTGTCGAACCCAACGTGGAGCTAAAGGTAGAACAAATATTCCCTCAAGTTCTATCGACCACCGATACAACTCTACGCACACTTGACGTCTGCTTTACCAGAAACAAGTATGAAACTATTTTGCAAGAATAAAACTGTGAGTACTTTGCGAGAATAAAACTACAGATAAATTGCAAGGTAATAAAAGTGGACAGCTTTTGTCAACAAGAAAGTCATTTGTCCCTAGGAAATCGATAACAAGTACCGGTAATCATTCTTGTAATTTTATATGACGAAGAGGCATGAGCTAACATACATTCTCTACTTGCATTATATGCACTTGGAACTCTAGCAAGCATCCGCAACTACTAAAGATCATTAAAGTCATGAAACCCAACCATAGCATTAAGTATCAAGCCCTCTTTATGCCATATGCCATAACCCACCTACCCAGGTTTAAGCTTCTGTCACTCTCGCAACCCACCATAAGTGAACCATGAACATATTGCAACACCCTACAGCGGGGGGCCCTCACGTTTGTGCGAGAACGGAGGGCACCGTAGGACATCACCATGAATAAAATATACAATCATACCAACTAAGATCACAATTAACCCACAGGACAAAATGGATCTACTCAAACATCATAGGATAGCCAAATATCATTGGGAATAATATATGGAGTTGAGCACCATGTTTAAGTAGAGATTACAGCAGGGAGAAGAAGTGTTACATAGCTGCATAGAGAGGGAGAAAGTTGGTGTTGACAGTAGCAAGATTGTTGATGTAGATCGTCGACCAATCGTTGCCCCGGCAGCACTCCAGCGCCACCGGGAGAGAGGGAGAGAGAACCCCCCCCTCCTTCTTCTTCCTTGGCCTCCCCCTAGATGGGAGGAGAGTTCCCCCTCTGGTCCATGGCCTCCATGGCGGCGGAGGGGCAGGAGCCCCTTCGAGATTGGATCTCCCTCTCTGTTCTCTTCTGTTTCTCGTTCCCTAGATTTTTCCGAAAACCATTTCTTATATTCCGGGAGATCCATAACTCCAATTGCGCTGAGATTTTAACATGATTTTTTTCTCTAGATATAAGCTTCCTTGCGGCCGAAAAGAGCTCCAACCGATGTTCGAGGAGGGCACAACCCACCACCATGTGCCAGGGGCCTCTGGCGCGCCCTGGTGTCTTGTGGGCTATGTGGGCCTCCGTTTTCGGTGATTCCAACTCCCAAGAATCACATATATTCCAAAATAATTCTCCGTAAAACTTTATTGCATTTGGACTTCGTTTGATATGGATATTCTACGAGACAAAAAACATGCAAAAAACAGGAACTGGCACTGGGCACTGGATCAATAGGTTAGTCCAATAAATCATATAAAAAGTTTCCAAAAATATGTGAAAGATGTATAATATTGGCATGAAACAATCAAAAATTATAGATATGATGGAGACGTATCACTTGGCAAGCATTTTACGGAAATCACCATGAATAAAGTGTGAACCACCATCAGTCATTAAATATCTAGGGACTCCAAACCTTGGGAAAATAACTTCCTTAAGCATTTTAATAGAGGCGTTGTGATCAGGACTACTGGTTGGAATAGATTCTACCCATTTAGTAACATAATCAACAGCAACCAAAATATGTGTATACCCATTAGAGGAAGGAAAAGGTCCCATGTAATCAAATCCCCAAACATCAAACGGTTCAACAGCAAGTGAATAATTCATAGGCATTTCTTGACGCTTACCGATATTACCTATTCTTTGACATTCATCACAAGATAAGACGAACTTACGAGCATCCTTGAAGAGAGTAGGCCAATAAAATCCAAATTGCAATACCTTGTGAGCAGTTATATCTCCAACATGATGTCCTCCATAAGCTTCGGAGTGACATTTCTGTAGGATTTGTCACTGTTCATGCTCAGGTACACAACGTCTAATAATACCATCTACTCCTTTATAAAGATGTGGGTCATCCCAAAAGTAATGTCTTAAATCCTAGAATAATTTTTTCTTTTGTTGATATGTAAAGCTAGGTGGTAAATACTTAGCAACAATGTAATTAGCATAGTCAGCATACTAAGGAGTACTACGAGCAACATTTATTGTAGCTAACTGCTCATCAGGAAAACTATCATCAATAGGTAGTGGGTCATCAGGCACATTTTCAAGCCTAGACAAATTATCAGCTACGGGGTTCTCAGCTCCTTTTCTATCAATGATATGTAAATCAAATTCTTGTAACAAGAGAACCCATCGAATAAGTCTAGGTTTAGCATCTTTCTTTTCCATAAGATATTTAATAGCAACATGATCGGTGTGAACAATTACTTTGGAATCAACAATATAAGGTCTAAATTTATCACAAGCAAACACCACTGCTAAGAATTCTTTTTCAGTACTAACATAGTTTCGTTGAGCACTGTCTAGAGTTTTACTAGCATAATGAATAACATTCGATTTCTTATCAACTCTTTGTCCTAGAACAGTACCAACAGCATAATCGCTAGCATCACACATGATTTCAAAAGGCAAGTTCCAATCAGGTGGTTGAACAATAGGTGCAGAAATTAAGGCTTTCTTGAGTGTTTCAAAGGCTTCTAAACAATCATCATAAAAAACAAAAGGAATATCCTTTTGCAAAATATTAGTAAGAGGCCTAGAAATATTAGAGAAGTCTTTGATAAATCTCCTACAAAAACCAGCATGACCTAAGAAACTACATATACATTTTACATCTTTAGGACATGGCCTTTTCTCAATTTCATCAACCTTAGCTTTCTCCACTTCAATACCTCTTTCAGAAACTTTATGACCCAAGACAATGCCTTCATTAACCATAAAGTGGCACTTCTCCCAATTCAAGACAAGATTTGTTTGTTCACATCTCTGAAAAACTCGATCAAGATTGCTTAAACAATCATCAAAAGATTTCCCATAAACAGAGAAGTCATCCATGAAAACCTCAACAATCTTTTCACAAAAGTCAGAGAATATAGCAGTCATACATTTTTGAAAAGTAGCAGGTGCATTACATAAACCAAAAGGCATACATCTATAAGCATAGGTTCCAAAGGGACAAGTAAAAGTGGTCTTTTCTTGATCAGGTTGAGAAACAGGTATTTGTGAAAAACCAGAATATCCATCAAGTAAGCAAAAATGTGTGTGCTTAGATAATCTTTCAAGAATTTGATCAATAAAAGGCAGAGGGTAATGATCTTTTCTAGTTGATTTGTTTAATTTTCTAAAATAAGTCACCATTCTTTAGCTTGTAACAATTCTTTGTGGAATAAGTTCATTCTTATCATTAGGAAGTTATACCTCCTTTCTTAGGGACACAATGAACAGGAATTACCCATCTAGTATCAGCTATAGGATAAATTATACTTGCTTCTAGAAGTTTTAAGATTTCCGTTCTTACCACTTCCTTCATGTTTGGATTTAACCGACATTGGTGATCAACAACGGGTTTAGCATCAGGCTCCATATTAATTTTGTGCTGACATAGAGTGGGACTAATGCCCTTTAAATCATCAAGAGTATATCCAATAGCAGCTCGGTGCTTCCTTAGAACTTTCAATAGTCTTTCTTCTTCATGTTCTGAAAGGTTAGCACTAATAATAACAGGATATATCTTCTTTTCATCAAGACAATCATATTTCAAAGTGTCTGGCAATTGTTTTAAATCAAACACAGGATCACCTTCAGGTGGAGAAGGACGTCCTAGGGTTTCAATAGGCAAATTATGTTTAAGCAGAGGACGTTGTTCAAAGAAAATCTTATCTATTTCATTTCTTTCATGCATATGTAAATAATTTTCATGGTCTAGCAAAAATATTGTTCTAAAGGATCAGTAGGTGGCACAACAATAGAACCAAGACCAATTACTTCATCCTTACTAGGCGATTCTTTTTCATGAAGCCTTCTACTAAACTTGAAAAATTAAACCCATGAGACTCATCACCAAAACTGACACTGACAGTTTGCTTCTCACAGTCAATTTTAGCATTAACGGTGTTCAAGAAAGGTCTACCAAAGGACAAAAGTCATCTTGTGGGGAACCAAGAACAAGAAAATCAGTAGGATATTTTATTTTCCCACACAATACTTCAACATCTGTAACAATCCCAATTGGTGAGATAGTGTCTCTATTAGCAAGTTTAATAGTAACATATATGTCTTCTATCTCTGCAGGTGCTATGTCATTCATAATTTCTTGATATAAGGTGTAAGGAATAGCACTCACACTAGCACCTATGTCACATAAACCATGATAACAATGATCTCCTATTTTAACCGAGACAACGGGCATGCCTACAACAGGTCTATGTTTATCTTTTTATCAGGTTTGGCAATTCTAGTAGCTTCTTCACAAAAGTAAATAAAATGCCCATCCACATCTTCTTCCAAGAGATCTTTAACCATAGCAATACTAGGTTATACTTTCATTTGTTCATCAGGTTTAGTTGTTCTAATATAGCTTTTGTTAACCATAGTTGAAACTTTAGCATGTTCCTTTATCCTAACAGGGAAAGGTGGTTTCCCAATATAAGCAGAAGGAACAACTGGATCAACATTGTAAAGTATATTTTCTTCTTTAACTGGCACAAGTTCTTTAGTTTCTTCTTTAATAGCTGGGTGATATTTAAACCACTTCTTCTTAGGGAGATCAACATGAGTAGCAAATTATTCATAAAAGGAGGCTACTATCTTAGAGTAAAGTCCATATTTAGTGCTAAACTTTTGAAAAGCATCGGTATCCATAAAAGATTTAACACAATCATACTTAAGTTTAATACCCGACTCTTCACCTTCGTCGAGTTCCCAATCTTCAGAGTTGCGTTTAATTCTTTCCAAAAGATCCCATCGGAATTCAATAGTCTTCTTCATAAAAGAACCAGCACAAGAGGTATCAAGCATGGTTTGATCATTATGAGAAAGCCGAGCATAAAAGTTCTGGATAATAATTTCTCTCGAGAGCTCATGATTGGGGCATGAATGTAACATTTACTTGAGCCTCCCCCAAGCTAGAGTGATACTTTCTCCTTCACGAGGCCAAAAATTATATATATAATTTCGATCATGATGAACTACATGCATAGGATAATTTTTTTGATGGAATCCAATTTCAAACAATTCCAATTACAAGATCCAATATCATCGCATAGCCTATACCATGCCAATGATTTTCCCTTCAAAGATAAAGTGAAAAAATTCATAACTTCATCTTCGGGTAAACCTGCAAGCTTGAACTATCCACAAATTTGTTCTACATATATCAAGTGCATACTAGGATGTCCGGTTCCATCTCCTGTATAAAGATTAGCTAGCAGTTGTTCTATCATACCTGAAGGAATTTCATATTAAATATTTTCAGTAGGTGAAGTAGGTTGAGGGGTAGCTAATTATGGTTCCGGTCGAGGTGAAGATACCCCGAACAAACCCCTCAAAGGATTGTTTTCCATAGTAACAAGTGACAATAAAGTTCAGCACACTGGAGAAATGTTTCCTTACCAAATTTCACTTACCAAAGGCGCTTAGTCCCCGGCAATGGTGCCAGAAAATATCCTTGATGACCCACAAGTATAGGAGGTCAATTGTAGCTCTTTTCGATAAGTAAGAGTGTCGAACTCAACAAGGAGCAGAAAAATGACAAGTGGTTTTCAGTAAGGTAATGTATGCAAGTGTTGAAATTGTAAGTAGCAGAGTTGTCGGGGATATACCCCGCTACGTAAACCGGCCGGAAGTATAACCCGGCCGGACTAGGCGTTTCATTGGTAAACCTCCAGAGGATTGGCGACTTACGTGTCTGGCGGTTCACTAGTATGACAATTCACGAGCCTGAAGACTCATTGGTGACCCGGCGCGTGTTCCAGATGGATGACAAGGCCCAAGGCCCAGCAGGCTGGTTTATGTTAATGGTGGGCCGGTTTAAGAGGAAAGGCATGAGGAACATTTATCTTACAAGGAGTTAAGACCTGGACTTGTATCCGGTTTGTATTAGAATAGACTAGTCCTAATCCTAATAGGACTCTACATGTAACCCGCCCCTCCAACATATATAAGGAGGGGCAGGGCTCCCCAAAAGGGGAAGAGAGACAAGTTCCACAAGTTGGACAAGTTAGGTTTAGACAATAGCTCTCGAGATAGAGCACTCTTGTAACCGTGATCATCATCATCAATATCAATGAAGCAGGATGTAGGCTTTTACCTCCACCGTGAGGGGCCGAACCTAGGTAAAACATCGCGTCTCTCATCCCGCTCAACCCCTCTCAAGCTACCACATAGATGCGTTTGGCCCCGCGATTAAGTCTTGACACTAAGGACATCTGCCATGACAATTCCACGACAGTTAGCGCCCACCGTGGGGCTCGCGCACGGTGGTGTTGAGTTCTTGGAGGGATCCCTTCCAGGGATCGAGAAGTTTGTGATTGTCGGATGAAGAAGAGTCAGGTTGAAAAGATCTGCGTCAACTTCAAAATTCAAAATCTGTGTGCGCCGTCGCATGCAAGCAGGCGATCCGTCGTGGCCGGATCACCTTTTTCCTTCATCGCTACGAGATAGCCAAGTGCAAAGGAGGTTTTCATCTGCACGTATCGAAGTCATCAAAATACGGTGGCTTTGTTTTATTCGCCGAGTCACCGCCGCTACATACAGGAGTCGCCAAGACCGATAAGCGAACAGTTGTCTGTATCAAGATCGAATCCGAAGATTTCCATTTTTCCGTCGAGATTGAAGCGAATCGGCTGCACCAAGCACTTACGTATTTTGGTGTCTTCTGACTACTGCTACTCCCGAGGATAGGGTGAAAAAAACAAACACATCAGAAGGAGCTGTCAGCATCAGTTAGAAGATGAGGTGTTGAAAGGAAAGAGCGCCAGGAGTTGATCCCGTGAAAGGAAAGGACAAGTTTTTGGCTTCGCGTCTAGGTGGTCGCAACTCGCAAGGGGATCGAGTCCCGAGGCAAAGCATCAAATCCGTTGTTGCTTCTTTGTGCATGAAGACCAAAATCCTATCATCAAGTACTACTCCATCATCTATTATGACGTGTGAAGGTACTAGTCAATTGATGCGTCTGCCAAAGTCGATCACCACTTGCAAAACGTGGCTATACAGAGGAAACCGATCCAAGCCGGCCTGAATCAGCCGTGTTTAAAAAAAACTTTTAAGATCAAACCCAAGCAGTGGTCAAATGCCCTTTTTCTAAAGCCACGGTGCTAGGGTCACATGAGACATTTGCTATGCTTTTATCATCAGTGTCTGCGTTCATCCGGCAAAAAAAATCAGGGTAATGATTCATCATTTGCTGTTGGAAGGGTGTGCATAAACCGCCGGCTGTGCAGCTCGATCTACATCCACTCACCGGGACTTCGCCTGTGATTAACTCGCCATCCGTGCGTCTCACAACGCCTGAAATTAACTTGCCCGTCCGCCCTCGTGGCGGTTCACGCGTCCGCACCGGTTTATAACGCGGAGGATAGCTGGCTCGTCTGCGCCGGTTTACAAGGCCACGACCGACTCATCTCTCTAAAGCCGCTTCTGATGCTGCGGTTGTTTTACTGCCCGCCCAAACATCAGGTGGTATTCATCCAAGTTTATGTATTAAACATTTATTGTTTTTTGTCAAAAGAACAATTATTCTGGACTGTAATATTTTTATGCAGGACGGCTATTGAAAGAAAAAGGAGTGGTGTTATATCGCGGACGTACGTTCGGCTGTGTCGTGTGGCTCCGCAGGCACGCGTGTCGCGGTCCAGTTTACATCAAACGCGCCAGCTGATTCGCCCGTCCGCTCCGCCTTACAATGCCACGGACGACTCGCCCGTCCACCCTCGCGGCCGGTTCACGTGTCCGCGCCAGCTTGCAACATGGAGGACAACTCGCTCGTCCGCGACGGTTTACAACATTATGGGTGACTTACCCGTCTGACCCCGTGGTTGACTCTCCCCGTCCACACCGGCTTACAACGTCGTGGCCGGTTCATCCTTGATTGATTTCAGCTTCACCATGGTGATCATCAACTCCGCGATGGATAATTTCTAGCTCAACATCTCAGGTGAAATCCATCTAGTATATTTTTATATTATATATTGCTTCCTTTAAAAAAAAGAGCAATTACTTTGTCTTGCAAGTTCTTCAATGTAGGAAAAATTATATCACTAAGCTGTTGAAGGACTCATACCGGTTTATATCACGGTCAAAAATGGAGAATCTCAAGTCAACTCCTCGAGTCACCTTGAGACTCGGGGGCTACAGTAATATGACTCAGCAAATGTTGCCGGTTTTCAGTGAAGTCAAGAACCCCAGGACATTGGAGGGAAAGATAACCCGATCCCGGAGGCTACTACCATATTGATGGCAATTTGAAGGCCGTCAGAAAATTTCCGGTTCAAAATAAAGAATGCCGGTTTAAAATCCGGTTCAAGGGAAATCTGTTCTCCCACAAAGCTCTGAAGCTCTCAAATCCGGTTTAAGAATTTTTGGTTCAAGAGGAATTAATCTCTCGCAAGTTCGAGCTGAAAGGCCGTCAGAAAATTTCCGACTAAAAATGAAGGTTCCGTTTTAAAATCTGGTTCAAGGGAAAGATGTCTCCCATAAAACATTGAAGCTCTCAATATCCAGTTCAAAATCCCAGTTCAAGAAGAATTTATCTCTTGCAAAAAGTTAAAGGTTGCCCAAGAGGACCTGCTGCCCTGACGCGCGGTTCAAACATGGGTGTCCTACCTTATGGGCTCATCTTCATATGATTACTTCGAGGCTTCCTGTTCAAACATAGGTGTATTCACCAAAGAGAACATGGTGTTACTACCCTCTTGATGCGGCTATCAAGACAATATTATCATCAGGGGCCAAAGAGAGTTTGTTGCACACCACGACTCAAACATAGGCACCCGGCGAGCACAGCTCAGAAATATATCACGTGGGAGCTTCTTCTTGCAAAGCGGAGTCCTGTCCATTAATCCGGCTTTCACGCCACAACAAAGCTTGGGAGCTTCACACCCAAGGGGCCAAAGAGAGTCTTGTTGCTACGCACAACTCAAACATAGGCACCCATTGAGCACGGCTCACAAAGTTACTTGGGGGCTCTTTGTGTCAAATACCAAAGAGTTTGAAAGGACCCTTGTAACCGGGTATCGACCCACGGCTTGGAAGCCTAGTGTATTCACCTAAAACCCCGGGTTAACCTGCCTTCATCAAGTAAGACACTCCTATCCAGGTAATCCTGGCACGACCCGTCGAACGTTTGACAGTTACTCTCATTGAGATCCTGAACTTGTCAAAGTTAAAACGATGATTGGTTAGTTGGAGGGCCATCTTAAAAGGCTTTGTCAAATGGTTTAACTCAGCGGCCTGGCAGCCCATGAAAAGCCTCGAATTTGGGCCTGGTAGCCCTTGAAAAGCCTCGACTACACGGTTTTATTTGACTTTGTCAAGATTTTTCTCTTTTGATAATTTTATGTTGAACCGGTGTCTATTGACCCAGCATGACTATCAGTCATCAAATCAGCCCGGAGTTTCTTAACCCAGCACAAGCTTTCAACTATCAGTTGTTAGTACAAACTCAATTATAAACCGGAGTTTTCTTAGCCCGGTCTGGCGTTGACTATAAGTTGCCAGGATGACTATCTGTTGTTTATTACAACCCGACACGGTTTTATTACAAACCGGCAAAATATGACAGGAGTTATCATACTCAAGATTTGGGTTATCACCCTTACTAAAAAAAGTTGGTAAACCAACAATGTGATTCAATGTCACAGGTATGATCTATTTCATATTTGATTATTCTTAAAGTGCAACCTTGGTTATAAACCCGGGTCATATGTTGGGCATTATGACTCGTCCGGTGGTAAACCGCCAGGACACTTTAAACTTGTTGTATGCAGAAACAGGTTGAATAAAACATAATTACAAATCATCGGTGTTTATTGACCCGGCCTGGCTTTGGACTATAAGTCGTCGGTATATATTTGGATTGCTCCATTGGAATTATGCGCTTATAAATCATTGGGTATATTATTCAAATAGCCAACATGGCTGGATTTTTATTATGGTTATCAATAACCAGTATTATGATTAAAAATTTCAAAGTCGCTTTAGCGCAATGTCTATTATTTTATCAAAGGATATGATTTATTCTACAGTGGAAGGAATAGTCCCGAGTCGCTACAAGCTTACAACCCGGCACTTGGGGGCTACATTATTGAAATTGAGATTGCATGCAAGTCTCATGTCGCTGCAAGCATGCATCATGACACTTGGGGGCTAATGCAAAGTCATTTTTGCTAGTTTTATTGAAGACCCAACTCATCATATTATAATGAGCCGGCCCTTGGGGGCTACCAATTGCTCCTGTCAACAATTCAAGGTACACAAGTTTTTGTCCATAATATTGAAGGATCCATTGCTCAATTGGTAAAGCACAAAGCTCTTAACCTTGTGGACGTGGGTTCAAGCCCTATGATGGAAGCTACATTATAAGATGTTATTTTCATTGAAGTATATATCAAGTCCCGGTTCAGTATTACCTTACTAAGCCGGCCCTTGGGGGCTACACATCACTGCTAAAATCTACATGCTTATATTTACAAAGTCCCTACTCATTATTGCATAATGACCCGGCCCTTGGGGGTTATACTGATTGAAGTTTTTATAAGCAATTATAAGTCCCAGGTTGCTGCAAGCATGACAACCTGGTACTTGGGGGCTACATATATGGAGTATTCAGTTTATATGATTGAGATGAACAAACTGGATTTCTTCAAGGTTGAAACACTTATTGGATTTTGAGCAAATCAGGAAGATCAATTACATGACCCGGTGTCGACAACAATTATGACCCGGTGCCATCAATATTTATAAACCGACCATTTTGGTAATATTAAACCGGCAAGTTTTACATCTTCAAACCGGCTGAATATCAGATAAGTATTTCAAGACCCATATTTCTTAAACCGGCGCTTTGGGAGCTGAGTCAAAAGAGTTATTCTTCACAATATTTCTCTATGAGAAACCAATGTCGGCAAATTGATTATGAAGCTGGTCTGTTGACCCGGACTTCCCGGAAGGAGGAAATAACAAGGACTTAAGGGTGATCAGGTACCGGTTTACAAGAATTCTTAACCCGGAGCACAACCTGTCAAATTTGTTCTTGTGTTTATTTTGCAGCATAAGTTTACCATGTATAAATCCAAGCTAAACTTGGGGGCTAATGTCGGGGATATACACGGCGTAAACCGGCCGGAAGTATAACCCGGCTGGACTAGGCGTTTCATTGGTAAACCGCCAGAGGATTGGCGACTTACGTGTCTGGCGGTTCACTGGTATGATGATTCACGAGCCTGAAGACTCATTGGTGACCCGGTGCGTGTTCCAGATGGATGACAAGGCCCAAGGCCCAGCAGGCCGGTTTATGTTAATGGTGGGCCGGTTTAAGAGGAAAGGCATGAGGAACATTTATCTTACAAGGAGTTAAGGCCTGGACTTGTATCCGGTTTGTATTAGAGATAGACTAGTCCTAATCCTAATAGGACTCTACATGTAACCAGCCCCTCCAACATATATAAGGAGGGGCAGGGCTCCCCAAAAGGGGAAGAGAGACAAGTTCCACAAGTTGGACAAGTTAGGTTTAGACAATAGCTCTCGAGATAGAGCACTCTTGTAACCGTGATCATCATCATCAATATCAATGAAGCAGGATGTAGGCTTTTACCTCCACCGTGAGGGGCCGAACCTGGGTAAAACATCGCGTCTCTCATCCCGCTCAACCCCTCTCAAGCTACCACATAGATGCGTTTGGCCCCGCGATTAAGTCTTGACACTAAGGACATCTGCCGTGACAATTCCACGACAAGAGTAGTTTGATAGCAAGATAATTTGTAATGAGCAAGTAACGATAGTAGTAACAAAAGTTCAGCAAGGTATCCCAATCCTTTTGAGGCAAAGGACAGGCCAAAACTGTCTCTTATGACAAGCAAAGCGTTCTTGAGGGTACACGGGATTTTCATCTAGTCACTTTCATCATGTTGGCTTAATTAGTGTTCGGTACATTGATAATTTGATATGTGGGTGGACCGATGCTTAGGTGTTGTTCTTACTTGAACAAACCTCCTACTTATGATTAACCCTCCCGCAAGCATCCGCAACTACGAGAAAGGTATTAAGAATAAATTATAACCATAGCACTAAACTTTTGGATCCAATTGGTCCCTTACGGAATAGCGCATAAACTGGGGTTTAAGCTTCTGTCACTCTCGCAACCCATCATCTAATTGCTACTCCACAATGCATTCCCTTAGGCCCAAATATGGTGAAGTGTCATGTAGTCGATGTTCACATGACACCACTAAGGGAATCACAACATACATACTATCAAAATATCGAACACGTATCAAGTTCACTTGATTACTTGCAACATGATTTCTCCCGTGACCTCAAGAACAAAAGTAACTACTCACAAATGATAAACATGCTCATGATCATAGGGGTATTAAATAGAATATTGGATCTGAACATATAATCTTCCACCAAATAAACCATATAGTAATCAACAGTACTAGTCACCCACAAGCACCAATCTATAGTTCCGGTAACAAGATTGAACACAAGAGATGAACTAGGGTTTGAGAGGATATGGTGATGTTGAAGATGTTGATGGAGATTTCCCTCCCCAAGATGGGAGAGTTGTTGGTGATGAGGATGACGATGATTTCCCCCTCCGGGAGGGAAGTTCCCCCGGCGGAATCGCTCCGCCGAAGGGAAAAAGTGCTCCTGCCCAAGTTCCGCCTCGAGAGGGCGTCGCTCCATTCCAAAAGTCCCCCCCCCCTTATTTTTTTTCTACCTCAAAATGACTTATATACCAGAAGGTGGGCACCGGAGGTAGCCCTCGGTGAGCACAACCCACTAGGGCACGCCTGGGCTCCCTAGAGCACCCAGGTGGATTGTGCCCACCTGGTGGGCCCCCTCTGGTAGGTATTTGCTCCAATATTCCTCATATATTTGATAAAAAAATCTCCGTGAAGTTTTAGCTTGTTTGGAGTTGTGCAGAATAGGTGGCCTGACATAGCTTTTCTAGGTCCAGATTTCCAGCTACCGGAATTCTCCCTCTTTGTGTATACCTTGCATATTATGAGAGAAAAGGCATTAGAATTACTCCAAAAAGCATTATTATGGATAAAAACATCATAAATAACAATAAGAAAACATGATGCAAAATGGATGTATCAGTTAGTCCAAAAAATAATATAAAATAGCATATTGATGCATATAAAATATCCAAAACAGATAATATAATAGCATGGAACAATAAAAAATTATAGATACGTTGGAGATGCAACATAGTGACACAAGAGACTTTTTATTATTTGGTTGCAGGGTTGTTTGAAAGAGACCATCTTCATCCTGCCTCCCATGGATTGATAAACCTTAGGTCATCCACTTGAGGGAAAATTGCTACAGTCCTACAAAACACTGCGCCTGGAGGCCCAACACAACTTGGTATTTTCTTGAGACATCGCAACTACGCAAGCAAGATTGCAAACAAAAACAGATCTGGCGAGAAAACAGCGAACGAAAAAGAGGGCGAATAAAATGACAATTTTTTGTGAAGTTGGGGAGATGAAACCGAGAGGCAAATGGCAAATAATGTAGATTGCAAGGAGATGAGATTTGTGATTAGGAACCTGATAGATGTTGATGATGTCTCCCTCGCAACGGCGCCAGAAATTTCTTTCGATGCGGCTTGAACTACATCAGTAGTTCCCCAAAGAGGAAGGGATGATGCAACACAACTACGGTAGGTATTTCCCTCAGTGATGAGACCAAGGTTATCGAACTAGTAGGAGAACCACGCAATGCTATGTAAACGGTACCTGCACACAAAGAACAAATAGTTGCAACCCGATGTAAAAGAGGGGTTGTCAATCCCTCCCAGGTAAAAAGATAGATAAATTTGTAGTAGATTGGATAAATAGATCTCGCGAGAACGCGAGATGAAATAAATAACAATAAATTGCAGCAAGGTAGGGTTTTGGATTAATAGATCTGAAAATAAAAGCAAATAAAAATAGATCTCAAAGGCAAATATGATAAAGAAAAATAGCATACGACGGGTAAACAAATTACTATTTGCAAATTGATAGAACTTCAAATAATTATGATGATATCCAAGCAATGATCATTATATAGGCATCACGTCCAAGATTAGTAGACCGACTCCTTCCTGCATCTACTACTATTACTCCACACATCGACCGCTATCCAGCATGCATCTAGTGTATTAAGTTCATGGAGAAACGGAGTAATGCAATAAGAACGATGACACGATGTAGACAAGATCTATTCATGTAGGAATAGACCCCATCTTGTTATCCTTAGTAGCAACGATACATACGTGTCATTTCCCCTTCTGTCACTGGGATTGAGAACCGTAAGATCGAACCCATCACAAAGCACCTCTTCCCATGGCAAGAAAAATCGATCTAGTCGGCCTAACTAAACCAAAGATTCAAAGAAGAAATACGAGGCTATAAGCAATCATGCATATAAGAGATCAAAACTCAAATAACTTTCATTGATAAAATAGATCTGATCATAAACTCAAAGTTCATCAGATCCCAACAAACACACCGCCAAAAGAGTTACATCAAATAGATCTCCAAGAGACCATTGTATTGAGAATCAAAAGAGAGATACTAAGCCATCTAGCTACTAACTACGGACCCGTAAGTCTACAATGAACTACTCACGCATCATCGAAGAGGCACCAATGAGGATGATGAACCTCTCCGTGATGGTGCCTAGATTGGATTTGTGGTTTCTGGAACTTGTGGGGGCTGGAATTGTGTTTCATCGACTCCCCTAGGGTTTTTGGAATATTGGGGTATCTATAGATCAAAGAGGCGGTGTGGGAGGCAGCCGAGGTGGGCACAACCCACCAGGGGGTGCCTGGGCCCCCAGGCGTGCCCAGGTGGGTTGTGCTCCCTTCAGAGACCCCCTCTGGTACTTCCTTGGCCCATCGTGTGTCATCTGGTCCAAAAAAAATTCTCTAAGAAGTTACGCTGCATTTGGACTCCGTTTGGTATTGATTTTTTGTGAAGTAAAAAACAAGCAAAAAACAACAACTAGTACTGGGCACTGTGTCAATAGGTTAGTCCCGAAAATGATATAAAGTTGCTATAAAATGATTGTAAAACATCCAAGAATGATAGTATAACAGCATGGAACAATCAAAAATTATAGATACGTTGGATACGTATCAGTCGTCTCACCAACTATCTACAACTATTGCTAACGCATAGCGATAAAGTAAAGCAAATACATGGTGCTTTAGTGATTGACACGTAGGTCATACAATAATTAAAGACAACCCTAAGGGTCCTTCCGGTTGTCGTACTGATTGACATGCAAGTCGTGGTCTTATTACAAAACATGATCATCTCATACATCAACATATATCAAATCATATCTTGACCATATCACATCGCAACATGCCCTACAAAAACAAGTTAGACGTCTTCTACTTTGTTTGCAAGTTTTACGCGGTAGCTACGGGCAACTAGTAAGAACCATTCTTACCTACGCAAAACCACAACAGTGATTATCAAGTTTTCTGTTTAAACCTTCTTCAAGGACCGGTCGTAGTCAAATTTGATTCAACTTAAGTAGGAGAAACAGACACCCGTCAGCCACCTTTATGCAAAACAAGTTGCATGTCAGTCGGTGGAACCGATCTCATGTGCATGGACATGTAAGGTTGGTCCAGGCCGCTTCATCCCACAATGCCACCAAATCAAAATAAGACATTGCTGGTGAGCAATATGAACACCACCGCCCTCAACTCCTTTGTGTTCTACTCGTGCATATCATCTACGAAATAAACCTGGCTCGGATGCCACTGTTGGGGAACGTTGCATGAAAAACAAAAAATTCTACGCACATGCAAAATGTATCCATGGAGATGCACAACTACGAGAGGGGAGAGTATGTCTACGTACCCTCATAGACCATTTAGCGTAAGCGTTTATCAATGCGGTTGATTTAGTCGTACACCTTCACGATCCAACCGATCAAGTACCGAACGCATGACACTGATACGTCTCCAACGTATCTATAATTTTTGATTGTTCCATGCTATTATATTATCTGTTTTGGATGTTTTATATGCATTAATATGCTATTTATATTATTTTTGGGACTAACCTATTAACCTAGAGCCCAGTGCCAGTTCCTATTTTTTTCCTTGTTTTAGAGTTTCACAGAAAAGTAATACCAAACGGAGTCCAAACGGGATGAAACTTTTGCGATCATTTTTCTTGGGCGAGAAGACATCCGGAGGGCTTGGAGTGCACGCCAGGAAAGCCATGAGGCAGCCACAAGGTCGAGAGGCATGCCCAGGGGGTAGGGCGTGCCCCCCACCCTTGTGGGCCCCTCGTGACTCCACCGACCTATTTCTTCCGCCTATGTATTCTCAAATACCCCAAAACCTTCCAGGGGAGCCACAAAACCACTTTTCCACCACCAACACCTTCTATACCCGTGAGATCCCATCTAGGGGCCTTTTCCAGCGTCCTGTCGGAGGGGGGTTCGTTCATGGAGGGCTTCTACATCAACACCATTGCCTCTCCGATGAAGCGTGAGTAGTTTACCATAGACGTACGGGTCCATAGCTAGTAGCTAGATGGCTTCTTCTCTCTCTTTGTTTCTCAATACCATGTTCTCCTCGATGTTCTTGGAGATCTATTTGATGTAATACCTTTTTGTGGTGTGCTTGCCGAGATCCGATGAACTGTGGATTTATGATCAGCTTATCTATGAATATTAGTTCAATCTCATCTGAATTCTTGTATGCATCATTTGATATCTTTGCAAGTCTCTTCGAACTATCGATTTGGTTTGGCCAACTAGATTGGTTTTTCTTGCAATGGGAGAAGTGCTTAGCTTTGGGTTCAATCTTGCGGTGCTCGATCCTAGTGACAGAAGGGGAACCGACAGGTGTTGTATTGTTGCCATCGAGGGTAACAAGATGGGGTTTTCATCATATTGCTTGAGTTTATCCTACTACATCATGTCATCTTACTTAATGCGTTACTCTGTTCTTCATGAACTTAATACTCTAGATGCAGGCAGGAGTCGGTCGATGTGTAGAGTAATAGTTGTAGATGCAGAATTGTTTCGGTCTACTTGATACGGACGTGATGCATATATTCATGATCATTGCCTTAGATATCGTCATAACTTTGCTCTTTTCTATCAATTGCTGAGCGATAATTTGTTCACCCACCATAATATTTTCTATCTTGAGAGAAGCCTCTAGTGAAACCTATGGCCCCCGGGTCTATTTTCCATCATATAATCTTCTATTTTCTATCATATAAATTTCCGATCTACAATTTTAGTTTCCTATTTACTTTCTTTGCAATCTTTTACTTTCCAATCTATAAACCAAAAATACCAAAAATATTACTTTACCATTTATCCATATATATCAGATCTCACTTTGCAAATAACCATGAAGGGATTGACAACCCCTTTGTCACGCTGGGTGCAAGTTGGTGTTTTTTTGTGCAAGTATTCAGTGGCTTGTGCGTTGTCTCCTACTGGATTGATACCTTGGTTCTCAAAAGCTGAGGGAAATACTTACTCTACTTTGCTGCATCACCCTTTCGTCTTCAAGGGAAAAACTAACGCAAGCTCAAGGGGTAGCATGAAGAATTTCTGGCGCCGTTATCGGGGAGATCTACACCAAGCCGAGACATACTAAGTACCCATCATAAACTCTCATCCCTCGCATTACATTATTTTCCATTCCCCTCTCGTTTCCCCTCCCCACTTCTAAAACGTCTTCTTCGCTTGCTTGGTTGCTCGTTTGCAGTTGCCACCATGTCTGAAATTGGGGAGCTTATCATTGAAAATCTTGAGGAAAAACCAGAATCTTGTTCTTCGGATCATGCTGAAAATCCGCCTAATTACAAAAAAATCTTTCGTGTGGGGGATGGTAATATTATCGGAAAGAGCGTTATCCAAGAATTATTTGATTGTACGGGATCCATGCCTATTAATAAAAGACCTATTCTTATTGAGACAAATTGTTATGAAGATGTTATTGTTATGCTTGTTGAGAAATTGGAAAGAAAATTTGTGCATCTTCATCCAGCCTTGCAAAAAGTGTTTTATGAACTTCCTAATATTAATCATCCAATAGCTAAAAAGATTGCCACTATTATCCTTATGCGTGAATTAAATTTTATAATACAAGAAGCTAGGGATATTTTTGCTTTCTATAAAAAGGATGTTGAACACCCTCCAATTATAGATATCCTTCATGATAAAGAAACTATGCGTAGTTTGGAATCTAGGGGTTATCAATCTTATAGTGAAAATCTTAGGAGAAGAGTCCCCCAATCAGAGATCTCTCAATCTTTGTATCTTGAAAATTTTGAGGAGTTTGATTTGTAGGGGAATTTATGTAGGATTTAATAGATATTGGTTGAATAAAATGGTGAAGGAACCTTTTAGAAACGAGCTTCGTATCTTATACGATGATATATATGGTAATGATCCCGACTATGGGTTTATGAATGTTAAAATTACCAATCAAAGTCCTTTCCATGATTTAAGTTCATCCACTAGAAGGGAAATAAAGGAAAGGATAGAAATGCTTAGATGGGTTTTGGAGGATTTGGTGAGAAAAGAATTACATACTGAAGACGAGAATACTTAGATCTATTCGTGTTTTATGCCTAGCTAAGGGCGTTAAACAATAGCGCTTGTTGGGAGGCAACCCAATTTTATTTTTGTTCTTGCTTTTTAGTTCCTGTTTTGCATTAAATATTTCATATAGCCTCTGGTTAGATGTGGTTTTATGTTTTAATTAATGTTTGTGCCAAGTAAGACCTTTGGGATAGCTTACGGTGATAGTTGATTTGATCTTGCTGAAAAATAGAAACTTTTGCACCCAGGAGATTAATTTTCATTTTACCAGAAGCGCGATAAAATACTGATTCTTTTTGAAGAAGACTAATAAACAAATTTCTTAGGTCGTCCTAATGTTTCGGGATTTTTGGAGTTACAAAAGTACTCAAAATCTCCAGATTGCTACATACTATTCTGTTTTTGACAGATTCTGTTTTTCGTGTGTTGTTTGCTTATTTTGATGCATCTATGGCTAGTATCAGGGGGTATGAACCATGGAAAAGTTGGAATACAGTAGATATTACACCAATATAAATAAAGAATGAGTTCACAATAGTACCAAAAGTGGTGATTTATTTTTCTTATAGTAACAGAGCTTACGAGATTTTTTGTTGAGTTTTGTGTTGTGAAGTTTTCAAGTTTCGGGTAAGGATTTGATGGTCTATGGAATAAGGAGTGGTAAGATCCTAAGCATGGGGATGCCCAAGGCACCCCAAGGTAATATTCAAGGACAACCAAGAACCTAAGCTTGGGGATGCCCCGGAAGGCATCCCCTCTTTCGTCTTCGTCTATCGGTAACTTTACTTGAGGCTATATTTTTATTCACCACATGATATGTGTTTTGCTTGGAGCGTCTTGTATGATTTAAGTCTTTGCTTTTTAGTTTTCCACAATCATCCTTTATGTACACACCTTTTGAGAGAGACACGCATGAATCGTGATTTATTAGAATACTCTATGTGCTTCACTTATATCTTTTGAACTAGGCAAATTTGCTCTAGTGCTTCACTTATATCTTTTTAGAGCATAACGGTGGTTTTATTTTATAGAAATTAATGAACTCTCGCACTTCACTTATATTATTTTGAGCGTCTTTAAAAACAGCATGGTAATTTGCTTTCATTATAAAATTGGTCATAATATGATAGGCATCCAAGAGGGATATAATAAAAACTTTCATATAAAAGTGCATTGAATACTATGAGAAGTTTGATTCCCTATGATTGTTTTGAGATATAAATATGGTGATATTAGAGTCATGCATGTATGGTGAACCGTTATGTGATGAAGTCGGAGCATTATTTATTTTTTGATTGTCTTCCTTATGAGTGGCAGTTGGGGACGAGCGATGGTCTTTTCCTAACAATCTATCCCCCTAGGAGCATGCGTGTAGTACTTTGTTTTGCTGACTAGATTTTTGCAATAAGTATGTGAGTTCTTTATGACTAATGTTGAGTCCATGGATTATACGCACTCTCACCCTTCCACTATTGCTAGCCTCTCTTATACCGCGCAACTTTCGCCGGTATCATAAACCTACCACATACCTTCCTCAAAACAGCCATCATACCTAGCCATTATTGCATTTCCATAGCCATTCCGAGATATATTGCCATGCAAGTTTCCACCATTCCGTTTATATGACACGCTTCATTATTGTCATATTGCTATGCATGATCATGTAGTTGACATCGTATTTGTGGCAAAGCCACCGTTCATAATTCTTTCATACATGTCACTCTTGATTCATTGCACATCCTGGTACACTGCCGGAGGCATTCATATAGAGTCATATTTTGTTCCAAGTATCGAGTTGTAATTCTTGAGTTGTAAGTAAATAAAAGTGTGATGATCTTCATTATAAGAGCATTGTCCCATGTGAGGAAAGGATGATGGAGACTATGATTCCCCCACAAGTCGGGATGAGACTCCGGAAGAAAAAAAAGGCCAAAAAAATGAGAGAAGGCCCAAATAAAAAAATAAGAGAAAAGAAAAAAGGGGCAATGCTACTATCCTTTTACCACACTTGTGCTTCAAAGTAGCACCATGATCTTCATGATAGAGAGTCTCCTATGTTGCCACTTTCATATACTAGTGGGAATTTTCATTATAGAACTTGGATTGTATATTCCAATGACGGGCTTCCTCAAATTGCCCTAGGTATTCATGAGCAAGAGAGTTGGATGCACACCCACTTAGTTTTCTTTTTGAGCTTTCATAAACTTATAGCTCTAGTACATCCATCGCATGGCAATCCCTACTCACTCAGATTGATATGTATTGATGGGCATCTCCATAGCCCGTTGATACGCCTAGTTGATGTGAGACTATCTCCCTCTTTTTTGTCTTCTCCACAACCACCTTCTATTCCACCTCCTCCTTCTCCTATTTGGCCTCCCTCCTTAGGGGGGCATGACACCCCTTGTGGGCTGGTGTGCTCCCCTCCTATGGCCCATAAGGCACGTTAATCCCCCGGGGGGTTCCGGTAACCCCCCTGGTACTCCGATATGTACCCGGTACACCCCGAAACACTTCCGGTGTCCGAATATCATCGTCCTATATATGAATCTTTACCTCTCGACCATTTCGAGACTCCTCGTCGTGTCTGTGATCTCATCCTGGACTCCGAACAACATTCGGTCACAAAATCACATAACTCATATAATACAAAATCGTCATCGAACGTTAAGCGTGCAGACCCTACGGGTTCGAAAACTATGTAGACATGACCGAGACACCTCTCCGGTCAATAACCAATAGCGGAACCTGGATGCTCATATAGGTTCCCACATATTCTATGAAGATCTTTATCGGTCGTACCGTAATGACAACATACGTTATTCCCTTTGTCATCAGTATGTTACTTGACCGAGATTCAATCGTCGGTATCTTCGTACCTAGTTCAATCTCATTACTAGCAAGTCTCTTTACTTGTTCCGTAATACATCATCCCGGAACTAACTTATTAGTCACATTGCTTGCAAGGCTTCTTATGATGTGCATTACCGAGAGGGCCCGGAGATACCTCTCTGATACTCGGAGTGACAAATCCTAATCTCGTTCTATGCCAACCCAACAAACACCTTCGGAGATACCTGTAGAGCATCTTTATAACCACCCAGTTATGTTGTGATGTTTGATAGCACACAAGGTATTCCTCTGGTATTTAGGAGTTCCATAATCTCATAGTCAAAGGAATATGTATATGACATGAAGAAAGCAATAACAATAAAACTAAACGATCAATATGCTAAGCTAATTGATGGGTCTTGTCCATCACATCATTCTCCTAATGATGTGATCCCATTCATCAAATGACAACACATGTCTATGGTTAGGAAACTTAACCATCTTTGATTAATGAGCTAGTCTAGTAGAGGCTCACTAGGGACACGGTGTTTGGTCTATGTATCCACACATGTATCAAGTTTCCGGCTAATACAATTCTAGCATGAATAATAAACACTTATCATGATATAAGGAAATATAAAATAAGAACTTTATTATTTCCACTAGGGCATATTTCCTTCAATCTCCTACTTGCACTAGAATCAATAATCTAGATTACATTGTAATAATTCTAACACCCATGGAGTCTTGGTGTTGATCATGTTTTGCTCGTGGAAGAGGCTTAGTCAACGGGTCTGCCACATTCAGATCCGTATGTATTTTGCAAATCTCTATGCCTCCCTCCTTGACTTGATCACGGATGGAGTTGAAGCATCTCTTAATGTGTTTGGTTCTTTTGTGAAATCTGGATTCCTCTGCTGAGGCAATTTTTCCAGTATTGTCACAAAAGATTTTCATTGGACCCGATGCACTAGGTATTACACCTAGATCAGATATGAACTCATTCATCCAGACTCCTTCATTTGCTGCTTCCGAAGCAGCTATGTACTCTGCTTCACACGTAGATTCCGCCATGACGCTCTACTTGGAACTGCACCAACTGATAGGTCCACCATTCAATATAAATACGTATCCGGTTTGTGACTTAGAGCCATCTGGATCAGTGTCAAAGCTAGCATCAACATAACAATTTACGATGAGCTCTTTGTCACCTCAATAAATGAGAAACATATCCTTAGTCCTTTTCAGGTACTTCAGGATGTTCTTGACTGCTATCCAGTGATCCACTCCTGGATTAGTTTAGTACCTCCCTGCTAAACTTATAGCAAGGCACACATCAGGTTTGGTACACACCTATGGTTGAGGCATAGGGAATGATTTTCATTTTATCTCTATCTACTGCAGTGGTCGGGCATTGAGTCTGACTCAACTTCACACCTTGTAACACAGGCAAGAACCCTTTCTTTGAATGATCCATTTTGAACTTCTTCAAAACTTTATCAAGGTATGTGCTTTGTGAAAGTCCAATTAAGCGTCTTGATCTATCTCTATAGATCTTAATGCCCAATATATAAGCAACTTTACCGAGGTCTTTCATTGAAAAACTTTTATTCAAGTATCCTTTTATGCTATCTAGAAATTCTACATCATTTCCCATCAACAATATGTCATCCACATATAATATTAGAAATGCTACAGAGCTCCCACCACTTTCTTGTAAATACAGGTTTCTCCGAAAATTTGTATAAAACCATATGCTTTGATCACCTCATAAAGCATATATTCCAACTCCGAGATGCTTGCACCAGTCCATAGATGGATCGCTAGAGCTTGCACAATTTGTTAGCACCTCTAGGATTGATAAAACCTTCTGGTTGCATCATATACAACTATTCTCTAAGAAATCCATTAAGGAATGCAATTTTGACATCCATTTGCCAGATTTCATAATCATAAAATGCGGCAATTGCTAACATGATTCGGATAGACTTAAGCATCGCTACGGGTGAGAAGTTATCATCGTAGTCAACTCCTTGAACTTGTCAAAAACCTTTCACGACAAGTCGAGCTTTGTAGACAGTAACATTACCATAAGCGTCAGTCTTCTTCTTGAACATCCATTTATTCTCTATGGCTTGTCGATCATCGGGAAAGTTAACCAAAGTCCACACTTTGTTCTCATACATGGATCCTTTCTCAGGTTTCATGGCCTCAAGCCATTTATCAGAATCTGGGCTCATCATTGCTTCTTCATAATTTGTAGGTTCGTCATGGTCTAGTAACATGACTTCCAGAATAGGATTACTGTACCACTCTGGTGCGGAGCGTGCTCTGGTTGACTTACGAGGTTCGGTAGTAACTTGATCTGAAGTTTCATGATCATTATCAGTAGCTTCCTCTCTAGTTGGTGTAGGCATCACTGGAACGGTTTTTTGTGATGAGCTACTTTCCAATTTGAGAGAAGGCACAATTACCTCATCAAGTTATACTTTCCTCCCACTCACTTCTTTCGAGAGAAATTCCTTCTCTAGAAAGGATCCATTCTTAGAAACAAAGATCTTGCCTTCGGATCTGTGGCAGAAGGTGTACCCAACAGTTTCTTCTGGGTATCCTATGAAGACACACTTCTCCAATTTGGGTTCAAGCTTATTAGGCTGAAGCTTTTTCACATAAGCATCGCAACCCCAAACTTTAAGAAACGACATCTTAGGTTTCTTGCCAAACCATAGTTCATACGGTGTCGTCTCAACGGATTTAGACGGTGCCCTACTTAATGTGAATGCAGCTGTCTCTAATGCACAACCCCAAATGATAAAGGAAAATCGATAAGAGATATCATAGAACGCACCATATCCAATAGAGTATGGTTACGATGTTAGGACACACCATTACACTACGGTGTTCCAGGTGGCATCGGTTGTGAAATTATTACACATTGTTTGAAATGAAGGCCAAACTCGTAACTCAAATATTCGCCTCCGCGATCAGATCATAGAAAGTTTATTTTCTTGTTACGATGATTCTCCACTTCACTCTGAAATTCTTTGAACTTTTCAAATGTTTCAGACTTGTGTTTCATTAAGTAGATATACCCATATATGCTCAAATCATTTGTGAAGGTCAGAAAATAACGATACCCGCCGCGAGCCTCAATACTCATCGGACCGCATACATCAGTATGTATTATTTCCAATAAGGCATTGATACGTATCCAACGTATCTATAATTTATGAAGTATTCATGTTATTTTATTATCATTCTTGGATGTTTTACAATCATTTTATAGCAACTTTATATCACTATTTGGGACTAACCTATTGACCCAGTGCCTAGTGTCAGCTGCTATTTGTTGCTTGTTTTTACATCACAGGAAATCAATATCAAACGGAGTCCAAACACCACAAAACTTTTTGTGGATTTTTATGGACCAAAAGACATGCAGTGGGCCAAAGAAGCACCTGGGAGTGCCCCGAGGGGGCACAACCCACCAGGGCACACCTGGGGGCCCAGGCGCGCCCAGGTGGGTTGTGCCCACCTTGGTGGCCTCCCGCACCCCCTCTTTACCCTATAAATTCCCAAATATTCCAAAAACCCTCGGAGTAAACATAGATCAGAAGTTCCACCGCCGCAAGGCTCTATAGCCACCGAAAACCAATCTAGCCCCTATTCCGGCACCCTGCTGGAGGGGGGAATTATCTCCGGTTGCCATCTTCATCATCCCGGCGGCCACCACGATGAGGAGGGAGTAGTCCACCCTCGGAGCTGAGGGTTTGTACAAGTAGCTATGTATTTAATCTCTCTCTCTCTCTCTCTCTCTCTCTCTCTCTCTCTCGTGTTCTTGAGATGTCACGATCTTGATGTATCACGAGCTTTGTTAATGTAGCCGGGTCATATGGTGTTTTCCCCTCTCTATCTGTAGCGACCCGACCTCAGATGATCAAGTCTCTGTGCTTCAGTGTCATCCCTGGATCGGTAATGCTGACACAGACAGTACTCGAAGGATTTATAACAGAGTGGCAATCACACACCTATTACATCGAATGTCTCAAGAGAGAACTTATTACAATAACATGGCTTAAGGCCATCTAATACGATAACAGTGGGAGGCTTGGAAGATAAAGTGAGTCCATAAACTCCAATGGCAGAGCTGAGCTACACGGAAACGACCTAACGAACCTTACTCCTCGTCTGAAAAGTCAGCAACATCATATGTTGCAGCCCAAAAACGGGTCAGCACATGGAATATGCTGGCAATGTAACACAGTAGAGCAAGAACAGAATAATGCTATCACTACATGCATATTTGGCTGGTGGAAAGCTCTATGGTTATAGTTTTTGCGAAAAGCCAATTTTTCCGTACAACAAAGGAATAGATTTTAATTTTAACTATCATGGTAGTTGAAACATCATTGAGAAGGTTCCTCCAACTCAATCCCAATTAAAGTGATTAACATCCCAACAGTATTAATTAAGAATGGTGAGATACATGTGATAATCCAAATACTAGATACTCAAGAATTGTCCATAACCGGGGACACGGCTAACCGTGATTAGATCATACACTCTGCAGAGGTTTGTGCACTTTTCCCCACAAGACTCGATCGCCTCCATTGGATTTCTCGCACTACACGGTGTTTGAGAAACGGATGACCGAGACACAGTCTTTAAGAAACATTAACTCTCTACTCCGGACAGACCATACCAAACATACATCCCACTACCTGCTAATCTACCTCTTCAAGAGCTTCACGTAACTTAATCAACTATGCTAGAGCCCATAATAGCTTGTGGCTGCACACAAAAGTTTCTAGCATGAATCACCTCAGCTCCCTTCGAGCCTGGGTGGCGGTCCATAGGAAGATCACACGGGTACTCCAGGATTTCCAAAAGAATACCGGCAACACTGGGTTCCCCAGGTGCCTCAATCCACCCAGATGTTAAATTAAGTTGCCACCTTAAGTTGAACCCTTAATTAACAATCTCACAGTTGTCATGGATTTCACTCAAACCCAAACCACATTTACGAGCATAGCATAGCATAGTAATATAAGCAGCGTAGAAGTAACTCCCAGGGTTCGAATGTAACAGGGTAATAGGTTCTACCTCAACAACTACTTCCCAACCCACATGTTAATGACATCCTAATCATGCAATGTGTGAGGATTGGAACTAATGCATAAAAACTGGGTGATAAAAGGGATATGATCAAAGTGTTACTTGCCTTGCTGACGGTCGGCGAAACCTAGGGACTCGTAGTAGCACGCTTCGCACTCCAGGTGTTCTATCACAAACAAACAATAACATACACAAGCAACAAGCAAGAGATGCACAAGCAAAACTCAAATAAAAGAGATTGACCAGAAGGTTCAACTTAAGAACTCTGGTTCGCAAAAAGAATCAAATCAAACGGAGCAACGAAACTCAAACGGCAAAAAAGAGAAGCTTCGTTTACTAATCTGAACCTAGGTCAAATTTTACAGTAGCAAAAACTTATTTGAGTTGGTTAAACGGAAAGAGGGTCTCGAGACAAAGATCTAGGCGCTTGAATCGCCTGATTCCGACTAACGAGCGAAAAGATAAACAGAAACTAAGATCGGATCAGAAATCACGATCGAGAAAAACTCGCGGAATAAATCTGATAAAAGAAAAATCTGATGAACAGTCTAACGAACGAGCGTTCGTTAGCTGTAACTAACGGGCGAAATATGTTTGTTAAAACGAACGTACGGACGAATGTCCGCTAACTAGAAGAACCGAGAAAAACCGGTGATCTGAAAAAACGAATCTAGGGTTGTCTAAAAAACCCGAACGGTTTTAGAAAGAAAAACCGGCAGCGGATCCGGCGGCTACCTCCAGCGGGGCTCCGGCGAGGCGAGGGCGGCGGCTCGCGGCGGCGGCGGCAGACGGCGCGGGCGGCTACGGCGGCG
>NC_041392.1:485074232-485082317 GCF_002162155.2 Triticum dicoccoides | reverse complement strand
GTGGTGGTGGTGGGGGGGCTCGGCGGCGGGCTTTAAGGGGGGGCGGCGGCTTGCTTGGGCGAGGGGGCGCCCAGGGAGGAGTCCGAGCCGGACTCTCCTCGGCGTTCGTGCCGAGCATGGCGGTGCGGGTGAGGGAGGCGGTGGTGCGGGCGGGCCGGCCTAGCTCGGCTGGGCCTTAGGCCCAGTCGGGCATGGGAACTTTTTTTTAAATAATTTTCGCCGACCGAAATAAAATCCTAGAAAAATAAATAAAAATCTAAAAATTCCAAAACAAATTTTCACCGTCTAAATAGAATATTTAGAAGGGGATGAACATTTTCTTGGCCCTAAACTGCAATTTTGAAAACGTGCAAGTTTTCTAATGCAAATAAAATCCGAATAAAATCAAATAAATGAATTTAATATTTCTCCTCGAATATTTCAATTATTTTGGAGAATTCATATTATCTCCTCTCATTTATTTTAATGTGAAATATTTTCCGGAGAGAAAAATAATTAAAATCAAAAATCCTCGTTTCAATATTTGATAAAAATCAAATATGAAAACAGGGAAATCCCCAACTCTCTCTGAGGGTCCTTGAGTTGCTTAGGATTTTCGAGGGTCGCGAGACGAAAAGCAAATGAAGTATGATATGCATGGATGACTATGTATAACATTCCAAATTGAAAATTTGGGATGTTACAAACCTACCCCCCTTAAGATGAATCTCGCCCTCGAGATTCGGGTTGGCTAGAAAACAGGTGTGGGTGGTCTTTGCGAAGATCATCCTCTCGTTCCCAGGTGGCTTCATCCTCGGTGTGGTGGCTCCACTGAATCTTGCAAAACTTGATAACTTTACTATGGGTGACTCTGCTGGCAAACTCAAGAATCTTTACTGGCTTTTCCTCGTAGGTCAAATCACTGTCCAACTGAATTGCCTCCAAGGGTACTGTATCTCTTAACGGTATATCGGCCATCTCAGCATGACACTTCTTCAGCTATGAAACATGAAACACATCATGAACTCCTGACAATCCTTTGGGTAATTCAAACTTGTAGGCAACTTCTCCCATCCGTTCCAAAACACGATACGGTCCTACAAATCTCGAAGCTAATTTTACCTTAACTCCAAAACGTTTCACTCCTCGCAAGGGAGATACTCGCAGATATACTCTATCTCCAATTTCGTAGGTTACCTCTTTGCGTTTGGAGTCCGCATAACTCTTCTGTCTGGATTGAGCAATCTTCAATCTATCACGAATCAATTTGACCTTCTCTTCAGACTCCTTGATCAAGTCTGGTCCAAACAACTGTCGGTCTCCTACCTCATCCCACATCAAAGCTGTTCTGCACCTGCGTCCATACATGGCTTCAGACGGTGCCATCTTCAAACTGGCTTGGTAGCTATTGTTGTACGAGAACTCTGCGTAAGGCAAATTGTCATCCCAACTAGATCCATAGTCTAGCGCACAGGCTCTCAACATGTCCTCCAAAATTTGGTTCACTCTCTCGGTTTGTCCATCTGTCTGTGGGTGAAAAGCTATACTGAACTCTAACCTTGTTCCCAAAGTCTCATGTAACTGATGCCAGAACTTTGAAGTAAACTATGTTCCTCTATCTGATACAATGGTCCTTGGAACTCCATGCAGACATACGATCCTGGACATATAAATCTTGGCCAACTTTGCACTGGTATAAGTGGTCTTCACTTGGATGAAGTGAGCCACTTTGGTCAAGTGATCAACTACTACCCATATGGAATCATATCCTGCTTTTGTCCTGGGCAATCCGGTGATAAAGTCCATGCCAAGTTTATCCCACTTCCATTCGGGTATTGGCATAGGCTATAACAGTCCTGCTAGCTTATGATGTTCTGCCTTCACTCTCTGACATACATCACATACAGCTACATACTCGGCAATATCCTTCTTCATACCGGCCCACCAGAAACGTTCCTTCAAATCTAGATACATCTTGGTGTTTCCGGGGTGTATCAAGTATGGTGAGTCATGAGCCTCTTGAAGTATTAACTTCCTGATTTCCTGGTTATTGGGCACATAGACTCGGTCCTCAAACCATAGGGTATCGTGCTCATCTTCACGAAAACCTTTGGCCTTTCCTTTGCTCATCTTCTCCTTTATCTCGGCAATCTCCTTGTCCTCCTTCTGAGCTTCCCGAATCTTGTCCAGCAATGTCGACTGGACCTCCATTGTTGCAACGGATACTCTAGGAACAATCTCCAATCGAAGTTCCATGATATTCTCTGCTAACTCCTTCATCAATCCCTTACTTTCAAGGATATTAGCATAACTCTTCCTGCTCAAGGCATCTGCTACAACATTGGCCTTTCCTGGATGATAGTGTAGCTTCATGTCATAATCCTTTATAAGCTCCAACCATCTCCTCTGTCTAAGGTTCAGTTCCTTCTGGGTGAAAATGTATTTCAAACTCTTATGGTCCGTGTATAAATCACATCGGTTTCCAATAAGGTAATGTCTCCAGGTCTTCAATGCATGCACTACGGCTGCTAATTCCAAATCATCATGGCATAGTTCAACTCATGAGGTTTTAGTTGTCGTGAGGCATACGAAACAACTCTTCCATCCTGCATAAGTACACATCCAAGTCCTAAGCGAGAGGCGTCGCAATACACTTGGAATTCCTTATGTATATCCGGCAGTGTTAGCACTGGTGTTGTAGTCAACTGTTTCTTCAACTCTTGGAAACTTGCCTCACAATCTTCTGTCCATTTAAACTTAGTATCCTTCTTTAACAGTTCAGTCATTGGCTTCACAATCTTGGAAATATTCTCAATGAATCTCCGATAGTAACCCGCGAGTCCAAGGAAACTGCGGATCTCGCTAACTGAGGTGGGTGGCAACCATTCAGTGACTGAATGAATTTTGCTGGGGTCTACTGCTATACCTTCTCCTGATATAACATGTCCAAGGAATCTGACTTCCTTCAACCAAAACTCGCATTTGCTAAACTTAGCATACAGCTGGTGTTCCCTGAGTTTCTCAAGAACTAAGCGCAAATGCTCCTTGTGCTCCTCCTCGTTCTTCGAGTATACCATAATATCATCAATAAACACCACCACAAACTTGTCCAAATATTCCATGAACACCCTGTGCATCATGCTCACGAAATAAGCAAGGGCATTAGTCAGTCCAAATGACATGACCGTGTACTCGTAAAATCCATACCGCGTCGTGAATGCTGTCTTTGGTATATCCTTCTCCCGTATCTACAACTGATGGTATCTTGATTGCAGATCGATCTTTGAGAAAACCTTAGCTCCTTGCAACTGATCAAACAGATCGTTGATCATCAGTAGTGGGTACTTGTTCTTAATCGTCACTTCATTCAAAGCTCGATAATCAACAACCATCCTTAGGGATTTATCATTCTTCTCAACCAAAAGCACTGGGGCTCCCCAAGGTGATGAACTTCTACGAATGTATCCTTTCTCCAATAACTCCTTGATCTGTTTCTTATTCCTCCAGATCATTTGCGGGCATCCGATAGGGTCTCTTGGATATTGGTCCTGTTCCTGGCAACAGCTCTATCAAAAACTCAATGTGTCTATCCGGTGGCATGCCTGGTAACTCCTCTGGAAATACAACCAGATAATCCTTTACTACAGGCACTTCCTCCTGAACAACTCCCGTGAGGGTATTCACTTGGCTCCTCCTAGGCACATGCCTAGACACATACTTAATCCTTTTTCCCTCCGGGGTGGTAAGATAAATTGACTTACTAGCACAGTCAATATGCCCTCCAAACTTTGACATCCAGTCCATACCTAATATCACATCCAATCCTTGTGACTCCAAGATAATTAGGTTGGACGAAAAAACATGTGTGCCAATGGTTAAGGGTACCTGGTTGCACGATCGGCTAGCCATGTATTCTGCTTCGGGCGAGCTCACTAAGAGAGGGGTCCTAAGGGTTTGGGTTGGTAGTTTAAACTTATCCACAAATACCCTTGATATATATGAATGCGATGCACCGGTATCGAAAAGAACAAGAGCGGTAAATGACTTAACCAAAAACTTACCTATTACCGCGTCTGGTTGCTCTTCAACCTCCTCCACGTTAACGTGGTTCACTTGTCCTTTGTTGAATGGATTAGGCTTCTTCCCAGCACTCCCATTTCCGTTTCCATTCTTTCCTTCAGGGCACTCCGTGGCATAGTGTCCAGTCTTCCCACTCTTGAAGCAAGTAACGTGACTTAGATCCCTTTTGGTGGGTGTGGCTGGATTGGGGCGGTTCTGATTATTGTTGGCTCCGTTCCCATTCCCATTCTTAGGGCCATTGTGATTATGAGATCCTCCTCTAGTGTGGTTGTGACCTCCATGGTTATGGACAAGTCCTCCCGAAATCGGGGTTAGGCGAGGCCTCTGCTGAACTCCTTAGTTATACTTCCCTTGTCCATACTTTCTCTTGCGGCTCTCAATCTGCTGCTGCTTCCCTTCGATCATAAGAGCCATATCTACCAACTCCTGGTGGTTCTTGAAGGTTTCTACCATCAACTGTATGCTCATCTCATCATTCAGCCCTTCCATAAACTTCTCCTGCTTTGCGGCATCTGTGGCCGCATCATCAGGGGCATAGCGAGATAACTTGCTAAACTCATCCACGTACTGTCCTATAGTACGGTTCCCTTGACATAGGTTGAGAAACTCCCACTTCTTCATACTCATAGCTCCAGTTGGGACATGGGTCATGCGAAAAGCTTGCTGAAACTGGTCCCATGTGACCGTGGCTATGGGGGAAATAGCTGTGTAATTCTCCCACCATGAGGCTGCAGGTCCATCCAATTGATGTGCGGCAAGGCGCACCCTCTCAGCATCCGTGCAACCTGCGGTGGTCAACTCCCTTGCAATATGGCATAGCCAATCATCTGCAACTATAGGCTCGGTGCTACTGGAAAACACCGGGGGCTGTAACCTTAGAAAACGGGCTAGGTTGTCCACTGGCGGCAGGTTGTTGTTGTTGTTGCCCTGGTTTTGAACTAGCAATTGCATCAAAGTATTCTGCTGCTGGATCAACTGGGTGAGCTTCGGTGGGAAAACAAAACCGGGGTCACGTCTCGGAGGCATCTGATGGGTTTAGATGGAAGAGATCAGAATAGAAAAGGGGTCTAATGAGAAAACACTACCCATGTGCACATGAGACAAACACAAACATTTCACTCAATCAATCAAGCAAGGGCATACAAACGGTCTAGGACTATCGCAAAGTGCTCATCTAACACTAATTACATGGGGGAATGCTACTAATATTTGGTGGTCATCTAGAAATTTTGATCGGTGGAAGACTCTATGATGTCTGATCCAGCTTCGTCTTCAAAGTCATCATCACTAGGATCGGAATCGGTGTCGTCGATGATGATGTAATCCTCGGGGCGTATCTCCTTGGGTTCTTCTTCTTCGTCTTCTTCCACTGGTGTTGGTC
Source organism: Triticum dicoccoides (assembly GCF_002162155.2). NCBI lineage: Eukaryota > Viridiplantae > Streptophyta > Magnoliopsida > Poales > Poaceae > Triticum > Triticum dicoccoides. The sequence goes on along the minus strand of NC_041392.1, from coordinate 485,076,877 downwards.
CTCCCATGAATACTCCGATCTTCTTGACTAAGTCATCATTCTTCTCCAGTAGTGTCTTGATTTCCTCCTCATATCCATCGCATGTAAACTTGAGTTCTTCCTCCAGTTTGATGATTCTAGTCTTTGCCTTCTTCAAGTCCATCATGTTCGCGCACATCTGGTTCTCCTGACGTCGAATGTGCTGGTTTAACTCCTGGATGAAAGCGGCAATGGATCTATCCTTCTTGGTGCTGATTACTTCCCATTGCTCGTCTCGACGCCCACATATTTGGTAGATAGTGTCCTTGAGTTCCATGTTGTAGACTTCTCCAATGCGTCCCATGGTAATGTGGGTTGCCATGCTCTTGCCTAGACTCCAAGTGGGTGCTTCAAAAGAAAACTCTATGGGTTTAGAAGTTAGCGTGAACGTCCTTCCTGGAACTTGTACTTGAACCATCCAGCGCTCCTCTTTAGGTAAAGTGGAATTGTACGTTCCGGTGAAGCTTGGTATTCCAATGTTCAAATACCTAGTGACTTCCTTCAAGTGGCGTCCAAAAGGTGTGTCTTCATCCGGTTGCGCAAACTTGTTCTTCATCTCCGCCATCCTAAAGAGTAGAAAATGGAGAGAAGTCAGAAATGAGAAGAGAAGTGTGACCTAGGGTTTATCTTAGTGGTCGTGTCCTACACTCAGCGTGTGCTCTGATACCATCTTGTAGCGACCCGACCTCAGGTGGTCAAGTCTCTATGCTTCAGTGTCATCCCTGGATCAGTAATGCTGACACACACAGTACTCGAGGATTTATAACAGAGTGGCAATCACACACCTATTACATCGAATGTCTCAAGAGAGAACTTATTACAATAACATGGCTTAAGGCCATCTAATACGATAACAACGGAAGGCTTGGAAGATTAAGTGAGTCCATCAACTGCAACGGCATACCTGAGCTGCATGGCAACAACCTAACGAACCTTACTCCTCGTCTGAAAAGTCTGCAACATCATACGGTGCAGCCCGAAAACGGGTCAACACATGGAATATGCTAGCAATGTAACTCAGTACAGTAACAACAGAATAATGCTATCACTACATGCATATTTGGCTGGTGGAAAGCTCTATGGTTATAGTTTTTGCGAAAAGCCAATTTTTCCCTACAACAAAGGAATAGATTTTAATTTTAACTATCATGGTAGTTGAAACATCATTGAGAAGGTTCCTCCAACTCAATCCCAATTAAAGTGATTAACATCCCAACAGTATTAATTAAGAATGGTGAGATACATGTGATAATCCAAATACTAGATACTCAAGAATTGTCCATAACCGAGGACACGGCTAACCATGATTAGATCATACACTCTGCAGAGGTTTGTACACTTCTCCCCACAAGACTCGATCGCCTCCATTGGATTTCTCGCACTACACGGTGTTTGAGAAACGGATGACCGAGACACAGTCTTTCAGAAACATTAACTCTCTACTCCGGACAGACCATACCAAACCTACATCCCACTACCTGCTGATCTGCCTCTTCAAGAGCTTCACGTAACTTACTCAACTATGCTAGAGCCCATAATAGCTTGTGGCTGCACACGAAAGTTTCTAGCATGAATCACCTCAGTTCCCTTTGAGCCTAGGTGGCGGTCCATAGGAAGATCACACGGGTACTCCGGGATTTCCAAAAAAATACAGGCAACACTGGGTTCCCCAGGTGCCTCAATCCACCCAGATGTTAAATTAAGTTGCCACCTTAAGTTGAACCCTTAATGAACAACCTCACAGCTATCATGGATTTCACTCAAACCCAAACCACGTCTACGAGCATAGCATAACATAGTAATATAAGCAGCGTAGAAGTAACTCCCAGGGTTTGAATGTAACAGGGTAATAGGTTCTACCTCAACAACTACTTCCCAACCCACATGTTAATGACATCCTAATCATGCAATGTGTGAGGATTGGAACTAATGCATAAAAACTGGGTGATAAAAGGGATATGATCAAAGTGTTACTTGCCTTGCTGACGGTCTGCGAAACCTAGGGACTCGTAGTAGCACGCTTTGCACTCCGGGTGTTCTATCACAAACAAACAATAACATACATAAGCAAAAAGAAAGAGATGCACAAGCAAAACTCAAATAAAAGAGATTGGCCAGAAGGTTCAACTTAAGAACTCCGGTTCGCAAAAAGAATCAAATCAAACGGAGCAAAGAAACTCAAATGGCGAAAAAGAGAAGCTTCGTTTACTAATCTGAACCTAAGTCAAATTTTACAGTAGCAAAAACTTATTTGAGTTGGTTAAACAGAAAGAGGGTCTCGAGACGAAGATCTAGGCGCTTGAATCGCCTGATTCCGACTAACGAGCGAAAAGATAAACAGAAACTAAGATCGGATCAGAAATCACGATCGAGAAAAACTCGCGGAATAAATCCGATAAAAGAAAAATCTGATGAACAGACTAACGAACGAGCGTTCGTTAGCTATAACTAACGGGTGAAATCCGTTCGTTAAAATGAACGTACGGACGAACGTCCGCTGACTAGAAGAACCGAGAAAAACCGGCGTTCCAAAAAAAAACGAATCTAGGGTTTTCTAAAAAACCGAACGGTTTTAGAAAGAAAAACCGGCAGTGGATCCGGCGGGGCTCCGACGAGGCGAGGGCGGC
>NC_041392.1:485064912-485073812 GCF_002162155.2 Triticum dicoccoides | reverse complement strand
GGGCTTTAAAGGGGGGCGGTGGCTTGCTTGGGCGAGGGGGCGCCCGGGAGGAGTCCGAGCCGGACTCTCCTCGGCGTACGTGCCGGGAACGGCGGCGCGGGCGAGGGAGGTGGTGGCGCGGGCGGCCTGGCCTGTCTCGGCTGGGCCTTAGGCCTAGGCGGGCGCGGGAACTTTTTTTAAAAAAAATAATAGTTTTCGGCGACCGAAATAAAATCCTAAAAAATAAATAAAAATTTAAAAATGCCAAAACAAAATTTCACCATCTAAATAAAATATTTAGAACGGGATGAACAATTTCTTGGCCCTAAAATGCAATTTTAAAAACGTGCAATTTTTCTGATGCAAATAAAATCCGAATAAAATCAAATAAATGATTTTAATATTTTCCTCGAATATTTCAATTATTTTGGAGAAGTCATATTATCTCCTCTCATTTATTTTAATGTGAAATATTTTCCGGAGAGAAAAATAATTAAAATCAAAAATCCTTGTTTCAATATTTGATAAAAATCAAATATGAAAACAGGGAAATCCCCAACTCTCTCTGAGGGTCCTTGAGTTGCTTAGGATTCTCGAGGATCGCGAGACGAAAAGCAAATGAAATATGATATGCATGGATGACTATCTATAACATTCCAAATTGAAAATTTGGGATGTTACACTATCTTGTTGTGAATTGAGTTTTCCCTTTGAGATTTCATTTTATTGGATTGAATACTTTTATGGATTTGAGAGCACTTGATATATGTCTTGCATATGAATACTCATGGTGACAATGGGGTATCATATTGATCCACTTGATATATGTTTTGGCACTCAACTCGAGGATTCCCAAGGTGACATTGGGATAATCTATGCATAGGGGTTGATGCATGTTCTTGTCTTTGTTTCACCGGTAGAAATCTTGGGGCACTCTTTGAAGTCCTTTGTGTTGGATTGAGTATTATGAATCTGAAATTATTTGGTGTTATTTTAGTACGAACTCTTGGATAGATCGATCGGAAAGAATAGCTTCGAGGTGGTTTCGTACCCTACAAATGATTTCTTATTATGTTCTCCGCTAGATAGGAACTTTGGAGTGATTCTTCATCGCGCGTTGAGGGGTGGTTATATGATCCAATTATATTAGCACTGTTGAGAGATTGCACTAGCGAAAGTACGGACCCTAGGCCTCATTTTCAATCATTACAATACCGTTTTTATGCCCGTGTACTATTTGCTACCTTGCTGTTTTTATTTATTCAGATTATAAAAATATATTTCTACCATCAATATTACACTTTTATCACCATCTCTTCACCGAACAAGTGCACCTATACAAATTACCATTGTATTTGCTGTGTTGGGGAAACAAGAGACTTTTTATTATTTGGTTGCAGGATTGTTTGAGAGAGACCATCTTCATCCTACACGTCCCATGGATTGATAAACCTTAGGTCATCCACTTGAGGGAAAATTGCTACTATCTTACAAAACTCTGCGCTTGGAGGCCCAACACGTGTCTACAAGAATAAACTTGCGTAGTAGATATCAAGCTCTTTTCTGGCATCATTGCCGGGGAGGCTAGGTAAGCGGCACTCACATCCCGTCAACGAAGCTCTTTTCTGGCGCCGTTGTCGAGAAGGTGAGTGCTTGAAGTTATATGTTTAGATCTTGCAATTGAATCTTTTAGTTTCTTGTTTTATCACTAGTTTGGTTTGTTGAAGAAAACTACGAAAAAGGAATTGAGGTGCTCGCATATTATCCATCTTTATCATGTCTTTCTTGAAAATGATTGATACGTCTCCAACGTCTCTATAATTTTTGATTGTTCCATGTTGTTATATTATCAATCTTGGATGTTTTATAATCATTTTATATCATTTTTTGGTACTAACCTATTGACAAAGTGTAGCGACCCGACCTCAAATGGTCAAGTCTCTGTGCTTCAGTGTCATCCCTGGATCTGTAATGCTGACACACACAATACTCGAGGATTTATAACAGAGTAGCAATCACACACTTATTACATTAAATGTCTCAAAAGAGAACTTATTACAATAAATATGGCTTAAGGCCATCTAATACGATAACCGCGGAAGGCTTGGAAGATTAATTGAGTCAATCAACTCCAACGGCATAGCTGAGCTGCACGGCAACGACCTAACGAACCTTACTCCTCGTCTGAAAAGTCTGCAACATAATACGTTGCAGCCCAAAACGGGTCAGCACATGGAATATGCTGGCAAAGTAACACAGTAGAGCAAGAACAGAATAATGCTATCACTACATGCATATTTGGCTGGTGGAAAGCTCTATGGTTATAGTTTTTGCGAAAAGCCAATTTTTTCCTACAACAAAGGAATAGATTTCATTTAACTATTATGGTAGTTGAAACATCATTGAGAAGGTTCCTCCAACTCAATCCCAATTAAAGTAATTAACAACCCAACAGTATTATTTAATAGTGATGAGATACTTATGATACTCCAAGTACTAGATACTCAAGATGTCCATAACCGGGGACACGGCTAACCATGATTAGTTTATACACTCTGCAGAGGTTTGCGCACTTTTCCCCACAAGACTTGATCTCCTCCATTGGATTTCTCGCACTACATGGTGTTTGAGAAACGGATGACCGAGACACTGTCTTTCAGAAGCATTAACCCCTTACTCCGGGAAGACCATACCAACCTACATCCCTCTACCTGCTGATCCAACTCTTCGGGAGCTTCACGCAACCTACTCAACTATGCTAGAGCCCACAGTAGCTTGTGGCTGCACATAGAAGTTTCTAGCATGAAAATATCTCAGTTCCCTTTGAGCCTGGGTGGCGGACCATAGGATTATCACACGGGTACTCCAGGATATCCTAGGACAACACTGGATTCCCCAGGTGCCCAACAAACAATCCACCCATATGCGTATTCAAGTTGCCACCTCAAGTTGAACCAATAATTAACAATCTCACATCTGTCATGGATTTCACTCACCCAAACCACGTCTACGAGCATAGCATAGCAATATAAGCAATAGGTAGAAGTAACTCCCAAGGGTTTGATAATAACAGGGCAATAGGTTCTACCTCATCAACTACTTCCCAACCCACATGTTAATCACATCCTAACCATGCAATGTTTGAGGATTGGAACTAATGCATAAAAACTGGGTGATAAAGGGGTATGATCAAAGTGCTCCTTGCCTTGCTGATGATCCGCAAAACCTAGGGATTCGTAGTAGCACGCTTCGCACTCCGGGTGTTTTATTGCAAACAAACAATATCATACATAAGGAATCAAGCAAAGAAACACAGGTAAATCTCAAATAAGAAGATCAAACCAGAAAGTTCAACTTAAGAACTCCGGTTTGCGAAAAGAATCAAATCAAACGGAGCAACGAAACTCAAACGGCGAAAGAAACAAGATCCGTTTACTAATATGGACTAAGGTCAAATTTTACAGTACCAAAATCATGTTCAAGTTGGTTAAATGTAAAGAGGGTTTCGATACGAAGATCTAGGCACTTGAATCGCCTGATTCCAATAAACGAGCGAAAAGATAAACTAAAACAAAAATCGGATCAGAAATCACGATCGAAAATAATCGCGGAAAAATCTAAAAAAAGAAAACTGACGAACAGGCTAAAGAACGAGCGTTCGTTGTCTGCGGCTAATGAGTGAACACGTTCGTTATGACGAACGTACGAATGACCGTCCGCAAAGTAACTAAACTGAGAAAAACCGGCGAACCGATCTATCCAAAAAAACTAGGGTTTTCTAACAAAAACCGAACCGGTTTTTAAAAAAACGAACGGCGCTTATACCTCCGGCGAGGTCCGGCGGGGCGGGGCGGCTCCGGCGAGTGGGGCAGGGCGGCGCGGGGCAGCGGCGGCGGGTGGCGCGGGGCGGCTCGGGGCTACAAGGGGGGCGAGGTGGCGGCTTATAAGAGGAGGGGGTGCGGAGGCTTGGGGAAGGGGCGAGGCGCGGCATGACCGGGACGGACACGGCGGCGGCGGCGGCGCAGCTCGGGAGTCCTCTCCCGAGCCGGTGCGGGGAGGCGCACGGCTGGGCCTCGGCCCAGTGCGGTCGGGCAGGAGTTTCTATTTAAAAACATAATTTTGCCGGAACTAAAATAAATCCTAGAAAATAAAATAAAAATCTAAAAATGCCAAAAAAAATTTTCACCGTCTAAATAAAATATTTATAACAAGATGAACATTTTCTTGGCCCTAAAATGCAACTTTGAAAAACGTGCAATTTTTCTAATTCAAATAAAATAGCAATAAATTCCAAATAAAATCAAATATTTGATTTTAATATTTTTCCTCCAATATTTCATTTATTTTGGAGAAGTCATATTATCTCCTCTCATATATTTTAATATGAAATATTTTCAGAGAGAAAAATAATCAAAACCAAAAATCCTCGTTTCAATATTTGATAAAACTTAAATATGAAAACAGGGAAATCCCCAACTCTCTCCGAGGGTCCTTGAGTTGCTTAGGATTTCGAGGATCGCGAAACGAAATGCAATAAAATATGATATGCACGAATGGTCTATGTATAACATTCCAAATTGAAAATTTGGGATGTTACAAACCTACCCCCCCTTAAGATGAATCTCGCCCTCGAGATTCGGTTGGCTAGAGAATAGGTGTGGGTGGTCTTTGCGAAGATCATCCTCTCATTCCCAGGTGGCTTCATCCTCGGTATGGTGGCTCCACTAAACTTTGCAAAACTTGATAACCTTGCTGTAGGTGACTCGGCTGGCAAATTCAAGAATCCTGACTGGCTTCTCATCATAGGTGAAATCACTGTCCAACTAAATCGCCTCCAAGGGTACTGTATCTCTAAACGGTATATCAGCCATCTCAGCATGACACTTCTTCAGCTGTGAAACATGAAATTCATCATGAACTCCTGACAGTCCTTTAGGTAACTCCAACTTGTAGGCAACTTCTCCCATACATTCCAAAATTCGATACGGTCCTACAAATCTCGGGGATAACTTTCCCTTAACTCCAAAACGTTTCACTCCTCGCAGGGGTGACACTCGCAGATATGCTCTATCTCCAATTTCATAGGTTATTTCCTTGCGTTTCAAATCTGCATAACTCTTCTGCCTGGACTAAGCTTTCTTCAGTCTATCTCGGATCAACTTAACTTTCTCTTCAGACTCTTTGATCAAATCTGGTCCAAACAACGGTCGGTCTCCGACTTCATCCCACATCAACGGTGTTCTGCACCTTCGTCCATACAGGGCTTCGAACGGTGCCATCTTCAAACTGGCTTGGTAGCTATTGTTGTATGAGAACTCCACGTAGGGCAAATTGTCATCCCAACTAGATCCATAATCTAGCGCACAGGCTCTCAACATATCCTCCAGAATCTGGTTGACTCTCTCGGTGTATCCATCGGTCTGCGGGTGAAATGTTGTACTGAACTCCAACCTTGTCCCCAAAGTTTGGTGCAGCTGATGCCAAAAAATTGAAGTAAACTGTGTTCCTCTATCTGATACGATTGTCCTCGGAACTCCATGTAGACATACAATCTTGGTCATATATATCTTGGCCAACTTTGCACCTGTATAGGTGGTTTTCACCGAGATAAAGTGAGCTACTTTGGTCAAGCGGTCAACTACTACCCATATAGAATCATATCCTGATTTGGTCCTGGGCAATCCGGTGATAAAATCCATGCCAAGTTTATCCCACTTCCATTCGGGTATCGGCATAGGCTGTAACAATCCTACTGGCTTTTGATGCTCAGCCTTCACTCTCTGACATACATCACATACGGCTACATACTCGGCAATATCCTTCTTCATACTAGTCCACCAGAAACGTTCCTTCAAATCCAAATACATTTTGGTGTTTCCGGGTGTATCGAGTATGGTGAGTCATGAGCCTCCTGAAGTATTAACTTCCTGATCTCTGTGTTATTGGGCACATAAACACGGTCCTCAAACCACAATGTGGCGTGCTCATCCTCACAAAAACCTTTGGCCTTTCCTTCGCTCATTCTCTCTTTTATCTCGGCAATCTCTTTGTCATCCTTCTGAGCTTGTCGAATCTTTCCTAACAATGTAGACTGCACTTCCATTGTTGCAACAAAACCTCTAGGAACAATCTCCAATCGAAGTTCCCTGAGATCCTCTGCTAACTCCTTTGGCAATCCCGTGCTCACTAGGGTATTAGCATAACTCTTCCGACTCAAAGAGTCGGCTACGACATTGGCCTTGCCTGGATGATAGTGAAGCTTCATGTCATAATCCTTTATAAGCTCCAACCATCTTCTCTGCCTAAGGTTCTGCTCCTTCTGTGTGAAAATGTACTTCAAACTCTTATGATCCGTGTACACATCACAATGATTTCCAATAAGGTAATGTCTCCAGGTCTTCAACGCATGCACTATGGCAGCCAACTCCAAATCATGCGTGGCATAATTCAATTCGTGTGGTTTTAGTTGTCGTGAGGCATACGAAAAAACTCTTCCGTCCTACATAAGCACACTTCCAAGTCCTAGGCGAGAGGCATCGCAATACACTTGAAACTCCTTATGTATATCCGGCAGAATCAGCACTGGGGCTGTAGTCAAACGTTTCTTTCACTCCTGAAAACTCACCTCACATTCTTCTGTCCATTTAAATTTGGTATCCTACTTCAATAACTCCGTCATTGGCTTTGCAATTTTGGGAAAATTCTCAATGAATCTCCGATAGTACCCTGCGAGTCCAAGAAAGCTGCGGATCTCGCTAACAGAAGTGGGTGCCAACCATTCAGTGACTGACTGAACCTTGGTAGGATCTACTGCTACACCTTCTCATGATATAACATGTCCAAGGAATCCAACTTCCTTCAGCCAAAACTCGCATTTGCTGAACTTGGCATACAACTGATGTTCCCTGAGTTTCTCGAGAACTAAGCGCAAATGCTCTTCGTGCTCCTCCTCGTTCTTCAAGTATACCATTATATCATCAATGAACACCAGAACAAACTTATCCAAATATTCCATGAACACTTTGTTCATCATGCTCATGAAGTAGGCAGGGGCGTTAGTCAGTCCAAACGACATGACCGTATATTCATACAACCTGTATCGTGTGGTGAATGATGTCTTTGGTATGTCCTTCTCTCATATCTTCAGCTAGTGATATCCAGATCGCAGATCGATCTTTGAAAAAACCTTAGCTCCTTGCAGCTGGTCAAACAAATAATTGATCATCGGCAGTGGGTATTTGTTCTTGATCGTCACCTCATTTAATGCACGATAATCAACAACCATCCTTAGAGACTTATCCTTCTTCGCGACCAAAAGCACTGGGGCTCCCCATGGTGAGGAACTCCGTCGAATGTAACCTTTCTCCAATAACTCCTTGATCTGTTTCTTAATCTCCTCCATATCATTTGCGGGCATCCGGTATGGTCTCTTTGATATTGGCCCGGTGCCTGGCAATAGTTCTATCAAAAACTCAATGTCTCGATCCGGTGGCATGCCTGGTAATTCCTTTGGAAAAACATCCGGGTAATCCTTCACTACAGGCATTTCCTCCTGAACAACTCCCGTGAGGGTATTCACTTGGCTACTTCTTGGCGCATGCCTAGATACATACTTGATCCTTTTTCCCTCCGGGGTGGTGAGACAAATTGACTTACTAACACAGTCAATGCTTCCTCCATAATTTGACATCTAGTCCATGCCTAATATCACATCCAATCCTTGTGACTCCAAGATTACTAGGTCGAACGGAAAAAACATGGCTACCAATGGTTATGTAACATCCCAAAATTCTAAATTTTGGAATGTTATAATAAATAGATAGATTGATTGATTGATTGTTTGATTGTTGTGTGATTGACTGAGTGAAATTCGAAACTTTTTGAAAGTTAAATGAGAGGGAATAAAAGGACTTTCCCAAACTTTCACCCTTTTGCATTTTGATCTTTGTGAATTCAAATTCTTTTCAAATACAAAACCCTAGAGAGAAGATGACATGACTTCTTCCATTTAAATAAATGAAAAGGGTGTTTGAAAAATATTTGAATTCCATTGGGAAATATTTTCCAATTCAGAAACTTTATGCAACTCAATGATTTTCACGAGAGAAGATAAAATGACTTCTTCAAATTATGAAATATGAGTTGGGAGTTTCAAAGGATCAATTTCAAGTCCTTTTGGAATTAATTTTCAATTTGGATTTATTTGAGTTTTATTCAAATTATTTTTCTCCAAAAATAAAATATATGGAAAATAGGGTAACATGATTCCCTACATTAGAAAATTGGAGAAAAATTAATTTGAGATCATTTTGGTATTTTTAAAATGATTTTTGTTGGATTTTAATAGACTAGTAGCACTCTTTGATTTATATGAATTTGTGTGGATTTTATTTGAAGTTATAAAAATGTTCATGTCGTAGAAAATCTTTTTCTGAAAATTTTGATATATTATATGCCTATATATTATTTTTATTTTTGCCGTTATTATTTTATTTGTCTCGAAAATGTTAAAAAAAACCATTCCACCGACTGGGCCGGCCCAGCTCCCAGGCCAGGCCACGGCCCAGAGCCCAGCCGCGCACGAAGCCGCTCCGCTCCGCTCGCCCGCTCGCGCCTGCGATCGGCCGCCGCCTCGCTCAGCCACCGACAGGTGGGACCCACCTGTCGGGTTCGTCCCCGACCTCTCGCCGGAGTCCCGCACGCGCATGCTCCGCCGGCCATCGCCGTAGCCGCCGCGAACTCCTCCGCCGCTTCGCCTTGTCCCTCCCGCAAGCCTCCCCGGCCCTCCCCTTTATATAGCGCCGCTCCCCGGACCCCTCCTCCTCTCTCTCTCGCCGAATCGCGCCGCCAAGCTGCTCGCCGCCGCCGCCCGCGCGCTGCCGCCCCGCGCCGCCGCACCCCTTGCTGCGCATCGCCGCCGC
>NC_041392.1:485039702-485064188 GCF_002162155.2 Triticum dicoccoides | reverse complement strand
GCCGCCGCCCCGCGCCGCCCTGCCTCGCCGCGCTCGCAGGAACCGCCGCGCCGCCTTGCCTCGCCTCGCCGGAAACCGCCGACGACGACGCCACGAACCGGTAATAGACCGCCCCGTTCACCGGTTTGGTTTTTGTTAAAAAAACTCCTAGATTGGTTTTGTTATAAAACCGGTTTTGTTTAGGTTTATTTATGTAGTGAACGTTCATTAGTTAGCTTCTTTTGCGAACGATTTTCATTGGTTTAGGTTCTGTAGCGAGCGTTCGCTCGATAGAGTTTTTCTTTTTCTTTTAATTTTCGGCCAGGGACCTGTTTGTGAATAGTTTATTTACAGAATAGTCCCTGTACTTCAAAGGACTATAACTTTTTACTCGTTAGTCCAAATCCAATGAAACCAACACCCACGTCTTCGTTATGATCCCCTCTATCCAGTAATCCAACTCAAACATGTTTTTGAAAAGTTTAAAATTTGAATTAGATCAGATTTGAATTCAAACTTCGTTTGATCATATCTTTTTATCCGTAACTCTGATTTAGTTGATTCTTTTTGCAAATCGAAGCTCTTGACCTAAACTTTCTGATAAGGCCAAATTCACATAATTTTGGTACTGTTAGAAATTGTTTTATGTTGCAAGAGCTATTTGCTTGGTTTTGATGTTTTCCGGATCGACTTCTTCGATCTTTCTGATCTTTTGAGTGATTGCTTATGTGTGGTTACTATTGCTTGCTTACGATAGATTGACCGGAGTGTGACGAGTAGACCTATCAAGATTTTGAGCGCAAATCATCTTCATCAACATTGCAGGCAAGTTCACACTTTGATCATATCCCCTGCATACCCAGTTTTCATTGCATTAGATCAAACCTCAAACATTGCATGATTAGGATCTAATTAAATTGTGCGATGGGAAGTAGTTGAGGTAGTACCTATTACCTGTTTGTTATCAAACCCTTGGGAGTTACTATTATGTTATGCTTATAGTGCCATGCTATGCTCGTAGACGTGGATTGGGTTTTGAGATTATCCATGACAGATGTGAGATTGTTAAGTAATGGTTTACGTAAGGTGGCAACTTAAACACACATATGGGTGGATTGAGGCACCTGGTTATTCCAGGATTTGCCTGTCTAGGCACCTGGGTAGACCAGGATTGCCTATTTTTTATGGACCTCCACCCAGACTCAAAGGGATCACGAGATTTTTCATGCTAGAAACTTCCGTGTGCAGCCACAAGCTATTATGGGCTCTAGCATAGTTGACTAAGTCGTGCGAACTCTTATAGTGGTAGACTAGCAGATGTAGGGGATGTAGGTGGTACGGTCTACCCGATCGTAAGGTGCTAGCACTTCTGAAAGACTATGTCTCGGTCATCCGTTTCTCAAACACCATGCAGTGCGAGATATCCAACGGAGGAGATTGAGTCTTGTGGGGAAAAGTGCGCAAACCTCTGCAGAGTGTATAAACTAATCATGGTTAGCCGTGTCCCCGGTTATGGACATCTTGAGTATCCAGTACCTAGATTATCATGTGAATCTCATCATGTTACTTTAAATGAATATTGTTGGGTTTTAATGATGATGCTTAATTGGGATTGAGAATGCTGTCAACCATTCTCAATGTTTAACAACCACCATGATAGTTAAATAAAATTTATTCCTTTGCAGTAGGGAAAAATTGGCTTTTCGCAAAAACCTATAACCATAGAGCTTTTCCACCAGCCAAATATGCATGTAGTGATAGCCTTTATTCATCATTCTCTATGGTGTGAATTTGCCAGTACATTCAATGTACTGACCCTCTGTGACTGCAACGTCTCATATTGCAGGATTTCTTACGACGAGTAAGTGATACGTTAGGGTTACGATTTCTACACTCAACTTTGCCGTTGGTGTTGATGGGAATCCACAACCTTGTTACTTCCGCTGTTTTGGATTGAGGTAATAGTATTTATGTTACTTTTACATGTGATTTACCTCTTTTATAAATCCTCGACTACTGTGTGTGTCAGCATACCGATCCAGGGATGACACTTAAGCACAGAGACTTGATCCATTCGGGTCGGGTCGCTACAAGATGGTATCAGAGCACATGTTGACTGTAGGACATGACCCTAGAAACTAGCAAGCCCATAGGAAAGATTTTTCTCTACAACCTTCCATTTCAAAAAGATTTATTACCTCTCTTCTCTTCTGAGCTTATTCAAAAATTCCCTTTTAGTGAGACCATATCCCTTTTCCCTTTGGATCACTCGAAGATTCGACGGATAAGACCACTCCAAGAAGTACAAGATATCGGACAACTAAGACCACTTCGGAATGAAGAGTATTTTCCGTGCATCTGAATAATGGAAACTACAATGGTTGAAGACCGAAGACAAGTAGAATTTGAAGGCTCTGAAAAAATTCCTAGATTTGCATGACCTAGGAAGGCTACCCTTATGGAATTTGGCAGACTATGGAAGTTGTCAATACCCGAGATCAAGGTGTATCGGAGAAAGACCGGAGCATGGAGAGTTAAAAACTCAAAGTTCTGTCAAGGAAAACCCTAAGGCAGGAGATATCAACTATGGAATGATAGCTCGAGGAAATGACAAGGGCAGAAACATGGCTATCCATGATGTTATCGCCTTCTTATGTTATTGTCACCATGCTGAGTTAAGCATGCATATGCATGGAAGGATTGGATGGTAGAAGGCTAATGGAGCATCTGTCAGCAAAAGATGATGTTTTAAACTTAGCTAGTGTATCACCAGGATCTGGAGTATTACATCAAGAAGTTAAGATGGAGCCACAAGAAGTCGTATTTGAAAGGAAGCATTTCGTGAAGAACTCAGGACCCAAAAGTTGAAAGTAGCCAAGCTAGAGGAGCAAAACCTCGAGATACGAAAGATTCGTCGGGAACTGAAGGATAGTAGGCCCATGGTTCACGCCAAGGATGTTGAAACCCAGAAGTTTGGAATGCAACTCCAGAAATATTAAAGGACGTCATGATAGACTTTGCGACAACAGAAATGATCTGGCAAAAGGATTTGAGAAAGACAAGCATGATCGGAAGAAGCCATTGGAGGCAAGAACAAGGCTTGAAAAGTTTGGAGACGTTAAAGATTTATTGACCTTTAGAAGACCAAACCCCTGTTATATACCTATTAGAAGCGATGTTTGTGAGCTGTCAATTGTTTGATGTTTTTCCCGACAGCCACAAATAAAATATGTCTTTTCAAAACTTTTGTTTGTATTGTGTGTATCCCTCTCTATCTCTCTTATCTCACCCCAAACCCATGGACCCAATAGAGGATGAATTAAGATGAACTTATATTTTCTGGACCGATGAGTCAGTTGGAGATGGACCAATGGATTCAGAACATGGAGGATCACATGGAGAATAACCCTATAGTTGGACATGATATGACCCAGCATGCTCTTCAGTGCTTTGAAAGAGGTGCTGCTACTTGGTGGAGAATGTACCAAACCATCAATGGATGGCAAGGAGTAACCACTTGGAAAGAATTTAAGTTGACTTTGCCAAAGTCTCGGCTTGTGTCCCAGAAGTTGAAGCCTTATGGAAAGGATATGAAGAAACCTTGTGCATGCAAGATTTGTGGAGAAATAGGACACACCCATAAAGAACACAAGGATGAGTGCCCTAATTGTGAAGGAAGTCACCCAATTGAAGAATGCCCAACTAGGCAGATTACGTGTTTCTTGTGTGAAGGGACTACCCACTATCCTGCTCGGTGTCACATTTACCCCATGGTACAATGAACCATCCAGCAGAAGAAAGAAGTAATGAAAGGAGCCCTCATGGAAATTTTAGAAGAAACTGTGATGAAGGAAGAGGTGGAGGACACGCCCAAAGAAGAACCAATTAAACCCTGCACCAAGTCATGCTATTCATGTGGAGAAGGACACATCTCCAAGAATTGTTTGAATGGGGATCTAGTAGAATTCCCAACGGAGGAAGTAGAGTATGACCGACAAGAAATAGAAGCCATGATTGGCATGGAAAGGTCCAGGAAGAGAAGCAGATTGGATTCCAGGAAGGATCTGAGTCATATAACATGTTATAAGTGCAAGGAGTCAGGGCACTACCTCAACAATTACCCAAAAAGGAAACCTCGATACTTGTCAGAAGTAATATGTTTTAGTTGTAATGGAGCAGGGCACCTTGCCAGAGAATGCCCCAAGGAGAAGGAAACTTGTCCTAGATAGTTGAGTTTGCAACAAAAAAAAGGAGTAGTAGAAGTGAGAACATTTTCTTTTATATTGAGGTGTTGAGTTGAGACATGTAATGGAAAAGCGAGAGATTGTAATCACTTGAGAATGAATAAAGTTAGCATCATTGGTACTGATATGGATTTTATGAGTTGTTACTCTATGAAGAAGAATTTTGGCCATTCTGAGGATATGAGAAATATGTTCTATGGAAGATTTGTGCATTTTAAGGGTGGTAGTACCCTGTAAGAACCATTGACCCCTGGAAAAGATAAGGATACTCCACTGAGTGGATTTCGGACAAAATGAATACGAGTTTTGTCTCGATATGTGTGATGCCCCAAGAGTATGTGGGATGAAGTTGGAGACCGTTAGTTGTTTGGACCAAATGTGATCAAGGAGTCAGAAGAGAATGTTAAGTGGATTCGAGATAGACTGAAGGTAGCTTAGTCCAGGCAGAAGAGTTATGTAGACTCAAAAACTCAAGGATGTAGTCTATGAAATTGGAGACAAAGCATGTCTTCGCGTGTCCCCTATGCGAGGAGTTAAACGGATTGGAGTTAAGGGACAGTTAGCCCCGAGATTTGTAGGACCATACCGAGTTTTGGATCATATGGGAGAAGTGGCCTACAAGTTGGAGTTACCCGAAGGACTGTCAGGAGTTCATGATGTGTTTCACGTTTCCCAGTTGAAAAAGTGCCATGCAGAGATGACCAATATTCCCGTGTAAGGATGCTTGATCCTGGAAAGGATAATGATGTTCCACGAAGTAGAATATGGACTCCATAAGTATAAGTTTATATCTCGGTATGAGGGATATCCCACGGGGATGAAGAGATAAATTACTATTGGATATAAAGGAGGTATGATGTTGGAAATATGGATCAATGAAAATTCCATGATGAGTCTGAGTAATCATGTCCTAGTTTGGTGCCAATAGAAGGAAGTAAGACAGTACAATTGGATGGATTTAAGAATACTAGGAAGTTGGAAGTTGGAATAATGATCAGTTGCCCGATGATAAGTTCAAGGACTACAAGTGATGAGATGGGCCATAACCACATGCCCCAGGACCTGCCAAGAAGCAAGCACATTCTTGCTGAAGGAAAAACCCTGGAAGAGAGTACGACCTTACCCACCGACGATTTTATAGGAGTAACGCAAAACCTGAGAGTTGTGAAGGAACGATAGATGTTTGTTTGGCTTGCAGAATCCATGGATTTATCCGAACCCAGTTCACCGACAAGAGAAATTCTGCAATGCTTGCGAGGATGACCGAGTGTTAGAATGCGAGATTCGCTAAACCGTATACAAGGTAATGATTTGGGTGCGGGATGGATTGATCACCATACCGACTTACTCTTATTATTCACCTTGCTATATGGGATGGTAAATCTGAGTGACTTACCTATAGTAGAGAGACGACGATCAAAACCTTGTATAAGCCTTAGAATGGTATATGTATTTTTCCCTTGTACAAGGCAGCTTTTGCCACCCGTAGGTTATACGGTGAGGATCAACCAGGCCCATTTACTGCAGGAGAAACCATAAATGGTTGACCACCATGAGATATCGATAGTTGTTTAGTAATGGCGCCAGACCCGTCAACTAAGAAGACCTAGTCATGGAAGAACCTTAGCAAGATGAAAGGACAAAAAAATTGTGGTAAAGGTTATGCCACCACTGGAAGAGCCCGGATAAGGAATTATCCTTATGATCTGAGAAGACCGGACCTGTCAAGAATAAGAATGGAGTATATGAGTATTGATGGGACCGTAACGATGTTTCTAAGGGTGGTAGCACCCCAGACCCTAGAGACGATTGATGAAATTTTGAAGAGACCCCGAACCTAACCTATTTCCTTCTAGCCTCTCCGAATCTCGAGGATGAGATTCATTTTAAGGGTGGTAGGTTTATAACATCCCAAAATTCTAAATTTTGGAATGTTATAATAAATAGATTGATTGATTGATTGTTTGATTGTTGTGTGATTGATTGAGTGAAATTCGAAACTTTTTGAAAGTTAAATGAGAGGGAATAAAAGGACTTTCCCAAACTTTCACCCTTTTACATTTCGATCTTTGTGAATTCAAATTCTTTTCAAATACAAAACCCTAGAGAGAAGATGACATGACTTCTTCCATTTAAATAAATGAAAAGGGTGTTTGAAAAATATTTGAATTCCATTGGGAAATATTTTCCAATTCAGAAACTTTATGCAACTCAATGATTTTCACGAGAGAAGATAAAATGACTTCTTCAAATTATGAAATATGAGTTGGGAGTTTCAAAGGATCAATTTCAAGTCCTTTTGGAATTAATTTTCAATTTGGATTTATTTGAGTTTTATTCAAATTAGTTTTCTCCAAAAATAAAATATATGGAAAATAGGGTAACATGATTCCCTATGTTAGAAAATTGGAGAAAAATTAATTTGAAATCATTTTGGTATTTTTAAAATGATTTTTGTTGGATTTTAATAGACCAGTAGCACTCTTTGATTTATATGAATTTGTGTGGATTTTATTTGAAGTTATAAAAATGTTCATGTCGTAGAAAATCTTTTTCTGAAAATTTTGATATATTATATGCCTATATATTATTTTTATTTTTGCCGTTATTATTCTATTTGTCTCGAAAATGTTAAAAAAAACTGTTCCACCGACTGGGCCGGCCCAGCTCCCAGGCCAGGCCACGGCCCAGAGCCCAGCCGCGCCCGAAGCCGCTCCGCTCCGCTCGCCCGCTCGCGCCTGCGATCGGCCGCCGCCTCGCTCAGCCACCGACAGGTGGGACCCACCTGTCGGGTTCGTCCCTGACCTCACGCCGGAGTCCCGCACGCGCACGCTCCGCCGACCATCGCCGTAGCCACCGCGGACTCCTCCGCCGCTCCCCGGACCCCGCCTCCTCTCTCTCTCGACGAATCGCGCCGCCAAGCTGCTCGCCGCCGCCGCCCGCGCGCTGCCGCCCCGCGCCGCCCTGCCTCGCCGCGCTCGCCGGAACCGCCGCGCCGCCTCGCCTCGCCGGAAACCGCCGCTGCTGATGCCATGAACCGGTAATAGACCGCCCCGTTCACCGGTTTGGTTTTTGTTAAAAAAAACTCCTAGATCGGTTTTGTTATAAAACTGGTTTTGTTTAGGTTTATTTATGTAGTGAACGTTCATTAGTTAGCTTCTTTAGCGAACGGTTTTCGTCGGTTTAGGTTCTGTAGTGAGCGTTCACTCGATAGAGTTTTTATTTTTCTTTTAATTTTCGGCCAGGGACCCGTTTGTGAATAGTTTATTTACAGAATAGTCCCTGTACTTCAAAGGACTATAACTTTTTACTCATTAGTCCAAATCCAACGAAACCAACGCCCACGTCTTCGTTATGATCCCCTATATCCAGTAATCCAACTCAAACATGTTTTGAAAAGTTTAAAATTTGAATTAGATCAGATTTGAATTCAAACTTCGTTTGATCATATCTTTTTATCCGTAACTCCGATTTAGTTGATTCTTTTTGAAAATCGAAGCTCTTGACCTAAACTTTCTGATAAGGCCAAATTCACATAATTTTGGTACTGTTAGAAATTGTTTTATGTTGCATGAGCTATTTGCTTGGTTTTGATGTTTTCCGAATCGACTTCTTCGATCTTTCTGGTCTTTTGAGTGATTGCTTATATGTGGTTACTATTGCTTGCTTACGATAGATTGAATGGAGTGTGACGAGTATACCTATCAAGATTTTGAGCGTGATCATCTTCATCAACATTGCAGGCAAGTTCACACTTTGATCATATCCCCTTCATACCCAGTTTTCATTGCATTAGATCAAACCTCAAACATTGCATGATTAGGATCTAATTAAATTGTGCGATGGGAAGTAGTTGAGGTAGTACCTATTACCTGTTTGTTATCAAACCCTTGGGAGTTACTATTACGTTATGCTTATAGTGCCATGTTATGCTCGTAGACGTGGATTGGGTTTTGAGAGTATCTATGACAGATGTGAGATTGTTAATTAATGGTTTACGTAAGGTGGCAACTTAAACACACATCTGGGTGGATTGAGGCACCTGGTTATTCTAGGATTTGCTTGTCTAGGCACCTGGGTAGACCAGGATTGCCTGTTTTTTTATGGACCGCCACCCAGGCTCAAAGGGATCACGAGATTTTTCATGCTAGAAACTTCCGTGTGCAGCCACAAGCTATTTTGGGCTCTAGCATAGTTGACTAAGTCATGCAAACTCTTACAGTGGTAGACTAGCAGATGTAGGGGATGTAGGTGGTACGGTCTACCCGATCGTAAGGTGCTAGCACTTCTGAAAGACTATGTCTCGGTCATCCGTTTCTCAAACACCATGCAGTGCGAGATATCCAACGGAGGAGATTGAGTCTTGTGGGGAAAAGTGCGCAAACCTCTGCAGAGTGTATAAACTAATCATGGTTAGCCGTGTCCCCGGTTATGGACATCTTGAGTATCCAGTACCTAGATTATCATGTGAATCTCATCATGTTACTTTAAATGAATATTGTTGGGTTTTAATGATGATGCTTATTTGGGATTGAGAATGCTGTCAACCATTCTCAATGTTCAACAACCACCATGATAGTTAAATAAAATTTATTCCTTTGCAGTAGGGAAAAATTGGCTTTTCGCAAAAACCTATAACCATAGAGCTTTTCCACCAGACAAATATGCATGTAGTGATAGCCTTTATTCATCATTCTCTATGGTGTGAATTTGCCAGTACATTCAATGTACTGACCCTCTGTGGCTGCAACGTCTCATGTTGCAGGATTTCTTACGACGAGTAAGTGATACGTTAGGGTTACGATTTATACACTCAACTTTGCCATTGGTATTGATGGGAATCCACACCCTTGTTACTTCCGCTATTTTGGATTGAGGTAATAGTATTTACGTTACTTTTACATGTGATTTACCTCTGTTATAAATCCTCGAGTACTGTGTATGTCAGCATACCGATCCAGGGATGACACTTAAGCACTGAGACTTGATCCATTCGGTTCGGGTCGCTACAGGTTAAGGGTATCTGGTCGCACCATCGACTAGCCATATACTCTGCTCCAGGTGAACTCACTAACAGATGGGTCCTAAGGGTTTGGGTTGGTAGTTTAAACTTATCCACAAATTCCCTTAATATGTATGAATGCGAAGCACCAGTATCAAAAAGAACAAGGGCGGTAAATGATTTAACCAAAAACTTACCAATAATTGTGTCTTGCTGCTCTTCAACCTCCTCCACATTGACGTGGTTCACTTGTCCTTTGTTGAATGGCTTGGGCTTCTTTCCAGCGCTCCCATTGCTGTTTCCATTCTTCGCTTCAGGGCACTCTATGGCATAGTGTCCAGTCTTCCCGCAGTTGAAACAAGTAACATGGCTTAGGTCTCTCTTCGCGGGTGCGGCTGGATTGGAGCGGTTCTGATTGTTGCTTGCTCCATTCCCATTCCCATTCCTTGGGCCAGTATGATTACGGTTAGTTCCTCCATTATGGGTGTGGCCTCCATGGTTATGAACAAGTCCTCCCGAGTCTGGGGTTAGGCGAGGCTTCTGCTGAGCTCCTGAATTATACCTTCCTTGTCCATACTTCCTCTTACGGCTCTCAATTTGTTGTTGCTTCCCTTCAATCATAAGAGCCTTATCTACCAACTCCTCGTAGTTGTTGAATGTTGCCACCATCAACTGCATGCTCATCTCATCATTCAGCCCTTCCATAAACTTCTCCTGCTTTGCGGCATTTGTGGCCACATCGTCAGGGGCATAGCGGGATAACTTGCTAAACTCATCCGTGTACTGAGCCACAGTACGGTTCCCCTGGCGTAAGTTGCGAAACTCACGCTTCTTCATACTCATAGCTCCAGTTGAGACATGCGCTGTACGGAAAGCTTGCTGAAACTGATCCCATGTAACAGTGGCTATAGGGTAGGTGACAGTGTAATTCTCCCACCATGAGGCTGCTGGTCCATCCAACTGATGTGCGGCGAAACGCACCTTCTCAGCATCGGTACATCCTGCAGTGGTTAACTCCCTTCCAATCCTGCAGGGCCAATCATCTGCCATTATCGGCTCGATGCTACTGGAAAACACCGGCGACTGCAACCTCAGAAAGCGGGCTAAGTTATCAACTGGTGGGGTGGCGGTGGATTGTTGTTGCTGTTGCCTTGGTTCTGAACCAACAACTGCATCAGGGTATTCTGCTGCTGGATCAACTGAGTGAGCTCCGGTGGGAAAGTGAATCCGGGGTCACGTCTCGGAGGCATCTGATGGGTTTAGAGGGGAGAGATTAGAATAGAATGAGGTCTAATGAGAAAACACTACCCATATGCACATGCAATCATTTCACTCAATCAATCAAGCAAGGGCATACAATCGATCTAACTATTGTTACAAAAGTGCTCGGACTACACTATATACATGGTGGAATACTACTACTGATGTGGTGGTCTACTAAAAATATTCCTCGGTTGAAGACTCCATGATGTCTGTTCCAGCTTCGTCTTCATAGTTATCATCGCTATTATCGGGGTCCGAGTCGGTGTCGTCGATGATAATGTAGTCCTTCGGACAAATCTCCTTGGGTTGTTCGTCTTCTCCTCCTGGGGCGGGGTCTCCTAGGAATACTCCTTGGGTTGTTCGTCATTCTTCTCCACTAGTACGACGATTTCCTCCTCATAATCTTCATGAGTAGCCTCAAGTTCTTCCTCCAGTTCCGTGATCCTTGTCATTGCCTTCTTAAGGTCTATCATTCCTGCGCACATCTGGTTCTCCTGGCGATGAATGTGTTGGTTTAACTCCTGGATGAAAGCTGCAATTGATCTATCCTTCCTGGTGCTGATCATCTCCTATTGCTCATCTCGGTGCCCACAAATCTGATAGATAGTATCCTTAAGCTCCTTATGGTAAACTTCTCCAATGCATCCCATGGTGATGTGAGCTGCCATACTCTTCCCTAGACTCCAAGTTGGTGCATCGAAGGAAAACTCTATGGGCTTAGTGACTGGCGTGAATGTCCTTCCTGGAACTTCAACTTGAATCATCCATCGCTCCTCTTCTGGTAATGTGGCGTTGTAAGGCCCGATGAAGCTTGGTATTCCAATTTTCAGGTACCTAGTGACTTCCTTCAAGTGTCGTCCAAAAGGTGTTTCTTCGTCCGGTTGTGCAAACTTGTTCCTTGCGTCCGCCATCCTAAAGAGTAGAAAACGGAGAGGAGTCAGAAATGAGAAGAGAATAGTGATCTAGGGCTTTAGCTTAGTGGTCGTGTCCTACACTCAGTGTGTGCTCTGATACCATCTTGTAGCGACCCGACCTCAAACGGTCAAGTCTCTGTGCTTCAGTGTCATCCCTGGATCGGTAATGCTGACACACAGTACTCGAGGATTTATAACAGAGTAGCAATCACACACTTATTACATCGAATGTCTCAAAAGAGAACTTATTACAATAAATATGGCTTAAGGCCATCTAATACGATAACAGCGGAAGGCTTGGAAGATTAAGTGAGTCCATCAACTCCAACGGCATAACTGAGCTGCACGGCAACGACCTAATGAACCTTACTCCTCGTCTGAAAAGTCTGCAACATAATACGTTGCAGCCCGAAATGGGTCAGCACATGGAATATGCTGGCAAAGTAACACAGTAGAGCAAGAACAGAATAATGCTATCACTACATGCATATTTGGCTGGTGGAAAGCTCTATGGTTATAGTTTTTGCGAAAAGCCAATTTTTCCCTACAACAAAGGAATATATTTTATTTAACTATCATGGTAGTTGAAACATCATTGAGAATGTTCCTCCAACTCAATCCTAATTAAAGTAATTAACAACCCAACAGTATTATTTAATAGTGATGAGATGCTTATGATACTCCAAGTACTAGATACCCAAGATGTCCATAACCGGGGACATGGCTAACCATGATTAGTTTATACACTCTGCAGAGGTTTGCGCACTTTTCCCCACAAGACCCGATCTCCTCCATTGGATTTCTTGCACTATATGGTGTTTGAGAAACGGATGACCGAGACACGGTCTTTCTGAAGCATTAACCCCTTACTCCGGGCAGACCATACCAACCTACATCCCTCTACCTGCTGATCCACCTCTTTTGGAGCTTCACACAACCTACTCAACTATGCTAGAGCCCATAATAGCTTGTGGCTACACACGGAAGTTTCTAGCATGAAAATATCTCAATTCCCTTTGAGCCTGGGTGGCGGACCATTGGATTATCACACGGGTACTCCGGGATATCCTAGGACAACACTGGATTCCCCAGGTGCCCAACAAACAATCCACCCAGATGTGTATTCAAGTTGCCACCTTAAGTTGAACCATTAATTAACAATATCACATCTGTCATGGATTTCACTCACCCAAACCACGTCTACGAGCATAGCATAGCAATATAAGCAATACATTGAAGTAACTCCCAAGGGTTTGATAATAACAGGGCAATAGGTTCTACCTCATCAACTACTTCCCAACCCACGTGTTAATCACATCCTAACCATGAAATGTTTGAGGATTGGAACTAATGCATAAAAACTGGGTGATAAAGGGGTATGATCAAAGTGTTACTTGCCTTGCTGATGATCCGCAAAACCTAGGGACTCGTAGTAGCACGCTTCGCACTCCGGGTGTTCTATCGCAAACAAACAATAGCATACATAAGCAATCAAGCAAAGAAACACGGGTAAATCTCAAATAAGAAGATCTAACCAGAAAGTTCAACTTAAGAACTCCGGTTTGCGAAAAGAATCAAATCAAACGGAGCAACGAAACTCAAACGGCGAAAGAAACAAGATCCGTTTACTAATCTGGACTAAGGTCAAATTTTACAGTACCAAAATCATTTTCAAGTTGGTTAAATGTAAAGAGGGTTTCGAGACGAAGATCTAGGCGCTTGAATCGCCTGATTCCGATAAACGAGTGAAAAGATAAATTGAAACGATAATCGGATCAGAAATCGCGATCGAAAATAATCGCGGAAAAATCCGAAAAAAAAGAAAACTGACGAACAGGCTAACGAACGAGCGTTCATTGTCTGCGGCTAACGAGTGAACACGTTCATCATGATGACATACGGACGAACGTTCGCAAAGTAACTAAACCGAAAAAAAATCGGCGAACCGATCTATCCAAAAAACTAGGGTTTTCTAACAAAGACTAAACCGGTTTTAAAAAAACGAACGACACTTATACCTCTGGCGAGGTTCGGCACGGCGGGGCGGCTCTGGCAAGTGGGGCGGGGCGGCATGGGGCAGCGGCGGCAAGCGGCGGTGGGTGGCGCGGGGCGGCTCGGGGCTCCAGGGGGGCGAGGCGGCGGCTTATAAGAGGAGGGGGTGCAGCGGCTTGGGGAAGGGGCGAGGCGCAGCGTGTCCGGGACGGACACGGCAGCGGCGGCGTAGCTCGGGAGTCCTCTCCCGAGCCGGTGCGGGGAGGCGCGCGGCTGAGCCGGCTCGGCCTCGGCCTAGTGCGGTCCGGCGGGAGTTTCTTTTTTTTTTAAATAATTTCACCGGAACTAAAATAAATCTTAGAAAATAAAATAAAAATTTAAAAATGCCAAAACAAATTTTCACCATCTAAATAAAACACTTAGAACAAGATGAACATTTTCTTGGCCCTAAAATGCAACTTTGAAAAACGTGTAATTTTTCTAATTCAAATAAAATAGCAATAAACTCCGGATAAAATCAAATATTTGATTTTTAATATTTTTCCTCCAATATTTCATTTATTTTGGAGAAGTCATATTATCTCCTCTCATATATTTTAATATGAAATATTTTCGGAGAGAAAAATAATTAAAACCAAAAATCCTCGTTTCAATATTTGATAAAACTCAAATATGAAAAAAGGGAAATCCCCAACTCTCTCCGAGGGTCCTTGAGTTGCTTAGGGTTTCGAGGATCGTGAAACGAAATGCAATAAAATATGATAAGCACGAATGATCTATGTATAACATTCCAAATTGAAAATTTGGGATATTACACATAGTGCCAAGTGCCAGTTCCTGTTTTTTCCGTGTTTTTTACATCATAGAAAATCAATATCACACGGAGTCCAAATGCCACGAAACTTTACGGAGATTTTTTATGGACCAGAAGGAACATGTTGGGCCTTGGTTGCACCTGGGGCGAGTCCCGAGGAGGGGACAACCCACCAGGGCACGCCAGGAGGCCCAAGCGTGCCCTGGTGGGTTGTGCCCACCTCGGGTACCCCCCGGACCCCCTCTTTGCACTATAAATACCCAAATATTCCCAAAACCCTAGGGGAGTCGACGAAATATTCATTCAGCCACCGCAGAGTCCAGAACCACCAGATCCAATCTAGACACCATCTTAGATGGG
Organism: Triticum dicoccoides; assembly: GCF_002162155.2. NCBI lineage: Eukaryota > Viridiplantae > Streptophyta > Magnoliopsida > Poales > Poaceae > Triticum > Triticum dicoccoides. The sequence continues at coordinate 485,049,620 of NC_041392.1, read as the reverse complement.
GTTCACCACCTCCATTGGTGCCTCTCCGATGATGCGTGAGTAGTTCCTTTGTAGACCTTCGGGTCCGTAGTTAGTAGCTAGATGGCTTCATCTCTCTCTCTCTCTCTCTTGATTCTCAATACAATGGTCTCTTGGAGATCCATATGATGTAACTATTTTTGCGGTGTGTTTGTTGGGATCTGATGAACTTTGAGTTTATGATCAGTCATATCTTTTTATATCCATGAAAGTTACTTGAGTATCTTTGATCTCTTATATGCATGATCTCTTATTGCCTCGTATTTCTTCTCCGATATTTGGGTTTTGTTTGGCCAACTTGATCTATTTATCTTGCAATGGGAAGAGGAGCCTGGTAGCAGGTTCGATCTTACGGTGCTTGATCCCAATGACAGCAAGGGAACCGACACGTATGTATCGTTGCTACTAAGGATAAAACAGATGGAATCTATATCTACGCAATATATAAATAGATCTTGTCTACATCATGTCATCGTTCTTATTGCATTACTCCATTTTCCAGGAACTTATTACACTAGATGCATGCTGGATAGCGGTCGATGTGTGGAGTAATAGTAGTAGATGCAGGCAGGAGTCGGTCTACTAATCTTGGACGTGATGCCTATGTAATGATCATTGCCTGGATATCATCATAATTGTTTGAGGTTCTATCAATTGCTCAACAGTAATTTGTTTACTCACCGTTTGCTATCTTTCTCGAGAGAAGCCACTAGTGAAACCTACGGCCCCGGGTCTTCTTCCTCATATATTTACTTGCGATCTACTTTTCCTTTGAATTTTTATTCAGATCTATTAAACCAAAAGTACAAAAATACTTTACTGCACTTTATTTTATTTGCAATCTATTATTTCAATCTAATACAATTTTCTGGCATCATTACCCGAAAGGGATTGACAACCCCTTTAACACATCGGGTTGTGAGGTGTTGTTATTTGTGTGCAGGTGCTGTTTACGTTGTGTTGCTTGGTTCTCCTACTGGTTCGATAACCTTGGATTCTTCACCGAGGGAAATACCTACCGTCGCTGTGCTGCATCATCCCTTCCTCTTTTGGGAAATACCGACGTAGTCCTAGCAGACATGGGCTTTTCTGGCGCTATAGTCAGAGAGCAATCAATGATGGAGCGGAAAATTGTGCTCAATTGATAGAAGAAGAATTCAATAAAATGTTTGGCACAAAATCCATGAATGATGAGCATGATTGCAATGTTGTTAGTATGAATTCTTTGAATATCCATGATGCTAATTATATGCAAAGCCATAAGCTTGGGGATGCTATGTTTCATGAAGATGATATTTTTAGTCCCCCAATATTTGATTTGCAAATTTATTATCATGATTGCATGCCTCCTATTTATGATGATTATGATGATGAAAGTGGATTTGGAGAGGTCATGACTTTATTTAGTGATGAATCAACCATTTGTATGAGGCTTCAATTGACTATGATAACAAAGTTGCTATCTATGATGATTATGGTGATGACATGTATTCCATAATAATGATAACCATGGAACTTGTCATCATGACTTTAATTTTCACCCTCATGATAGTTATTTTTTTGAGTTTGCTCCCACTACTATTGATGAGAAGAAATTTGCTTATGTGGACAGTAATAAGTTTTCTATACTTTTGTGTCATGAAAATGATGCTTTATGTGATGGTTATATTTTTGAATTTCTTCATGATGCTACTGAAAATTATTATGAGGGAGGAACTTATTCTTGTCGGAATTGCAATAATATCAAGTTTCATCTCTATGTGTTGAAAATCTTGAAGTTGTGCTCGTTATGACTTCCTATGCTAGTTGATTCTTGTTCCCATAAATTGTTTGATCACAAAATCCCTATGCATAGGAAGTATGTTAGGTTTAAATTTTCTTGCCATGTGCTTCATGATGCTCTCTTTGTGTTTCAATTCTTCTCTTTTATGTGAGCATCATTGAAATCATCATGCCTAGCTAAAAGGCATTAAAGAAAAGCGCTTGTTGGGAGACAACCCAACACTTTTACCTACTGTTTTTGTGTGTTCACATGATTAGGCTACTGTGTTAATCATGTTTTATTGCTTTCGTTTCAATAAAGTGCCAAGCAAGACCTTTGGGATGGCTTACGGTGATAGTTGATTTGATCTTGCTGAAAAACAGAAACTTTTGCGCTCAGGAAAACAATTATCATTCTTAACAGAAGCGTGATAAAATTCTGATTCTTTTTGCAAAAGATTAATAGACAGATTTACCAGGTTTTCCTATTTTTCAGAATTTTTGGAGTAGCATAAGTATGGTTGGAGTACAGATTACTACATGTTGTTCTCTTTTTGACAGATTCTGTTTTCAATGCATAGTTTGCTTGTTTTCTAGTTTCTATGGCTTATATTGCTCAATATAAATTGTGGAAATGATATTCTACAGTAGGAATTGTGTGAGAACAATTATAAATCTTGTCTTTGATAGTACCAAAAGTGAAATGGTTTGCTCTTTATCATACTAACCTATCTCACAAAGTTCCGTTAAGTTTTGTGTGATTGAAGCTTTCAAGTTTTTGGTGAGATGTCGATATGAGGAGAATAAGGAGTGAAAAGACCCTAAGCTTGGAGATGCCCAAGGCACCCCAAGGTAATATTCAAGGAATATCCAAGAAACTAAGCTTGGGGATGCCCCGGAAGGCATCCCCTCTTTCATGTTCAACATTATCGGTAACCTCACTTGGAGCTATGTTTTCATTCGTCACATGATATGAGTTTTACTTGGGTTATAATTTTACTTTATTAGTATTTTATTTCTGTTATTTATAATAATGTTTTGCATCTTTATTTTCAATAAAAATGGCAAGCATAGCCTTTACCATGCTTATTTTGCAAGTCTACATGTTGCTGTTTCAAAACAGAAAGTTTATCGATGTTGCAAAAATTCCCTAGAAAAGTCAGAATGTAATAAAATGTTGAAACTTTTTGCAAAATAATCTTTGATAAAGTTTCTAAAGTGTTGTAAAATGTTCATAACTTTTCTAGCTAGGGAAGTATTGACACTCTTGCATTCTTTACAGACTGTACTGTTTTGGCAGATTGCTGTTATGTTTGCATATGTTTGCTTGTTTAATGATTCTATTTGAGGATAAGAGTATTAAATATGCAGATGCATTTAGTATGCAATGTTTAATAATAATTTTAGTGATATGCTACAGTCGAGAATGATAAGGTTTTTGCATTAGTTTATACTAACTTATCTCACGAGTTCTTGTTGAGTTTTGTGTGGATGAAGCTTTTGAGATTTAGGAAAACCGTGATATAAAAGGAATTAAGGAGATGCAAAAGCTCAAGCTTCGGGATGCCCAAGGCACCCCAAGATAATATTTCAAGAGGTCTCAAGCATCTCAGCTTGGGGATGCCCCGGTAGGCATCCTACCTTTCTTCTTCAACAATTATCTGTTAGTATCGGTTGAGCCTAAGTTTTTACTTCTTCACATGATGTGTTCTATTCTTGGAATGTCATGTTGTTTTGTTTTGTTTTTCTTTCTGTTTTAATAAAATTCTTAGATCTGAAAGTTTTTAAGAGAGTGTCCTCAATTAGCTACCCATTTACTTAACTACTCACATGATCTTCACTTATATCTTTTTGGAGTAGATTGTCATTTACTCTTATGCTTAACTTATATCCTATGAGTAAACTATTGAATAAATTGAATGTCATGAAGTTGAAATCATATCATGCCTAGTGGTAGCTTCACATTGGGTTTAGAAAGTGAATCTTTTGAGGCTTGACAATGACAATATTGGTCAGACAAGCAATTCACGAATAATTAGTATAAGGAAGAGAACTTTCACATGCAAATACACTATCTTGGAAATATGTTGTGATTGTGAGCCCCCATCAAAATATTATATGCCAAAATTGTTAATGTTGGACAAGGAAGACAACGTAATGGTTTATATTTGTTCATATTCACATAGAAGTTATATTGTCATAGATCCTTCAACATGTGGTGCTTCCCCCCATCTTTGCTAGCCAAAATTTCCGCACCAAGTAGAGATACTACTTGTGCATCCAAAAACCCTTAAACCCAAATCTTTATTTCAAGAGTCCACCATACCTACCTAAGGATTGAATGATATCCTTCAAGTAAGTTGTCATCGGTGCAATAAGGCAATAAAAATTGCTTCTAAAAGTGTTAGATCATTTAGTGTAAGAGAAAATAGAGCGTTGTACGAACTTGTGATGGAAAAGAATAAAAGCGACAGACTGCATAATAAAGGTTGCTATCATAAGGGGCAATAGAATGTGACGTTCCTTTTCACTAAGTGGTTGAGCATACAAACAAATAAGTTCATGGAACCTCTTCTTCCCTGTGCGAAGGGCCTATCTTTTACTTTTCAGTATTTACTTTTATGCAAAGAGTCAATTTTTTCTCTCTATTCCTTCTTATTTTTCTCTTTTGGCAAGCATCATGTGGTGAGGAAAGATCTAGGCACATATATCCAGTTGGATATGGGTAGCATGGGTTATTATTGTTGACATCACCCTTGAGGTGAATACGTTGGGAGGCGAAATTATAAGCCCCTATCTTTCTATGTGTCTGGTTGAAACATTTTGCTCATGTGTATGCGCTGAGTGTTAGCAATCATAGAAGACTATATGATGGTTGAGTATGTGGAGCTCTTACTTAGACTTTGTTGAATAACTTGAATTGTAATTGACTGAGAACATAGGTTGTTGGGTTTCAAGAGAATTCATTGTTTGAACCTTAACATGCGAATTGGTTGCTACTTTAACATGAGAAATTTTATGAGAAATTTTTTGTTGTTATGATGCTAGGAAAAGTGATTGAAAGTGTCACTGATCAAACTTATGCACTTTGCTAGCATTCACACTTCATAAATTATTTCTTTTATCATTTACCTACTTGAGGACGAGTAGGAATTAAGCTTGGGGGTGCTGATACGTCTCCAACGTATCTATAATTTAGGAAGTATTCATGTTGTTTTATTATCATTCTTGGACGTTTTACAATCATTTTATAGCAACTTTATATCATTTTTTGGGACTAACCTATTGACCTAGTGCCCAGTGACACTTGCTGTTTTTGCTTGTTTTTTACATCGCAGGAAATCAATATCAAACAGAGTCCACACACCACAAAACTTTTTGTGGATTTTTTCTGGACCAGAAGACATCCAGTGGGCCAGAGAAGCATCTGGGGGTGCACCGAGGAGGGCACAACCCACCTAGGCGAGCCTGGGCCCCCAGGTGCGCCCAGGTGGGTTGTGCCCACCTCGGTGGCCTCCTGCACCCCCTCTTTACCCTATAAACTCCCAAATATTCCAAAAACCCTCAGGGTAAACCTAGATCAGAAGTTCCGCCGCCGCAAGGCTCTATAGCCACCGAAAACCAATCTAGACCCTGTTCCGGCACCCTACCGGAGGGGGGAATCATCTCTTGTGGCCATCTTCATCATCCCGGCGGCCACCATGATGAGGAGGGAGTAGTCCACCCTCGGGGTTGAGGGTTTGTACCAGTAGTTATGTGTTTAATCTCTCTCTCTCTCGTGTTCTTGAGATGTCACGATCTTGATGTATCGCGGGCTTTGTTAATATAGTCAGATCATATGGTGTTTTCCCCTCTCTATCTTGTTGTGAATTGCGGTTTCCCTTTGAGATTTTGTTTTATCGGATTAAGTAATTTTATGGATTTGAGAGCACTTGATATATGTCTTGCGTATGAATACTCATGGTGACAATGGGGTATCAAATTGATCCACTTGATATATGTTTTGGCACTCAACTCGCGGATTCCCGAGGTGACATTGGGGCAATCTATGCATAGGGGTTGATGCGTGTTCTTGTCTTTGTTTCTTCGGTAGAAATCTTGGGGCACTCTTTGAAGTCCTTTGTGTTTGATTAAGTATTATGAATCTGAAATTATTTGGTGTTATTTTAGTACGAACTCTTGGATAGTTCGATCGGAAAGAATAGCTTCGAGGTGGTTTCGTACCCTACAAATGATTTCTTCTTATTTTATCGGCTAGATAGGAACTTTGGAGTGATTCTTCATCGCACGTTGAGGGGTGGTTATATGATCAGATTATATTAGCACTATTGAGAGCTTACACTAGCGAAAGTACGGACCCTAGGCCTCACTTTCAAGCATTGCAATACCGTTTTTGTGCCCGTTTACTATTTGCTACCTTGCTGTTTTTCTTTATTCAGATTATAAAATTATATTTCTACCATCAATATTACACTTTTATAACCATCTCTTCGCTGAACTAGTGCACCTATACAAATTACCACTGTATTTGGTGTGTTGGGGACACAAGAGACTTTTTATTATTTGGTTGCAGGGTTTTTTGAGAGAGGCCATCTTCATCCTACACCTCCCACGGATTGATAAACCTTAGGTCATCCGCTTGAGGGAAAATTGCTACTGTCTTACAAAACTCTGCGATTGGAGGCCCAACACATGTCTATAAGAATAAAGTTGCATAGTAGACATCAGTCATTAGCTCGCTCCATAGTCCCGGAGAACGGAGTTTTAGTCATCTTGCCCATGAGTCATGGTTCGCAAGCATCAAATGATTCATAATCAAGTGATTCCAAAAGCCCATCTTTATGGAGTTTCTTCATGCGCTTTACACCAATATGACCTAAATGGTAGTGCCACAAAAAAGTTGCACTATCATTATCAACTTTGCATCTTTTGGCATCAATTTTATGAATATGTGTATCACCACAATCAAGATTCAACAAAAATAGACCACTCTTCAAGGGTGCATGACCATAAAAGATATTACTCATATAAATAGAACAACCATTATTATCTGATTTAAATGAATAACCGTCTCGCATCAAACAAGATCCAGATATAATGTTCATGCTCAATGCTGGCACCAAATAATAATTATTCAGGTCTAAAACTAATCCCGAAGGTAGATGTAGAGGAAGCGTGCCGACGGCGATCACATCGACCTTGGAACCATTCCCGACGCACCATCACCTCGGCCTTAGCCAATCTTCGTTTAATCCATAGCCCCTATTTGGAGTTACAAATATGAGCAGCCGAACCAGTATCAAATACCCATGCGCTACTATGAGCATTAGTAAGGTACACATCAATAACATGTATATCAAATATACCTTTGTTCACTTTACCATCCTTCTTATCCACCAAATACTTGGGGCAGTTCCGCTTCTAGTGACCAGTCCCTTTGCAGTAGAAGCACTCAGTTTCAGGCTTGGGTCCAGACTTGGGCTTCTTCCCGGGAGTGGCAACTTGCTTGCCATTCTTCTTGAAGTTACCCTTCTTTCCCTTGCCCTTTTTCTTGAAACTAGTGGTCTTGTTAAACATCAACACTTGATGCTCCTTCTTGATTTCTACCTCCGCAGCTTTGAGCATAGCGAAGAGCTCAGGAATTGTCTTATCCATTCCTTGCATATTATAGTTCATCATGAAGCCTTTGTAGCTTTGTGGCAGTGATTGAAGAACTCTGTCAATCACACTATCATCTAGAAGATTAACTCCCAGCTGAGTCAAGTGATTATGATACCCAGACATTTTGAGTATGTGTTCACTGACAGAACTATTCTCCTCCATCTTGCAGCTATAGAACTTGTTGGAGACTCCATATCTCTCAACTTGGGCATTTGCTTGAAATATTAACTTCAACTCCTGAAATATCTCATATGGTCCATGACGTTCAAAATGCCTTTGAAGTACCGATTCTAAGCCGTAAAGCATGGCACACTAAACTATCGAGTAGTCATCAGATCGAGCTTGCCAGACATTCATAACATCAGCGTCTGCTCCTGTAGCAGGCCTTTCACCTAGCGGTGCATCAAGGACATAATTCTTCTATGCAGCAATGAGGATAATCCTCAAGTAACGGACCCACTCCTTGTAGTTTCTACCATCATGTTTCAACTTAGCTTTCTCTAGGAACGCATTAAAATTTAAGGGAACAGTAGCACGAGCCATTGATCTACAACATAGATATGCAAAAGCTATCAGGACTAAGTTCATGATAAATTAAGTTCAATTAATCATATTACTTAAGAACTCCCACTTAGATAGACATCCCTCGAGTCACCTAAATGATTACGTGATCCAAATAAACTAAACCATGTCTGATCATCATGTGAGATGGAGTAGTCTTCAATGGTGAACATCTCTATGTTGATCATATCCACTATATGATTCACATTCGACCTTTCGGTCTCCAGTGTTCCGAGGCCATGTCTGTACATGCTAGGCTCGTCAAGTTTAACCCGAGTAGTCCGCATGTGCAAAATTGTCTTGCGCCCGTTGTATGTGAACGTAGAGCCTATCACACCCAATCATCACGTGGTGTCTCAGCACGATGAACTATCGCAATGGTGCATACTCAGGGAGAACACTTATACCTTGAAATCTTAGTTAAGGGATCATCTTATAATGCTAGCGCAGTACTAAGCAAAATAAGATGCAAAAAGATAAACATCACATGCAATCAAAATGTGTGACAGGATATGGCCATCATCATCTTATGCTTTTGATCTCCATCTTCAAAGCACCGTCATGATCTCCATCGTCACTGGCTTGACACCTTGATCTCCATCATAGCGTCATGGTCGTCTTGCAACTATTGCTTCTACAACTATCGCTAACGCATAGTGATAAAGTAAAGCAATTACATGGCGTTTGCATTTATACAATAAAGAGACAACCATAAGGCTCTTGCCGGTTGCCAGTAACTTTTACAAAACATGATCATCTCATACAATAATGTATATCACATCATGTCTTGACCATATCACATCACAACATGCCCTGCAAAAACAAGTTAGATGTCCCCTACTTTGTTGTTGCAAGTTTTACGTGGCTGCTACGGGCTTATAGCAAGAACCATTCTTACCTACGCATCAAAATCACAAAAGGTGATTTATCAAGTTTTCTATTTTAACCTTCAACAAGGACTGGCCACAATCAAATTCGATTTAACTAAAGTTGGACAAACAGACACCCGCCGGCCACCTTTATGCAAAACTAGTTACATGTCTGTCGGTGGAACCGGTCTGACAAACGTGGTCACGTAAGGTTGGTCCGGGCTGCTTCATCCAACAATACCACCGAATCAAAATAAGACGTTGGTGGTAAGCATTATGACGATCACCTCCCACAACTCTTTGTGTTCTTCTTGTGCATATCATCTACGCATAGACCTGGCTCGGATGCCTCTGTTGGGAAACATAGCATGCAATTTCAAAAAAAAATCCTACGCTCACGCAAGATCTATCTAGGAGATGCATAGCAACGAGAAGCGGAGAGTGTGTCCACGTACCCTCGTAGACCGAAAGCGGAAGCGTTTGACAACGCGGTTGATGTAGTCGAACTTCTTCTCGTTCTGACCGATCAAGCACCGAACGTACGACACCTCCGAGTTCTGCACATGTTCAGCTCGATGACGTCCCTCGAATTCTTGATCCAGCAAAGTGTCAAGGAAGATTTTCGTCAGCACGGCGGCATGGTGACGGTGATGGTGAAGTGATCCGCGCAGGGCTTCGCCTAAGCACTACGAAGATATGACCCGAGGCGTAATCTGTGGAGGGGGCGCAGCACATGGCTAACAATTGTTGGTGTGTGTTCTAGGCTCCCCCTCCCCGTGTATATATAGGTGGGAGGGGGAGGGGATCAGCCATGGGGCACCCAAGTAGGAGGAATCCTACTTGGGCCCCTAGTCCAATTCGGCCCCCCTTTCCTTATTACCGGAAGGGGGGAAGGGAAGAGAGGGGGGAGGAAGGAAAGGGGGGCGAACCCCCTCCTCCTTCTCCTATTTGGCCTCCTTCCTTAGGGGAAGAGCCACCCCTTATGGGCTGGTGTGCTCCCCTCCTATGGCCCATAAGGCCCATTAATCCCCCGGGGGGTCCGGTAACC
>NC_041392.1:485027298-485039366 GCF_002162155.2 Triticum dicoccoides | reverse complement strand
CGAAACACTTCCGGTGTCCGAATATCATCGTCCTATATATGAATCTTTACCTCTCGACCATTTCGAGACTCCTTGTGGTGTTCGTGGTCTCATCCAGGACTCCGAACAACATTTTGTCACCAAATCACATAACTCATATAATACAAAATCGTCATTGAACGTTAAGCGTGCGGACCCTACGGGTTCGAGACCTATGTAGACATGACCGAGACACCTCTCCGATAAATAACCAATACTGGAACCTGGATATTCGTATTGGTCCCCACATATTCTACGAATATCTTTATCGGTCGTACCGTCATGACAACATACGTTATTCCCTTTGTCATCGGTATGTTACTTGCCCGAGATTCGATCATCGGTATCTTCATACCTAGTTCAATCTTGTTACTGGCAAGTCTCTTTACTTGTTTCGTAATAAATAATCCCGCAACTAACTCATTAGTCACATTGCTACCAAGGCTTCTTATGATGTGCATTATCGAGAGGGCCCAGAGATACCTCTCCGATACTCAGAGTGACAAATCCTAATCTCGATCTATGCCAACCCAACAAACACCTTCGGAGATACCAATAGAGCATCCTTACAATCACCCAGTTACCTTGTGACGTTTGATAGCACACAAGGTATTCCTCCGGTATTCGGGAGTTGCATAATCTCATAGTCAAAGAAATATGTATATGACATGAAGAAAGCAATAGCAATAAAACTGAATGATCAATATGCTAAGCTAACGGATGGGTCTTGTCCATCACATCATTCTCCTAATGATGTGATTCCGTTCATCAAACGAAAACACATATCTATGGTTAGGAAACTTGACCATCTTCGATTAACGAGCTAGTCTAGTAGAGGCTCACTAGGGACATGGTGTTTTGTCTATGTATCCACACATGTATCAAGTTTCCGGTTAATACAATTCTAGCATGAATAATAAACATTTATCATGATATAAGGAAATATAAAACAACAACTTTATTATGGCCTCTAGGGCATATTTCCTTCAGATACTACTCATAGATTCATCAAAATAAACAAACAACACATAGAAAACAAAATATGTCAAAAACAGAACATTCTATAGTAATCTGGAAACTTTCCATACTTCTGTAACTCAAAAAATTCTGAAATATTAGGACAACCTAGTTAATTTGTATATAAATCTTGTGTAAGAAATTTAGATCAAAAGCACGCTTATGTGATTTTTGAAAATTATTTTACTAGGCTTAAAAGTTTCTGTTTTTCAGCAAGCTCAAATCAACTATCACCATAGACCATCCCAAAGGTCTTACTTGGCACTTTATTGGAACAAAAGCTATAAAACATGATTACTAAAGTAGCATAATAATGTGAACACACAAAAATAGTAGGGGTAAATATTGGGTTGTCTCCCAACAAGTGCTTTTCTTTAATGCCTTTTTAGCTAGGCATGATGATTTCAATGATGCTCACATAAGAGATAAGATTGAAACACAAAGAGAGCATCATGAAGCATATCACTAGATCATTTAAGACTAACACACTTCCTATGCCTATGGATTTTGTGAGCAAATAATTTATGGGAACAAGAATCAACTAGCATAGGAAAGTAGGCAATAATAAAGTTATTATTTATTTCCTTATATCATGATAAATGTTTATTATTCATGCTAGAATTGTATTAACCGGAAACTTAGTACATGTGTGAATACATAGACAAACAGAGTGTCACTAGTTTGCCTCTACTTGACTAGCTCGTTGAATCAATGATGGTTATGTTTCCTAACCATAGACATGAGTTGTCATTTGATTAATGGGATCACATTATTAGAGAATGATGTGATTGACTTGACCCATCCGTTAGCTTAGCACGATGATCGTTTAGTTTGTTGCTATTGCTTTCTCCATAACTTATACATGTTCCTATGACTATGAGATCATGCAACTACCAAATACCGGAGGAACACTTTTTGTGCTACCAAACGTCACAATGTAACTGGGTGATTATAAAGGTGCTCTACAGGTGTCTCCAATGGTGTTTGTTGAGTTGGCATAGATCGAGATTAGGATTTGTCACTCCGAGTATCGGAGAGGTATCTCTGGGCCCTCTCGGTAATACACATCACTATAAGCCTTGCAAGCATTGTGACTAATGAGTTAGGTGCGGGATGATGCATTACGGAATGAGTAAAGAGACTTGCCGGTAATGAGATTGAACTAGGTATTGAGATTCTGACGATCGAATCTCGGGCAAGTAACATACCGATGACAAAGGGAACAACGTATATCGTTATGTAGTTTGACTGATAGAGATCTTCGTAGAATATGTAGGAACCAATATGAGCATCCAGGTTCCGCTATTGTTTATTGATCGGAAGTGAGTCTCGGTCATGTCTACATAGTTCTTGAACCCATAGGGTCTGCACGCTTAACGTTCGGTGACGGTATTATGAGTTTATGTGTTTTGATGAAGCGAAGGTTGTTCGAGTCCCGAATGTGATCACGGGCATGACGAGGAGTATCAAAATGGTAGATACATAAAGCTCGATATATTGGAAGCCTATGTTTGGACATCGGAATGGTTCCGAGTGGTTCGAGCATTTTTCTGGAGTACCAGGAGGTTACCGGAACCCCCGGGAGAAGTTATGGGCCTTATGGGCCATAAGAAGGAAGCACACCAGCCCACAAGGGGCTGGTGCGCCCCCCTTGGGCAGGAGGCCGAATTGTAATAGGTTTGGGGGGGTGCCCCCCCCCTTTCCTTCTCTCCTACTCCTCCTTCCCTTCCTCTCCTACTCCAACTAGGGAAGGGGAGAATCCTACTCCCGGTGGGAGTAGGACTCCCCTAGGGCGCGCCATAGAGAGGCCCGGCCTCTCCCCTCCTCCACTCCTTTATATACGGGGGAGGGGGCACCCCATGAACACACAAGTTGATCATTGATCTCTTAGCCGTGTGTGGTGCCCTCCTCCACCATAATCCACCTCGGTCATATCATTGCAGTGCTTAGGTGAAGCCCTGTTCCGGTAGCATCATCATCACCATCATCACGCCATCGTGCTAACGAAGCTCTCCCTCGACCTCTGCTGGATCGTGAGTTCGTGGGACGTCACCGAGCCGAACGTGTGCAGATCACGGAGGTGCCGTACTTTCGGTACTAGGATCGGTCGATCGGGAAGACGTACGACTACATCAACCATGTTGCCATAACGCTTTCGCTTACGGCTACGAGGGTACGTGGACAACACTCTCCCCTCTCGTTGCTATGCGTCACCATGATCTTGCGTGTGCGTAGGAATTTTTTTGAAATTACTGCGTAACCCAACAATGGTATCAGAGCCAGGTTAATGCGTAGATGGTATATGCACGAGTAGAACACAAAGGAGTTGTGGGCGTGGGTATATACATATTGCTTGCCATCACTAGTTGATTCTTAATTCGGCGGTATTGTTGGATGAAGTGGCCCAGACCGACATTACGCGTACGCTTACGCAAGACTGGTTCTACCACGTGCTTCGCACACAGATGGATGGTGGGTGGCAGTTTCTCCAACTTTACTTGAATCAGATTGAATGAACGGGGTTCTTTCTGAAGATCAAAAAGAAGTCACTATACCGCGTCGTGGTTTTTGATGCGTAGGTAAGAATAGTTCTTGCTCAGCCCATAGCAGCCACGTAAAACTTGCAACAACAAAGTAGAGGACGTCTAACTTGATTTTGCAGGGCATGTTGTGATGTGATATGGTCAAGACATGATGCTAAATTTTATTTTATGAGATGATCATGTTTTTTAACACAGTTATCGGCAACTGGCAGGAGCCATATGGTTATCGCTTTATTGTATGAAATGCAATCGCCATGTAATTGCTTTACTTTATCACTAAGCGGTAGCGATAGTCATAGAAGCAATAGTTGGCGAGATGACAACGATGCTTCCATGGAGATCAAGGTGTCAAGCCAGTGATGATGGTGATCATGACGGTGCTTTGGAGATGGAGATCAAAGGCACAAGATGATGATGGCCATATCATATCACTTATATTGATTGCATGTGATGTTTATCCTTTATGCATCTTTTTTTGCTTAGTTCGATGGTAGCACTATAAGATGATCTCTCACTAAATTTCAAGGTATAAATGTTCTCCCTGAGTATGCACCATTGCGACAGTTCATCGTGCCGAGACACCACGTGATCATTGGGTGTGATAAGCTCTACGTTCACATAAAACGGGTGCAAGCCAGTCTTGCACATGCAGAATACTTGAAGCCCAAAGCTTGGGCTCCATGGTGACCTCCGTCTTGCCATCCTACTGGTCTTGGTCTAGTTGCACCGATATGAAAACCTTTCCTTGACGCCTCGGTACTCCGCGCCATCGCTTGCTCCCTTAGCACCAAAGAGGAAACAAGGACATTGTGGGCGCTGGCGCCCGCCTGGCCTTGGTCGTCACGCCTCACGTCACTGGAACCTCGCGAGGTTTGCCTTGCCTTGAACTCTCCGCCCCTCGCGAGCCAGCCTGGTGAGGCCGCTCCCGAGGAGGTCTTGCGTCATCCGCATCACGAGGCTTGGCCCCTCGCGAGGGTCTTGAGTGCTTGTTGGTGAAGATGGGTCGTACGAGCCCGTATGTAGAGCCATGCCCTGGGCGGCAGGCAGGCAAGTCTAGGGACCCCCGTTCCCAGAATGCCAACAGTAGCCCCGGGGCCCAAGGCGCGCTCGGGCTTGGCTTTGAGGCGAAGCCAAGGGACAAGTGTGGAGCGCCACGGGCCCCAATACCCTACGTCCTTGGCCGACATGTGGCGGTTGATTGGACATGGGCGTCTCCACTTCCCCACACTGCCTTGATACCTACCTGGCTAGGCAGCCACCACGGTCTACACGGTTTCCTTCCCGTTGTTACCGCACACTCTCCAATTCTTCCGCCTCCTCGTAGCTCAGCCTCTCCCCCTGATCCGATCTGAGCTCAATCCCCCCATCACCATGGCACCGGACCAGTTGGAGAAAGGGAAGAGTCCCCAGTCCTCCGCTGAGCTGCGCTCGACCGCTGAGCCTGCCATTGGCAGGTCGCTGGTGTCCAACCAAGAAGCCATGGACAAGGTGCGTCCTATGCTCGCCTCAAGCTTCAATGAGTGGGGAAGGATGGTGGCCTGGCCTGCATCTCATGCTCGCGTCGACCGGACAGCCACCGAGGTCCCATTCTTCATCGACGCCCTTTGGGCTGGCTTGGTTCCTCCTTTCTCCGCCTTCTTCAACGTTGTGCTTGCGCATTATCAGATCGACATGTTGCACCTTGATCCCCAATCTGTGACCCTTCTCGTTGTCTTCGCCTTTGTTTGCAAGGCCATGGTAGACATTGCTCCTTCAGTGGCCCTTCTCCGCCACTTCTTCTCGCTGCATCTGATTGATCACCGACAGAGCTCGAGATGCCTGAGCTTTCAGGCCGTGGCGGCGACGGCCGGCGCGGGGATTGACTTCGAGCTCCAACCGTCCACGAGCGGGTTTCGGGCACGGTGGGTATTTGTTGATGTCGGAGTGCTCGGTCCCCTGCTCTCTTCTCCGTCAGCGCCCGCTATTCCCAACTCCGGTTGGTTCCACCAAAGGCTCACCGATTCACGCCTTCCCCCTACCTGGCTCAGGCTGAAGTGCCTCAAGGACCTTGATATGACTGCGCCTATGGTGGTGAAGGAGTTCGTCGACGCCGAATCACTCCGCTTCAGCGCCACTCTCGACCGATGTGGGCCTTGCTTAGCAGCAAAGACCACATGAGACTTCAGGAGTCAAGGCTCCCCCTCGAGCACGTGGCAAACGCTGCTCAAGATCCTGACGAGTGCCCCGTTGCCAGATGACATGCCAAGGAAGAGCTTCCTTCTGTACCGCTGCTTGGACAAGGCGACATTCGCTAGGCATATGCCTTCCTTCGATGAGTGGGGGCTGCATCCAGTCGGCCTCGAGGGGTCTCGTGAGAACCCCATCATCGTGGTTCCTCTCCCTGCCGCTGGTGTCGAGCTCGCCCCAAGTGTGGATGCAGGGGGGCGAGCACCGCTGGGGGCCGATGGTGAAGTTGCCGAGATGCTGATGCCGCCCAGGGCTTCCGAGGCGTCGTCCTCGGGGACTCGCGACTCTTGCCCTGGGGCGGAGGTTGAGGGGGCGACGCAGCCCACGTCTCCCGAGGCTGAGGCTCCTGAGGCCTCGGCAGGTCACTGCGAGGCAGAGCCTGATTGCTCCCCTCGGCTTGGCACTCCTGAGGCTGCCCCTTCGAGCGCTTCTCCAGCTGCACCTTGTGTCGGTCGCCATGTCCAGCACTTCGGCCGGCTTTGTGTGGATTTCGAAGAGCTCCGCAAGAGGAGGGGATCCCCAAGCTGTTGACGAGTAAGTACCTTATCTTGGTGATTCTCCCCGTGATGCTTCCCTTCCTGACGATGACTCTTCAGGGTCCCTTCGTCCAAGGCCGCAGAATCTCCTAAGAAGCAACCTCCTCTCGCCTTGTTTCTCCTGATGGACTCGAGCGCTGCAAACCCGCGCGCTGCTCATGGCATGGAGTCGACTGGGGAAGCCAGCCCGTCGACAAGGCGTCTTGAGCTTGTGCCTTCGTCGTCTCTCCTTCGCGGCCTTTCTTGGAGTACAGCAAGCGTGCCAAGGGTTCCTCCCTTGGTCATGGACGGCAGCTGGATGGCTTCGGTCTTGGGTTCCTCTTCAAGCAGCGGGCCTCCACTCATTCGGGCTCCTCGCGAGGCCTAGCCCGCAACTGGGCGGGCGCCATCCCCCAGCCCCCCGCTGAAAGGGGGCGACCCGCTTTGGGCCCCATTCACGGTCCCCACGGCGGAGGACGGAGTCAGCAACATGCTCGAGTTGGTGCAAGAAAGGAGCATCGTCTGCCACGAGCCCTTTCAGGAGGCAATGGGCGGGATGAACCGGCTTGGTGAAGAGCTCATGGATGTGGATGCGCGCCTCATAGCCGGGGGTCTTCGGCTGGTGGAGGAGCGGCATAAGCTGAAGGTGGCTATCAACCTCGGGCGCCACCAGCGTGAGCTCGATAATGCGACTGCTGAGGCTTCCCTCGCAGCCTCCTGTGAGGCCTGCTCCCAAGCTCTGGAAGCTGACCGCCATCGCGAGGTCGCGGAGAAGCGTGCATGGGAGCTCCAAGCCTGGAGCGCCGTCTTGGATCAGCAAGTGGAGGCGCGCGGAGTCGCCCTGGCGTCGTTGAGGGGACGCCCGCTGAAGAGGAAGAGATCCGGAAGCGCAAGGAGGCGCTGGCACTTGAAGCCGTGGAGCATAGCCTTGAGCTCGAACGACTAGAGATGAGGGAGCATCAAGTTGCCCAGGCGGAGGACGCCGTCGATGCGCACGAGGCCAGGGCCCAGGAGGAGGTCGATCGCCGGGTGGCCGTGGCTCGCGCGGGTCTTGAGGGTGAGCTTGACCTGAAGTTAAAGCTCGTGGAAGCTGAGGCCGCTGGTAGGACTGCTGCCCTCAAGTCCAGGTGGAGCGACGTGAGGAGGCCACCGCAGCCGCCCTGGTTTCGGTGCAGGCCGAACTGGCCTCCGCCTGCGCCGAGCTGCTCCCTCTTCAGCAATGGGTCGCTGATGTCGAGTCCGTCGCGCGGTAGAACAGGGAGGAAGTGCTTCAGCGGCGGACGCTGGAGCGCGTGCACGCCCCCATGCTCTAGGACCTCAGGAACAGGGCCAACATCGCCCTGGGTCACATCTGTGATGAGAATGCTCCTCATCCCCACGCGAACGACTACGCCAGCCACCTCCGCTTCTTCACCGACGTGGTGACGCGCCTGGAGAACCGTTCCGAGAGGGCCCGCCAACTTGTTGAAGAGAGGAGCTGCGGCCTGCTCGGGCGTGCATTCTCCCGCGAATTCAACCATCTCCAGAACGTCGACCCCAACTTCGATTTTGATGCCGCCATCGCCCCTGTACCCAAGGCCATCCGAGGCGACCTGTCGCGATGGGTGGAAGACAATGTGGACGCACTGGTCAGGGCCTTTACTTCCGGTGACGATGGGGTGGTGGTCACGGCGGATGTAGGCGATGTGGTCGACGATGGTGATGGCGGCGCTAATGAACGTGATGGTGATGCCAGTGACGCGTCTGAGGGCGATCCGGGGGACGCTGCGAGCGACATGTCTGACTGGTCCCGTGTTTCCCAGTTGTTTGTCCTGCACACAGAAGCTCGGGGCGCAGCCCTTGAGGTTGTAAGAGCATTTTTGGAGGGAAAGCATGTAAATATACTACTGCTTCTATCCTTTCAGGTCGAGTTGGATATGCGTCTTCGTGAACTCATGTATCCTGGGGTGAGGTTGCTGTTGCGGTTTACCTTAGCCTGAACAAGCCCAAAACCGGCACATGAGATTGCGAATTTCCGGGAAGCTCCTGAGGAATTCGTTGACACGCCCGAGGGGGGCGCGTGATAAGGAAGCTCTAGCTGTGGCGCGACATGCGCGTGGCACGTGTGCGTCATGCCCAGCCCCACTCGCGAGGGGTCCGCGAGGGGGAAGCAACAGGCGTGAACTCCGAAATAAGGCAAGAACCAGATAGCAAGAAATCGCTCGAACGAGAAAAGGCACCCCCCGCACGTGTTAATGAAAATTCAACTTCAACTTAAATCCAAATCCAGAAGGCAGGGAAAAGAGATCGAAAGCAAATGGCCGCGTCCGGTGCCTAGTCTAGTTTTCATGTCTTCTCACCAGCGCGGAGCTAAGTGCTGCCACTAGGACGTGGGAGGGAGCCCCCGAGGCCCAAGGGCGGCACTCCTAAGACTCCAGGGTGTGTACAACCCCACTCGTTATTACGTGAGAGTGTCACGGGCGAAGACCTTCACAGGCATGAGCCTTACTTCATATAGCCAGACGAGGGCCCCGCCTTGTGCCACCCCCTACCACCGTTGGGACAACCGGGGACCAGGACGGCTCCAACGATGGCAGAGCGGACACCAGCGGCGCCCTCGGCGACCACGGGTCCTCTGCTGGGGGTAGGCTCTGGAGCACCTTCCCGGTAGAGGGCCTACCTCCGGGGGATGCCTTGTTCCGCGCGGCGCTGTGGAGGGCCTTCATCCCGGCTTCCTTCCTGTAGCCCCCAGCGTGCCCCCCTGGTGGGAGGGAGGCCGACGAGCTGTGGCCACCATCTGCTATTGCGACCTGATTCACCTACGCACCATGGTTAGCGTAAGCCTGCTCCTGAGGAATTAATGGTACCCTGTAGCTGTTGTCGCCGGCGCAGTTGGTGAGGCTTCCGGAGGGGTCCTGAAAGGCGCCGGCTTCTAGCGACTCCTCCTCCTAGCCCGGCTCGAGGAATGAGCCAGGGACATCTTCCAGCATGTACTCCTGGTCCACCATGTGGGGCACGTAGGCCTCCGAGGCCGCTGCCTCGAAGACCTTGCCATAGTGCCCCACGCTCCACATCGCCCCACCTAGCGTGCCGCCTCGAGGATGGTAGGGTTGCATCCCACCCGTATCGTGGGTGGCAGCGCTCATGCCCGCGCCCAGCGGAGGTGGTGTAGGCGTGAGTGGGCGTGTAGCTCCGTTGGCTGCGCCGGTGTCGATGAAGCCTGGTGGTGCGCCTATAGGCACGCGGGCGTGGCGTGGTCCGCCATGCGATTCATCCGCAGCTTGTGGCGTGAGCAGGGAACAGAAGGGTGGCGCTCCTGAAGCCGCGGCGTCCAAGAGCTCGGCGACGCGCTCCAGCAGTGCATCCCGGCAGCTCTCCATTAGCCGGCACCGTAGCAACTCCCGCACCACCGTGAGTGCAGCTCGCATGTTTGCCTGCTCCCTCCGGGTGTGCGGCGCCATCGTCGCGGCGTGGCTTGCGGCCCTTGCAGCAGCTCGTGCCTGTCATGGGGTGAGGGTGGACGGCACCAGGCCACGTCGCCCGCGCCCCACAGCGTCAGGTGGTGCTCGTGCCGCTTGGAGCACGGGGTTGAGGTCTTCCTGGGCAGGCGGCGCCGCCCGGGTTAGCCAGGCTTCCCAGGGGTCAGCATTGGTCCTTGAGTCGCCGGACATCGGAACCGCGGAGCGTCGGCGAATAGACTGACGGGAGAGAGGCTCCAGCACACCCCTACCTGGCGCGCCAAATGTCGGATCTCGGGTTCCGGCAAAACCCTCAAGGTTCGAACACTGGGGTGCGCACGAAGATCTCCCCCTACCGATCCACGTCCAAGCTTCGCTAAGATCTAATGGGCTAGCTCAACAAACTCGCAACATAGAGGACACAAGATTTATACTGGTTCGGGCCACCGTTGTGGTGTAATACCCTACTCCAGTATGGTGATGGTGGATTGCCTCTTGGGCTAGGGATGAACAATACAAAGGGAAGAATAGCCTCCCGAGGAGAGGTGTTCTTGTGCTTGGTGAACTTGTGGTTGTCCGGGTCTCTCTCTTCGATCTGTCCCCCAGCTATGGTGGTGGCTAGTCCTATTTATAGAGGCCCTGGTCCTCTCCCCAAATATTGAGCGGGAAGGGAGCCAACAACGGCCAATTTGAAATGGGACAACTAGCACAGCTTATCCTGACAAAAGCATTCTTCGCCTGCAAAAGGCTCTGGTGGTGACGCCGCCTTGGGCTCCATGGTGACCTCCGTCTTGCCGTCCTGCTAGTCTTGGTCTCGTTGCACCGATATGGAAACCTTTGCTTGACGCCTCAGTACTCCGTGCCCGCGCTTGCTCCCTTAGCACCAAAGAGGAAACCAGGACACTGTGCGCGTTAGCGCCCGCCTGGCCTTGGTCGTCATGGCTCACGTCACTTGAACCTCGCGAGGTTTGCCTTGCCTTGAACTCTTTGCCCCTCATGAGCCAGCCTAGTGAGGCCACTCCCAAGGAGGCCTTGTGTCGTCCGCCTCGCGAGGCTTGGCCCCTCGTGAGGGTCTTGAGTGCTTGTTGGTGAAGATGGGCCGTACGGGCCCGTACGCAGAGCCACGCTGATACGTCTCCAACATATCTATAATTTTTTATAGTTCCATGCTATTATATTATCTATTTTGGATGTTTATGGGCTTTATTATACACTTCTATATAATTTTGGGGACTAACCTATTAACCGGAGGCCCAGCCCAAATTGTTGTTTTCTTGCCTATTTCAATGTTTCGAAGAAAAGGAATATCAAACGAGTCCAAATGGAATGAAACCTTCGGGAAAGTTATTTTTGGAACAGAAGCAATCCAGGAGACTTGGAGTTTACGTCAGGGAAGCTTCGAGGTGGCCACGAGGCAGGGAGGCGCACCTGCCCCCTGGGCACGCCCCCACCCTCGTGGGCCCCTCGTGGCTCCCCTGACCGACTTCTTTCACCTATATATGTCCATATACCCTAAAAACATCAGAGACGAGAATAGATCGGGAGTTCTGCCGCCAGAAGCCTCCGTAGCCACCAAAAACCAATCTAGATCCGTTCTGGCACCCTGTCGGACGGGGGGGGGGGGATCCCTCTCCGGTGGCCATCATCATTATCACGGCGCTCTTCATGACGAGGAGGGGTTCACCCTCGGGGCTGAGGGTATGTACCAGTAGCTATGTGTTTGATCTCTCTCTCGTGTTCTCGAGTTGGCACGATCTTGATGTATCGCTACCTTTGCTATTATAGTTGGATCTTATGATGTTTCTCCCCCTCTACTCTCTTGTGATGAATTGAGTTTACCCTTTGAAGTTATCTTATCGGATTGAGTCTTTAAGGATTTGAGAATACTTGATGTATGTCTCGCATGTGCTTATTTGTGGTGACAATGGGATATCACGTGATTCACTTGATGTATGTTTTGGTGATCAACTTGCGAGTTCCATGACCTCGTGAACTTATGCATAGGGGTCGGCACACGTTTTCGTCTTGACTCTCCGGTAGAAACTTTGGGGCAGTGATATGTCTCCAACGTATCTATAATTTATGATTGCTCCATGCTATATTATCTACTATTTTGGACATTATTGGGCTTTATTATCCACTTTTATATTATTTTTGGGACCAACATATTAACTGGAGGCCCAGCCCAGAATTGCTGTTTTTTTTCTATTTCAGAGTTTCGTAGAAAAGGAATATCAAACGGAGTCCAAACGGAATGAAACCTTCGGGAGCGTGATTTTCGGAACGAACATGATCCAGGAGACTTGGACCCT
>NC_041392.1:485001673-485027154 GCF_002162155.2 Triticum dicoccoides | reverse complement strand
TGTCTCCACCGACGTACTCCTTCCTCCTATATATACCTACGTACCCCCAAACGACCAGATACGGAGCCAAAAACCTAATTCCATCGCCGCAACCTTCTATATCCACGAGATTCCATCTTGGGGCCTGTTCCGGAGCTCCGCCGAAGGGGGCATCCATCACGGAGGGCTTCTACATCAACATCATAACCTCTCCGATGAAGTGTGAGTAGTTTACCTCAGACCTTCGGGTCCATAGTTATTAGCTAGATGGCTTCTTCTCTCTTTTTGGATCTCAATACAATGTTCTCTCCCTCTCTTGTGGATATCTATTCGATGTAATCTTCTTTTTGCGGTGTTTGTTGAGACCGATGAATTGTGGGTTTATGATCAAGATTATGTATGAACAATATTTGAATCTTCTCTGAATTCTTTTATGTATGATTGGTTATCTTTGCAAGTCTCTTCGAATTATAAGTTTGGTTTGGCCTACTAGATTGATCTTTCTTGCAATGGGAGAAGTGCTAAGCTTTGGGTTCAATCTTGCGGTGTCCTTTCCCAGTGACAGTAGGGTCAGCAAGGCACGTATTGTATTGTTGCCATCGAGGATAACAAGATGGGGTTTTTATCATACTGCATGAATTTATCCCTCTACATCATGTCATCTTGCTTAAGGTGTTACTCTGTTTTCATGAACTTAATACTCTAGATGCATGCTGGATAGCGGTCGATGAGTGGAGTAATAGTAGTAGATGCACGCAGGAGTCAGTCTACTTGTCTCGGACGTGATGCCTATATACATGATCATACCTAGATATTCTCATAACTATGCTCAATTCTTTCAATTTCTCAACAGTAATTCGTTCACCCACCATAAAATACTTATTGTCTTGAGAGAAGCCACTAGTGAAACCTATGGCCCCCGGGTCTATCTTCATCATATTAATCTTCCAATACTTAGTTATTTCCTTTGCTTTTTACTTTGCTTTTATTTTACTTTGCATCTTTATCACAAAAATACCAAAAATATTATCCTATCATATCTATCAGATCTCACTCTCGTAAGTGACCGTGAAGGGATTGACAACCCCTTATCGCGTTGGTTGCGAGGAGTTATTTGTTTTGTGCAGGTACGAGGGACTCGCGTGTAGCCTCCTACTGGATTGATACCTTGGTTCTCAAAAACTGAGGGAAATACTTACGCTACTTTGCTACATCATCCTTTCCTCTTCAAGGAAATTTAATGCAGTGCTCAAGAGGTAGCAAGAAGATTTCTGGCGCCATTGTCGGGGAGGTTCCCGCAAGTCAAGATTTGACTCCCGACAATGAGCCATTTCTGGCGCCGTTGCCGAGGAGTCTACGCAAAAGTCAACATACCAAGTACCCATCACAACCCTTATCTCATGCATTACATTATTTGCCATTTGCCTCTCGTTTTCCTCTCCCCCACTTCACCCTTGTCGTTTTATTCATCCTCTCTCTCTGTCCTCCCTCTCTTTTTCTATTTGCCTCTTTTTGCCCGCTTGCTTTTTGTTTGCTTGTGTGTTGGATTGCTTGCTTATCACGATGGCTCAAGATAACACTAAATTGTGTGACTTTACCAATACCAACAACAATGATTTTATTAGCACTCCGATTGCTCCTCTTACCGATGCTGAATCTTGTGAAATTAATGCCGCTTTGCTGAATCTTGTCATGAAAGATCCGTTTTCCAGCCTTCCTAGTGAAGATGCTGCTACCCATCTAAACAGCTTCGTTGATTTGTGTGATATGCAAAAGAAGAAATATGTGGACAATGATATTGTTAAGTTGAACCTATTTCCTTTTTCGATTAGAGATCATGCTAAAGCTTGGTTTTCGTCTTTGCCTAAAAATAGTATTGATTCTTGGAACAAGTGCAAATATGCTTTTATCTCTAAGTATTTTCCTCCCGCTAAGATCATCTCCCTTAGAAACAATATTATGAATTTTAAGCAACTTGATCGTGAACATATTGCACAAGCTTGGGAGAGGATGAAATTAATGATACGTAATTGCCCTACTCATGGTTTGAATTTGTGGATGATTATACAAAAAAATTATGCCGGATTGAATTTTGCTTCTAGAAATCTTTTAGATTCGGCCGCGGGAGGCACTTTTATGGAAATCACTTTAGAAGAAGCTACTAAACTCCTAGATAATATTATGGTTAATTATTCTCCATGGCATACTGAAAGATCTACTAATAAAAAGGTGCATGCGATAGAAGAAATTAATGTTTTGAGTGGAAAGATGGATGAACTTATGAAATTATTTGCTAGTAAGAGTGTTTCTTCTGATCCTAATGATATGCCCTTGTATACTTTGATTGAGAACAATAATGAATCTATGGATGTGAATTTTGTTGGTAGGAATAATTTTGGTAACAACGCGTATAGAGGAAACTTTAATCCTAGGCCTTATCCTAGTAATCCCTCTAATAATTATGGAAATTCCAACAACAACTCTTATGGAAATTGCAATAAGATGCCCTCTGAATTTGAGAATAGTGTTAAGGAACTTATGAATTCACAAAAGAATTTCAATGCTTTTCTTGAAGAGAAATTGCTTAAAGTTGACGATTTGGCTAGGAACATTAATAGAATTTCTCTTCATGTTGATTCCTTAAAGCTTAGATCTATTCCTCCTAAGCATGATATCAATGAGTCTCTCAAAGCCATGAGAATTTCCATTGATGAGTGCAAAGAAAGAACTGCTAGGATGCGTGCTAAGAAAGATGCCTTTATAAGAGCGTGTTCTTCTAGTTCCTATGAAAATAAAGATGAAGATCTAAAAGTTATTGATGTGTCCCCTATTAAATCTTTGTTTTGCAATATGAATCTTGATAATGATGGGGCTGAATATGATCCACCT
The DNA here is from genome assembly GCF_002162155.2 of Triticum dicoccoides. Lineage (NCBI taxonomy): Eukaryota > Viridiplantae > Streptophyta > Magnoliopsida > Poales > Poaceae > Triticum > Triticum dicoccoides. Next base: position 485,024,286 of record NC_041392.1, on the reverse strand, counting down.
TTACCTAGAAAGCGTTCCAAAAATTCGGAGTCTTTAGATCTTGATGCTAAATTTGATGAAAGTGGGATTGAAGAAATTAAAACCCTAGATGTTGCTAAACCCACTATTTTGGATTTCAAGGGATTTAATTATGAAAATTGCTCTTTGATTGATTGTATTTCCTTGTTGCAATCTGTGCTAAATTCTCCTCATGCTTATAGTCAAAATAAAGCGTTTACTAAACATATCATTGATGCCTTGATGCAATCTTATGAAGAAAAACTTGAGTTGGAAGTTTCTATCCCTAGAAAACTTTATGATGAGTGGGAACCAACTATTAAAATTAAGATTAAAGATCATGAGTTCTATGCTTTACGTGATTTGGTGATAGTGTTTCCACGATTCCAAAGACTTTGTGTGATTTGTTAGGTTTCCGTGATTTTGATGATTGCTCTTTAAACTTGCACCTTGCAGATTCCACTATTAAGAAACCAATGGGAAGAATCAGTGATGTTCTTATTGTCGCAAATAGGAATTATGTTCCCGTAGATTTTATTGTTCTTGACATAGATTGCAATCCTTCATGTCCTATTATCCTTGGTAGACCTTTCCTTAGAACGATTGGTGCAATTATTGATATGAAGGAAGGAAATATTAGATTCCAATTTCCGTTAAGGAAATGCATGGAACACTTTCCTAGAAATAAAATTAAATTACCTTATGAATCTATTATGAGAGCCACTTATGGATTGGCTACCAAAGATGGCAATACCTAGATCTATCCTTGCTTTTTATGCCTAGCAAGGGGCGTTAAACGATGGCGCTTGTTTGGAGGCAACCCAATTTCATTTTTATTCCTTGCTTTTTGCTCATGTTTAGTAATAAATAATTTACCTAGCCTCTGTTTTGGTTGTGTTTAATTAGTGTTTGTGCCAAGTAGAACCGTTGGGAAGACTTGGGGAAAGTCTTGTTATCTTGCTGTAAAAAACAGAAACTTTAGCGCTCGCGAGAACTGCTGCCATTTTTATTTGGAAAGTACTATTTAGTTAATTCTTTTTTCAGATGATTAATAGATGAATTCATCACGTCCAGAAATTTATTTTATAATTTTTGCGGTTCTAGATCTTGCGCTAGTTACAGATTACTACAGACTGTTCTGTTTTGGACAGATTATATTTTTCGTGCGTTGTTTGCTTATTTTGATGAATCTATGGCTAGTAAAATAGTTTATAAACCATATAGAAGTTGGAATAAAGTAGGTTTAACACCAATATAAATAAAGAATGAGTTCATTACAATACCTTGAAGTGGTCTTTTGTTTTCTTTCGCTAGCGGAGCTCACGAGATTTTCTACTTTAAGTTTTGTGTTGTGAAGTTTTCAAGTTTTGGGTAAAGATTTGATGGATTATGGAACAAGGAGTGGCAAGAGCCTAAGCTTGGGGATGCCCATGGCACCCCCAATATAATCTAAGGACACCTAAAAGCCAAAGCTTGGGGATGCCCAGGAAGGCATCCCCTCTTTCGTCTACTTCCATTGGTAACTTTACTTGGAGCTATATATTTATTCACCACATGATATGTGTTTTGCTTGGAGCGTCTTGTATGATTTGAGTCTTTGATTTTTAGTTTACCACAATCATCCTTGCTGTACACACCTTTTGAGAGAGCCATACATGATTTGGAATTTGTTAGAATACTCTATGTGCTTCACTTATATCTTTTGAGTTATATAGTTTTGCTCTAGTACTTCACTTATATCTTTTAGAGCACGGTGGTGGATTTGTTTTATAGAAACTATTGATCTCTCATGCTTCACTTAGATTATTTTGAGAGTCTTAAATAGCATGGTAATTTGCTTAAATAATCATAATATGCTAGGTATTCAATATTTGTAAAAATATTCTTATGAGTGTTTTGAATACTATGAGAAGTTTGATGCTTGATGATTGTTTTGAGATATGGAGGTAATAATATCAAAGTAGCGCTAGTTGAGTAGTTGTGAATTTGAGAAATGATTGTGTTGAAGTTTGCAAGTCCCGTAGCATGCACGTATGGTAAACGTTATGTAACAAATTTGAAAAATGAGGTGTTCTTTGATTGTCCTCCTTATGAGTGGCGGTCGGGGACGAGCGATGGTCTTTTCCTACCAATATATCCCCCTAGGAGCATGCGCGTAGTGCTTGGTTTTTGACGACTTGTAGATTTTTGCAATAAGTATGTGAGTTCTTTATGACTAATGTTGAGTCCATGGATTATACGCACTCTCACCCTTCCATCATTGCTAGCCTCTTCGGTACCGTGCATTACCCTTTCTCACATTGAGAGTTGGTGCAAACTTCGCCGGTGCATCCAAACCCCATGATATGATACGCTCTTTCACACATAAACCTCCTTATATCTTCCTCAAAACAGCCACCATACCTACCTATTATGGCATTTCCATATCCATTCTGAGATATATTGCCATGCAACTTTCCACCATTCTGTTTATCATGACACATTCATCATTGTCATATTGCTTAGCATGATCATGTAGTTAACATAGTATTTGTGGCAAAGCCACCATTCATAATTCTTTCATACATGTCACTCCTGGTTCATTGCATATCTCGGTACACCGCCGGAGGCATTCATATAGTCATCTTTTGTTCTAGCATCGAGTTGTAATCATTGAGTTGTAAATAAATAGAAGTGTGATGATCATCATTTTCTAGATCATTGTCCCAAGTGAGGAATTAAAAAAAGGGGGGAGAGAAAGGCCATAAAAAAGAAGAAGAGAAGGCCCAAAAAAGAGAGAAAAGGAGAGAAGGGACAATGCTACTATCCTTTGCCACACTTGTGCTTCAAAGTAGCACCATAAAATTCATGATAGAGAGTCTTTTGTTTTCTCACTTTCATATACTAGTGGGAATTTTTCATTATAGAACTTGGCTTGTATATTCCAACAATGGACCTCCTCAAGTGCCCTAGGTCTTCGTGAGCAAGAAAGTTGGATGCACACCCACTTAGTTTCCTTTGTTGAGCTTTCATACATTTATAGCTCTAGTGCATCCGTTGCATGGCAATCCCTACTCCTTGCATTAACATCAATCGATGGGCATCTCCATAGCCCATTGATTAGCCTCGTTGATGTGAGACTTTCTCCTTTTTTTGTCTTCTCCACAAACCCCCATCATCATATTCTATTCCACCCATAGTGCTATGTCCATGGCTCACGCTCATATATTGCGTGAAAGTTTATAGGTTTGAGATTACTAAAGTATGAAACAATTGCTTGGCTTGTCATCGGGGTTGTGCATGATGAGAGCATTCTTGTGCGATGAAAATGGAGCATGACTAAACTATATGATTTTGTAGGGATGAACTTTCTTTGGCCATGTTATTTTGAGAAGACATAATTGCTTAGTTAGTATGCTTGAAGTATTATTATTTTTATGTCAATATGAACTTTTATCTTGAATCTTTTGGATCTGAATATTCATACCACAATTAAGAAGAATTACATTAAAATTATGCCAAGTAGCACTCCGCATCAAAATTATCTTTTTTATCATTTACCTACTCGAGGACAAGCAGGAATTAAGCTTGGGGATGCTTGATACATCTCCAACGTATCTATAATTTTTGATTGCTCCACGCTATATTATCTACTGTTTTGGACATTATTGGGCTTTATTATCCACTTTTATATTATTTTTGGGACTAACCTATTAACTGGAGGCCCAACCCAGAATTGCTGTTTTTTTGCCTATTTCAGATTTTCGCAGAAAAGGAATATCAAACAGAGTCCAAATGGAATGACACCTTCGGGAACGTGATTTTCGGAACGAACATGATCCATGAGGTAGGGGCACGCCTACCCCCCCCCCCAAGGCGCGCCCTCCACCCTCGTGGGCCCCCTGTTGCTCCACCGACGTACTCCTTCCTCCTAAATATACCTACGTACCCCCAAACAATCAGATACGGAGCCAAAAACCTAATTCCACCGCCGCAACCTTCTGTATCCACGAGATCCCATCTTGGGGCATGTTCTGGAGCTCCGCCGGAGGGGGCATCCATCACGGAGGGCATCAACACCATAGCCCCTCCTATGAAGTATGAGTAGTTTACCTCAGACCTTTGGGTCCATAGTTATTAGCTAGATGGCTTCTTCTCTCTTTTTGGATCTCAATACAATGTTCTCCCCCTCTCTTGTAGATATCTATTTGATGTAATCTTCTTTTTGCGGTGTGTTTGTTGAGACCGATGAATTGTGGGTTTATGATCAAGATTATGTATGAACAATATTTGAATCTTCTCTGAATTCTTTTATGTATGATTGGTTATCTTTGCAAGTCTCTTCGAATTATAAGTTTGGTTTGGCCTACTAGATTGATCTTTCTTGCAATGGGAGAAGTGCTTAGCTTTGGGTTCAATCTTGCGGTGTCCTTTCTCAGTGACAGTAGGGTCAGCAAGGCACGTATTGTATTGTTGCCATCGAGGATAACAAGATGGGGTTTTTATCATACTGCATGAATTTATCCCTCTACATCATGTCATCTTGCTTAAGGCGTTACTCTATTTTCATGAACTTAATACTCTAGATGCATGCTGGATAGCGGTCGATGAGTGGAGTAATAGTAGTAGATGCAGGCAGGAGTCGGTCTACTTGTCTCAGATGTGATGCCTATATACATGATCATACCTAGATATTCTCATAACTATGCTCAATTCTTTCAATTTCTCAACAGGAATTCGTTCACCCACCGTAAAATACTTATTGTCTTGAGAGAAGCCACTAGTGAAACCTATGGCCCCCGGGTCTATCTTCATCATATTAATCTTCCAATACTTAGTTATTTCCTTTGCTTTTATTTTACTTTGCATCTTTATCACAAAAATACCAAAAATATTATCCTATCATATCTATCAGATCTCACTATCGTAAGTGATCGTGAAGGGATTGCCAACCCCTTATCGCGTTGGTTGTGAGGAGTTATTTGTTTTGTGCAGGTATGAGGGACTCGCGCGTAGCCTCCTACTGGATTGATACCTTGGTTCTCAAAAACTAAGGGAAATACTTACACTACTTTGCTGCATCATCCTTTCCTCTTCAAGGAAATCCAACGCAGTGCTCAAGAGGTAGCAGGCACTCTTTGAAGTTCTTTGTGTTGGTTGAATAGATGGATATGAGATTGTGTGATGCATATCGTATAATCATACCCACGGATACTTAAGGTGACATTGGAGTATCTAGGTGACATTAGGGTTTTGGTTGATTTGTGTCTTAAGGTGTTATTCTAGTACGAACTCTACGATAGATTGAACGGAAAGAATAGCTTCGCATTATTTTACTACGAACTCTTGAATAGATCGATCAGAAAGGATAACTTTAAGGTGGTTTCGTACCCTACCATAATCTCTTTGTTTGTTCTCCGCTATTAGTGACTTTGGAGTGACTCTTTGTTGCATGTTGAGGGATAGTTATATGATCCAATTATGTTATTATTGTTGAGAGAACTTGCACTAGTGAAAGTATGAACCCTAGGCCTTGTTTCCTAGCATTGCAATACCGTTTGTGCTCACTTTTATCATTAGTTACCTTGCTGTTTTTATATTTTCAGATTGCAAAAACCATTATCTACTATCCATATTGCACTTCTATCACCATCTCTTCGCCGAACTAGTGCACCTATACAATTTACCATTGTATTGGGTGTGTTGGGGACACAAGAGACTCTTTGTTATTTGGTTGCAGGGTTGCTTGAGAGAGACCATCTTCATACTACGCCTCCCATGGATTGATAAACCTTAGGTCATCCACTTGAGGGAAATTTGCTACTGTCCTACAAACCTCTGCACTTGGAGGCCCAACAACGTCTACAAGAAGAAGGTTGTGTAGTAGACATCAAGCTCTTTTCTGGCACCGTTGCCGGGGAGGTGAGTGCTTGAAGGTATATCTTTAGATCTTGCAATCGAATCTTTTTGTTTCTTGTTTTATCACTAGTTTAGTTTATAAAAGAAAATTATAAAAAATGGAATTAAGGTTGCCTCATATGCTTCATCTTTTTAATGTCTTTCGTGAAAATGATGGGAAGGAAAATTGTGCTTAAGTACTAGAAGAAGAATGCATTAGAATGTTTGGCACTAAATATTTGAATGATGAGCATGATTGCAATGTTGTTAGTACGACTTCCTTGAATATCCATGATGCTAATAATATGCAAAGCCACAAGCTTGGGGAAGCTATGTTTGATGAAGATGATATTTTTTGTCCCCCAAGTTTTGATGAGAAAATTTATTATGATGAAATCATGCCTCCTATTTATGATGATTATATTGATGAAAGTGGATTTGGAGAGGTCATGACTTTATTTACTGATGAATCCACTATTTCGGAAGAGGTTCCAATTGATTATGAGAACAAAGTTGCTATCTATGATGATTATTGTGATGACATGTATGCTATAAAGAATAATGATAAACATGAAACTGGTCATCATGATTTTAGTTTTCAATTGGATTATGCCTCACATGATAGTTATTTTGTTGAGTTTGCTCCCACTATTATGAATGAGAAGAATTTTGCTTATGTGGTGAGTAGTAAATTTTCTATGCTTGTTGATCTTGCAAAGAATGCTTTATGTGATAGTTATATTGTTGAATTCAATCATGATGCTACTGAAAATTATTATGAGGGAGGAACATATGCTTATAGGAATTGCAATAGTATCAAGTTTCCTCTCTATGTGCTTAAAGTATTAAAGTTATCCTTGTTTTACCTTCCTATGCAAGTTGATTCTTGTTCCCATAAGTTGTTTGCTCACAAAATCCCTATGCATAGGAAGTGGGTTAGACTTAAATGTGCTAGTCATATTCTTCATGATGCTCTCTTTATGTTTCAATTCCTATCTTTTATGTGAGCATCATTGAAATCATCATGCCTAGCTAGGGGCGTTAAACGTTAGCGCTTGTTGGGAGGCAACCAAATTTTATTTTTGTTCCTTGCTTTTTGTTCCTGTTTAGTAATAAATAATTCGTCTAGCATCTGTTTAGATGTGGTTTTATGTTTTAGTTAGTGTTTGTGCCAAGTAAAGCCTTTAGGACCTTCTTGGGTGATTGTTGTTTGATCTTGCTGTAAAAAACAGAAAGTATTCGCTCACGAGAATAATTTTCATTTTTTACCAGAGAGCGATAAAATACCAATCCCACTTGCAGTAGATTAATAAACAAATTGCTAAAGACTTCCTAATTTCTCAGGATTTTTGGAGTTCTATAAGTATACGTTTGATACAAATTACTACAGACTATTCTGTTTTTGATAGATTCTGTTTTCTATGTGTTGTTTGCTTATTTTGTTGAATCCATGGCTAGTAAAAGAGTTTATAAACCATAGAGAAGTTGGAATACAGTAGATATTACACCAATATGAATTTAGAATGAGTTCACAACAGTACCTAAGTGGTGATTTATTTTCTCATACTAACAAAGCTTACGAGTTTTCTGTTATGTTTTATGTTGTGAAGTTTTCAAGTTTTGGGTAAAGATTCGATGGACTATGGAATAAGGAGTGGCAAGAGCCTAAGCTTGGGGATGCCCAAGGCACCCCAAGGTAATATTCAAGGACAACCAAGAGCCTAAGCTTGGGGATGCCCCGGAAGGCATCCCCTCTTTCGTCTTCGTTCATCGGTAACTTTACTAGGAGCTATATTTTTATTCACCACATGATATGTGTTTTGCTTGGAGCGTCATTTTATTTTATTTTGTTTTGCTTGGTGTTTGAATAAAATACCAAGATCAGAAATTCTTAAATGTTAGAGAGTCTTCACATAGTTGCATAATTATTCGACTACTCATTGATCTTCACTTATATCTTTTGGAGTAGTTTGTCATTTGCTCTAGTCCTTCACTTATATCTTTTTAGAGTACGATGGTAGTTTTATTTTAAAGAAATAGATGAACTCTAATGCTTCACTTATATTATTTTGAGAGTCCTTTAGAACAACATGGCAGATATAAAAACTTTCATAGAAAGTGCATTGAATACTATGAGAAGTTTGATACTTGATAATTGTTTTGAGATATGGAGATGGTGATATTAGAGTCATGCTAGTTGAGTAGTTGTGAAGTTGAGATACTTGTGTTGAAGTTTGTGATTCCCGTAGCATGCATGTATGGTGAACCGTTATGTGACGAAGTCAGAGCATGATTTATTTATCGATTGTCTTCCTTATGAGTGGCGGTCGGGGACGAGCGATGGTCTTTTCCTACCAATATACCCCCCTAGGAGCATGCACGTAGTACTTTGTTTCAATACCTGATAGATTTTTGAAATAAGTATGTGAGTTCTTTATGACTAATGTTGAGTCCATGGATTATACGCACTCTCACCCTTCCACCATTGCTAGCCTCTCTAATACCACGCACCTTTCGCCGGTATCATACACCCACCATATACCTTCCTCAAAACAGCCACCATACCTACCTATTATGGCATTTCCATAGCCATTCCGAGATATATTGCCATGCAACTTTCCACCGTTCTGTTTATTATGACACGATCCATCATTGTCATATTGCTTTGCATGATCATGTAGTTGACATCGTATTTGTGGCAAAGCCACCATTCATAATTCTTTCATACATGTGACTCATGAGACATTGCATATCCCGGTACACCGCCAAAGGCATTCACATAGAGTCATATTTTGTTCTAACTATCGAGTTGTAATTCTTGAGTTGTAAGTAAATAAAGTGTGATGATCATCATTATTAGAGCATTGTCCCAAGTGACGAAAGGATGATGGAGACTATGATTCCCCCACAAGTCGGGATGAGACTCCGGACGAAAAAAATAAAAAAAAATAAAGGCCATAAAAAAGGGGGAGAAGGCCCAAAAAAATGAGAGAAAAAGAGAGAAGGGACAATGCTACTATCCTTTTACCACACTTGTGCTTCAAAGTAGCACCATGATCTTCATGATAGAGAGTCTCCTATGTTGTCACTTTCATATACTAGTGGGAATCTTTCATTATAGAACTTGGCTTGTATATTCCAATGATGGGCTTCCTCAAATTGCCCTAGGTCTTCGTGAGCAAGCAAGTTGGATGCACACCCACTAGTTTCTTTTTGAGCTCACATATACTTATAGCTCTAGTGCATCCATTGCATGGCAATCCCTACTCACTCACATTGATATCTATTGATGGGCATCTCCATAGCCCGCTAATACGCCTAGTTGATGTGAGACTATCTTCTCCCTTTTGTCTTCTCCACAACCACCATTCTATTCCACCTATAGTGCTATGTCCATGGCTCACGCTCATGTATTGCGTGAAGATTGAAAATTTTTGAGAACACCAAAAGTATGAAACAATTGCTTGGCTTATCATCAGGGTTGTGCATGATTTAAATACTTTATGTGATGAAGATGGAGCATAGCCAGACTATATGATTTTGTAGGGATAATTTTCTTTGACCATGTTATTTTGAGAAGACATGATTGCTTAGTTAGTATGCTTGAAGTATTATTATTTCTATGTCAATATTAAACTTTTATCTTGAATCTTTCGGCGAACATTCATGCCACAATAAAGAAAAATTACATTGAGAAATATGTTAGGAAGCATTCCACATCAAAAATTCTGTTTTTATCACTACCTACTCGAGGACTAGTAGGAATTAAGCTTGGTGTCGGTGTCAAAACCGGCGGATCTCGGGTAGGGGGTCCCGAACTGTGCGTCTAGTCCGAATGGTAACAGGAGACAAGGGACACGAAGTTTTACCCAGGTTCGGGCCCTCTCAATGGAGGTAAAACCCTACGTCCTGCTTGATTAATATTGATGATATGGGTAGTACAAGAGTAGATCTACCACGAGATCGAGGAGGCTAAACCCTAGAAGCTAGCCTATGGTATGATTGTTGATGTGTATGTTGTCCTACGGACTAAAACCCTCCGGTTTATATAGACACCGGATAGGGTTAGGGTTACATGGAGTCGGTTACAATGGTAGGAGATCTTCATATCCGTATCGCCAAGCTTGCCTTCCACGCCAAGGAAGGTCCCTTCCGGACACAGGACGGAGTCTTCAATCTTGTATCTTCATAGTCCAGGAGTCCGGCTGAAGGTATAGTCCAGCTATCCGAACATCCCCTAATCCAGGACTCCCTCAGTAGCCCCCGAACCAGGCTTCAATGATGATGAGTCCGGCGCGCAGATTGTCTTCGGCATTGCAAGGCGGATTCTCCTCCAAATTCCGTGTACCTGTTTGAATAAAGTCCGGTTTCTTGTAGATGTTGCGCTCCTTGGCTTCTACGCCCAATAATGGCCGCTTCCCACGTGTCAAACGAATATGAAAAGTTTGAGTGTTTTTACATTCACACCCCTAGCCACGTAAATGAGCTGCCCTATTTAAGGGGACAAGGATTTAGATCCAATCCACACCTTCTCCCCTCCGCGAGTGTTCATCAGAGCGCATCCGACAAAGGTCCATTCCACCATGGCCAGCCATCGCAACTCCTCCCCTCGCCTTTCCAGCCCTAAGCCTGGATATTGGGAGAGATGTTCCACCCTGCATAGCGAGCTAGTGACGCTCCAGACCAAGGGATTTCTCACCCCGGCCTATATGGTCCCGGTTGGAGTCGGTCTTGCCGTCTACAACGGCGGAGAGCAAGCAGAGAATGCCCCTAATCCTTCCAAAGGAGAGCGGGTGTGCCTCGTCCCTTACTTAATAAGGGGGCTCGGATTTCCAATCCACCCATTTCTCTGAGGGCTGCTGGAGTTCTACGGCCTCCAGCTACATCATCTCACGCCTGCCTCAGTATTGCATATCGCGGGCTTTGTAGCCCTCCGCGAGCTGTTCTTGGGTGTTGAAGCTCATTTCGGACTGTGGAAGAAGCTATTTTCCTCGTGCCCCTTTCCAAGAAGGGGTCAATGTATCAGGTGGGCGGAGCCGAAGTATGGCACATCATCGGGACCGGATATCTATCCGGAACCCCAAAGAAGGCGTCCGAAGACTGGCCCTTGGAATGGTTCTATATAGAAGACGTCCCGCTGTCGGATCCTGTCCGGATCTGCCTCCCTGAATTCAACAGTGCTCCCTTCAAGAAGCGCCTAAGTTGGCGCCCACTGAGCCCTCAGAGGGAAAGTGGCAGGGACATCATTTACCCGATGGGCCGAATAAGATTGTTAGCCCATTCTGGACTAACCATGATCGGGGTTATGGCCGAATGCATTATGCGGGGGGTGCAGCCGCTCCAGTATAGAAGCCACCCCATGTGGGACTTCAACGGGGAGGACGATGCCACCCGCTACGGTCGTAAGGGGCCGAACTCAGCTGTCGCTCTACTAAAGATCTTGTCCACTTTGTATAAGGGAGAAGAGGAGGAGTTTCTCCGCGTCAACCCTCAGGGTGGATTCTCCATGCACAATCCCCCGAGCTGGGTAAGCGGCCGTATTTACTTGTCCATCCGTTTTGTATTCCCATTGTTAAATATTCAGTCTGACGACTTTAACGCAGGAACTGCGCTGGGCTGTTAAGGAAATAAGCAGCCCTCCTCCACAACCCGAGGACCCAGGACGGTCCCTCGACCCGGCCTCTCAAGAGGATCCGGACATATCTGTGGAGCTGATTGATGGAGTGTTCCATCAATTGAACGAGGACAATGCCTTGGTGGCCCTTACGGCCGATTACCCAGGGCTAATCCTGACGCCCCAGGTACCTGAGATCGAAGTCCAAGTACCCCGAATAGGTGTCCGCCCACTCGTGTTCAGTTTCCTGATTGCAACCGAACTTTGCAGGGGAGGTTTTTAAGGCGGAAGGCCGAACCTGCGGCGACAAGCCAACGAGGGGCCGTAGGGCCCCGTGGGCCGAAAAGAAGTGCAGTCCGGACCGAGGCGTCAGCGCAAAGGTATGGCGCGCCCCCTTATCCCAGGTGTTATACCTTCGAGGCACATTGACACTCGTGCTTTCTTCAGGACAAAGAGACCTCACCGGACTATACCCGGAGAGGCTGCCAATCGCGCCTCCACCAGCCAGGCTCCAAAGCCTGGTCCGGAGGCGGAGGCAAATGCAAGGCGCGCGCCAGACGCTCCTCCGACGGAGGATGTGGACGGGTTGTCTGCCACCAACTCTGAGGTGGAGAGTGCCATGAACCACAGGCGTTGCCGGACAATTCTTTGCGACGCTTGTTTCTCCCAAGGGGCGTTAGATGCCTTCAACTCGGGAGATGCGCACCTCCGTGCCGCTCAAAATGGTCTAGCCAGAGCCATTGAGCAATATGTAAAAGACATACGGGTAAGAAAATTTTGGTAATTATATATATATAGCAGTAGCCCCCGAGACTTGAAACAGTTAGAATAACTGATTTAAGGATCATTTGATATGCAGGTTCTTACAGAAAAGAATTCCCTACTATCCAAGGAGCTGGAAGAGTGCAAAGCCCAACTGGAGGCCGCACTAGCCGCGGTAGGGGAGCCTAAGGAGACCCCCTCTGGTAATATACACTTTGAAAGATAAGTATTTTGCGAAGCACAGCTTTGGTGCGAATCTGGCAAATGAAATTGCAGATGGCGCCGAATTGAATCCGGAAAGGCAACACCTCCTACGCCAGCTAAAGGCTGGTGAGAGGGTGATGCTAAAGGTGATGGGGGATAAGAACAATCTCCAAGATGCCAACACCAAGCTGGGCGTCGAGCTGAAAGATGTTCGTGCCCAGCTGTCAGACTCTGTGAAGGAGAATCAGCGGCTTCGGCGCGGCATATTTAGTAAGTGCTTGAACGAACCTTTTGAAAGAAAGTTCGGCGGGGAAGTCGACTAACAGAGCAATGTCTGTAGGTGTGCTAACAGGTCGTCCTGTAGAGGAGATGCCCGATTCTACGGATGACCTTCTTCCCGAGCTCTCGCAACTGCTCGATCGAGTTCGGCAGGCGATGTGAGGCGTCGCCCAGGCCCTCTGGCCATCCGTCTCCATGCCTGAAGGTCTTGGAGAGCTTGCGGAGAAGCTAAAGGGAGCACGGCGGCGCTTCCGATTGTGGAACATATCAGCCTGCCGTCAAGGCACTAGGGAGGCCTGGGCCATGGTGAAGACGCGGTATGCAAAGGCTAACCCCATCCACATGGCCAAGGTCGGTCCTGTAGGGCCCGATGGGAAGGAGATCCCTGTAAGCTTAGCATACGGCCAAGTAGAGTTGGCTGCAAAGTATTCCCAGCAGGACTGTAAATTAGACAGCCTGTTAGATGGTATTGAAGAGGAATACAACCAGTCAAAATGACTATGTAATTTAATTGACATTTATAATGCCTTCTAGCTGGATTGTAGATCATTTGTCATGGCCGACCCTTTCGCTTCAGCCTCGGGACCTGACAGTCCGGAGTGTGTCCGAATTCCCATGCGGTTATATAGGAACCGGGGAATGCATGGAGACCAGGAGTAGGGGTCATTAGGGCGTGAACAGACAAGTGCCCGACTAGGTATGTTATATTACATGGTTAGTAAGAAACGTCTTCCAGGGAGAATAGTTCCGTTAGGGGTTCCTTTCCCTGGGAGGCATGCCCTAAGGTGCATGTCCATGCTGCGAAAAGAAACGCAGGAAAAACATCTGGGGGCATATAGATAAAAATAAAAGAAGATCATCTTTAGTTCACCGACCGAATATTCCCTTAAGAATGCTAGCTTTCGGCTTCACCCAGTCTGAGGTACACGTCCGGCTGACCCGGCAGTAACAATCGCAGAGGTGCTCCCTTTACCACCTAGCCGAACAATCGGGAACATAGGGGTAAGCACAGGAGCCAGGCAACCCAGCTTGGCCAAAACTTAAGTCATATCGATGCATATAATGGTGAATAAAAGGTACATGCGGAAGTGTGACACATGTGTTGGGCATGAAGCCCGTATGAATAAGCTTCTGTTTAAAGGAGCCCCCAGGTTTAATGAGCGCGGATAGCGCGTCACTTTATGAGCCTTTAGAGGCTATAAGAGAGAGAGAGAAGAAGAGAAATGTAAGACGGAAAGTATAAAAAATGGACAGAGGAAGGAGACGAACACAGAGTCCGGCGCTAGGCATAGAATCTTCGGAGACGGGCTGCGTTCCATGGGTTTGGCTCGAGTCGGTTATCCGATGCATCCCGCAGGCGGTACGCTCCACCAGTCAGGACTTGGTCAATTATGAAGGGACCTTCCCACTTAGGCTTGAGTTTGTCCTTTTTCTTGTCCGGTAGTCGTAGAACTAATTCGCCAACGTTGTAATTTTTGGCCCGTACTTCTCTGCTTTGGTATCTTCGAGCCTGCTGTTGATAGAATGTGGAACGGGCTTTTGACACATCACGCTCCTCCTCCAATGCGTCCAAGCTGTCCTGCCGATCGAGCTCGGCTTCTCTTTCTTCGTACATGCGCACTCGAGGTGAGTCATGAATTATGTCGCAAGGCAAAACTGCCTCTGCGCCGTACACCATAAAGAATGGTGTGTATCCGGTGGTGCGATTCGGCGTGGTCCGCAGCCCCCAGAGTACGGAGTCGAGCTCCTCTACCCAGTGCATGTTAGATTCCTTGAGGGACCGCACTAATCTGGGTTTGATGCCGCTCATGGTAAGACCATTTGCACGTTCGACCTGGCCGTTAGTTTGTGGGTGATAGACGGAAGCATAATCGAGCTTGATGCCCATGTTTTTGCACGAGAGTTTTACCTCGTCGGCCGTGAAGTTCGTGCCGTTATCAGTGATGATGCTGTGGGGGACGCCGTAACAGTGTACAACCCCGGATATAAAGTCTATCACCGGTCCGGATTCGGCCGTCTTAACAGGCTTGGCTTCTATCCGTTTGGTGAACTTATCCACCATGACCAGTAAGTAATTTTGCTTGTGGGTTCCACCTTTAAGGGGTCCAACCATGTCAAGCCCCCAGACCGCGAAGGGCCAAGTAATGGGGATGGTTTGCAGGGCGGTGGGTGGCATATGGCTTTGGTTTGCAAAGAGCTGGCAACCGGTGCATCGTTGGACTAAATCCTGAGCGTCTGCCCGGGCCGTCGGCCAACAAAAGCCTGTACGGAAGGCCTTGCTTACAAGGGACCGGGCTGCAGCGTGATGACCGCCGAGTCCGGCATGAATTTCATCCAGGAGATTCCGCCCTCCTCTTCGGAGATGCACCTTTGAAGGACTCCGGTAGTGCTTTTCTTATGAAGCTCTCCCTCGTGGACTCTGTAGGCTTTGGATCGCCGCACTATGCAGTGTGCCTCATTTTGGTCCTCGGGGAGTTCCTGCCTAGTAAGGTAGGCGAGGAATGGTTCTGTCCACGGGGCGATGACGGCCATTATTACGTGGGCTGAAGGTGTTATTTCATTGGCAGAGCCTCCGATTGTGTCAGAATGTTCGGTGTCGGGCAGTGCGGTTGGGTCTGGGCTGTTATTGTTCGGCTCCCCTTCCCATGCTACGGATGGCTTGAACAGCCTTTCCAAAAAGATGTTGGGGGGGACTACATCACGTTTTGCGCCGATGCATGCCAGGACATCTGCCGCCTGATTATTTTCCCGGGCTATATGGTGAAATTCAAGCCCCTCGAACCGAGCTGACATTTTTAGGATGGCGTTGCGGTAAGCTGCCATTTTTGGATCCTTGGCATCGAAGTCTCCATTTATTTGGGATGTTGTGAGGTTCGAGTCCCCGCGCACCTCTAGGCGCTGGATGCCCATGGATACTGCCATCCGGAGACCATGTAAAAGGGACTCATATTCGGCTGCATTGTTGGAGTCCGTGTACATAATCTGTAGTACGTATTGAACTGTGTCTCCTGTGGGGGACGTCAAAACAACGCCAGCCCCTAGTCCGGCCAACATCTTGGAGCCGTCGAAATGCATGATCCAATTTGAATATGTGCCGTACTCTTTAGGGAGTTCTGCCTCCGTCCATTCTACGACGAAGTCGGCCAAGACTTGTGACTTGATGGCTTGTCGTAGCTTATAAGTTATGTCGAACGGGAGGAGCTCGATGGCCCATTTCGCAATCCGGCCCGTTGCGTCACGGTTGTTTATAATATCATTAAGTGCTACTTCCGAGGCTATCGTTATTGAACACTCTTGAAAGTAGTGTCGTAGCTTCCGGGATGCCATGAATACCGTGTACGCGATTTTGATAATGCGGGTACCGTGATTTGCAGGGAGTGAGGACAGTGGACACATAATAGACCGGCTTTTGAAGGGGGAATTTGTGTCCATCCGCTTCTCGTTCGACGACGAGCACTACTTACAACTTGATGTGTTGCTGCAATGTATAATAGCATTGGTTCGCCAATGTTTGGCGCGGCCAGGACTGGGTTTGTTGCCAGTATGGCTTTTATTTTGTCGAGTCTGGCCGTGGCTGCATCCGTCCATTTGAAGTGTTCGGTGCGCCGAAGGAGGCAGTAAAGGGGTAGGGCCTTTTCTCCCAAGCGGGAGATAAAGCGGTTAGAGCCGCCACGCATCCGGTTAACTTTTGTATTTGTTTAAGGTCCTTTGGGATATCCAGTTGCGACAGAGCTCGGCTCTTGGCTGGATTTGCTTCAATTCCTCTACCGGATACAATGAAGCCCAAGAGCTTTCCGGCTGGAACACCGAAAACGCATTTTTCCGGGTTGAGCTTGATGTCGTATATTCGGAGGTTATCAAATGTGAGCCTCAAGTCGTCTACTAGAGATTCAACATGTCTTGTTTTGACGACCACATCATCTACATATGCCTCCACTATTTTGCCGATCTGGCTTGCCAGACACGTCTGAATCATGCGATGATATGTTGCGCCGGCGTTTTTGAGCCTGAAGGGCATCATGTTGAAGCAGAATGGCCCGTATGGTGTGATAAATGCTGTTGCGGCTTGGTCTGGTTCTGCCATCTTGATTTGATGGTAGCCAGAATATGCGTCAAGGAAACACAACGAATTGTGTCCTGCGGTAGCATTGATAATTTGATCGATGCGGGGGAGGGGGAAGGGATCCTTTGGGCAAGCCTTGTTAAGGTCTTTAAAATCAACACACAGGCGCCAGGATTTGTCCTTCTTTCGTACCATCACCAGGTTTGCTAGCTAGTCCGGATGTTTTATATCTCTGATGAATCTGGCCTCCAATAGCTTTGCTAGCTCCTCTCCCATGGCATGTCTCTTAGGTTCAGAAAAACGCCGAAGAGCCTGTTTGACAGGTTTGAATCCTGTTTGGATATTTAAGCTGTGCTCGGCCAGCCTGTGTGGGATTCCTGGCATGTCTGAAGGGTGCCAGGCGAAAATGTCCCAGTTCTCTCATAGGAACTCTCGCAATGCGGCGTCGACACCAGGGTTTAACTATGCCCTGATGGAAGCTGTTTTATTGGGGTCCGTTGGATGGACTTGGAATTTTACTATTTCGTCCGCCGGTTTAAAGGAGGTGGCCTTGGATCTTTTGTCGAGTACCACGTTGTCCCTATTCACCGTAGAGCGCAGCGCAGTCAGCTCCTCAGCCGCTAGGGCTTCGGATAGTGCCTCGAGGGCCAGTGCGGCTGTCTTGTTTTCGGTGCGGAGTGCTATGTCCGGATCACTAGTGAGAGTGATGATCCCGTTAGGCCCGGGAATCTTGAGCTTCATGTACCCGTAATGGGGTATTGCTTGGAAGATTGTAAACGCCTCCCGCCCTAGAAGAGCATGATAACCGCTGCTGAACGGAGCCACCTGGAACGTGACCTCTTCGGACCTGTAATTATCTGGCGTGCCGAACACCACATCTAGTGTGATTTTTCCTGTATAGCGCGCTTCCCGACTGAGGATTATTCCTCTAAAGTTTGTGCTGCTTCGCTCAATGCGGTTCCAGTCTATTTCCATTTTTTGAAGAGTCTCCTCGTAAATGAGGTACAATCCACTGCCGCCGTCCATGAGTACCTTGGTAAGACGAAAGCCGTCCACTATTGGACTGAGGACCAATGCGGCTGGTGCTCGGGCTGTTCGGAATTTAGGTTCATCACTGACGTTAAAGGTAAAGCCGTGTCGCTCCATGGGTTTATTGTTGCTACTTGGCAGACTTCGGCAAGGCTTCGGAGTGTCCTTTTTCGCGTATTATTTGATGCGAAAGTCTCAAAGACTTTTAATACCGTATTGGTGTCTCTGGGGTGGCTTTCTGTGGCCTCCGGAATTAGGAGATTTTCACCAATTTTGGCCACCTGCCGGAGTATCCAACATGATTTAAGGCTGTGAGTTGGTGTGGTGTCCTCTGTACTGTGAATTTTACAGGGTCCATTAAGCCATCCTTCTAGTATGGTTCCATGCCCTGTAGAGGGTTTTTGCTTTTTAGTGCTTGACCCGGGTGAGTGGTGATGATGCACCCTTTTATTTCGGACTGGGTTTGTATTCAGGGCCGGATTGTCCCAAAATTTTATTTCGGTTTTCTAGGCTCTTTCCATCGCACAGTACTTTTGTACAATGGACGCCAAGTCAGCGAAGCGTGTAATATCACGGCGACTTATGGCGTTGAGTATTCCCTTGTTCGTGCAATTATTGCAGAAGATTGAGATTGCGTCTTCCTTGCGGTAGTCCCTTAGCCTGTTCTTAACCAGGAGGAATCTGGCCCAGTAATGATGTACTGTTTCATCGGGTTCTTGCCTGATTTTGGATAGATCGCTTATGTTGGGGTGGGTGGGTGGAATTAAATCCGAAGCCTCACCCCATCTAAGGCTCAGAGGCCAAGGAATTTCTGAACTCGAAAATTTGGATTCCTGGATGTTGTCTAATGAATCCAGCCCGTCGCCTGACTCTAAGTTTAGGTATTGAGTGATATCCTCCCCTCCACGGGTATCCGGCTTGGAGGGATCGGGAATCCAGACGTAGCGAGTTCTTAAGATAGATGAAGGGTCGCCACATTGTCCCTCTACCACGGCAACGTGATGGGTGACTTGGGGAGAGTTAATCTCTCTCAGATCGGTTTTAGGCCCAATCTGGTCGTAATCCGTAGCGACTGCCAGGGCGGCGAAGCGATCCAAGAGCTCGTTTATGGAGGAAAGCTCTATTGGATCTAACTGCTCGGCGAGTTTCGAGTTGACATGAAGATTGTTTTCGATGGCTCGAGAGGTCATCATCGGCGCAGAAGCCGAACAGGCGGTCGTAAGAAAGCCACCTAACCGGAGGGTTTGGCCGACAGCCAAAGCTCCCTTAGCAACGGTGCCGTCTTTAAAGACGGGGCGAGGCATCCTTCCTGATGGCGATGACACAGAGGAACTCTCAATGAAAGCACCAATGTCGGTGTCAAAACCGGCGGATCTCGGGTAGGGGGTCCCAAACTGTGCGTCTAGGCCGGATGGTAACAGGAGACAAGGGACACGAAGTTTTACCCAGGTTCGGGCCCTCTCGATGGAGGTAAAACCCTACGTCCTGCTTGATTAATATTGATGATATGGGTAGTACAGGAGTAGATCTTCCACGAGATCGAGGAGGCTAAACCCTAGAAGCTAGCCTATGGTATGATTGTTGATGTGTATGTTGTCCTACGGACTAAAACCCTCCGGTTTATATAAACACCGGATAGGGTTAGGGTTACATGGAGTCGGTTACAATGGTAGGAGATCTTCATATCCGTATCGCCAAGCTTGCCTTCCACGCCAAGGAAGGTCCCTTCCGGACACGGCACGGAGTCTTCAATCTTGTATCTTCATAGTCCAGGAGTCCGGCTGAAGGTATAGTCCGGCTATCCGAACACCCCCTAATCCAGGACTCCCTCACTTGGGGATGCTTGATACGTCTCCAACGTATCTATAATTTTTGATTGTTCCATGCTATTATATTGTCTGTTTTGGATGTTTATGTGCTTTATTATACACGTTTATATTATTTTTGGGACTAACCTATTAACCAGAGGCCCAGCCCAAATTGTTGTTTTCTTGCCTATTTCAGTGTTTCGAAGAAAAGGAATATCAAACGGAGTCCAAACGAAATGAGACCTTCGGGAAATTTATTTTTGGAACGGAAGCAATCCAGGAGACTTGGAGTTTATGTCAGGGAAGCTTCGAGGTGGCCACGAGGCTGGGAGGCATGCCTACCCCCCTAGGCGCGCCCCCACCCTCGTGGGCCCCTCATGGCTCCCTTGACCGACTTCTTTCACCTATATATGTCCATATACCCTAAAAACATCAGAGACGAGAATAGATCGGGAGTTCCGCCGCCAGAAGCCTCCGTAGCCACCGAAAACCAATCTAGACCCGTTCTAGCACCCTGCCGGAGGGGGGAATCCCTCTCCGGTGGCCATCTTCGTCATCCCGGTGCTCTCCATGACGAGGAGGGAGTAGTTCACCCTCAGGGCTGAGGGTATGTACCAGTAGCTATGTGTTTGATCTCTCTCTCTCTCTCTCATGTTCTCGAGTTGGCACGATCTTGATGTATCATGAGCTTTGCTATTATAGTTGGATCTTATGATGTTTCTCCCCCTCTACTCTCTTGTGATTAATTGAGTTTTCCCTTTGAAGTTATCTTATCGGATTGAGTCTTTAAGGATTTGAGAATACTTGATGTATGTCTTGCATGTGCTTATCTGTGGTGACAATGGGATATCACGTGATCCACTTGATGTATGTTTTGGTGATCAACTTGCGAGTTCCATGACCTCGTGAACTTATGTATAGGGGTTGGCACATGTTTTCTTCTTGACTCTCCGGTAGAAACTTTGGGGCACTCTTTGAAGTTCTTTGTGTTGTTTGAATAGATGGATATGAGATTGTGTGATGCATATCGTATAATCATACCCACGGATACTTGAGGTGACATTGGAGTATCTAGGTGACATTAGGGTTTTGGTTGATTTGTGTCTTAAGGTGTCACTAGTGCAGAACCGGGCTATAGCACCGGTTGGTAAGGCCCTTTAGTGCAGGTTCGGTAACCGGCACTAAAGTGTGGGGACTAAAGGTCCCCACCTTAGTACCGGTTCCGCACGAATCGGCGCTAAAGGGCAACCACGTGGCACGAGACAGCCCCGGGGGCGCGTAGGACATTAGTACCGGTTGGTAACACCAATCGGTACTAAATGTTTGGGTGTGTTTTGGTTTTATTTTTTATTTTTTACTTTAATTTTGTGTTTTCAATTTAATTTAGTGATTGTTTTACATTATAATGAGTTGTTAAATCATTAGGTGAAAGTACCGCAGATTAGTTTGACTGGATGCATGTGGATCCTAGCTAAGTCATCAAGTATATGCCATATCCATATTATACTTGATCACCTAATTAAGTGATCGGAGTAATATGGATATGGCATATACTTGATCACTTAGCTAGAATCTATCCAGTTGAAACTAATCTGCGGTTTCTTTCATAAATGATATAATAACTCATCATCATCATCATATTAATATAAAAACTCTTGCATCATATATATCATCACCAACAACAGTTTTCATAGCTAGCTAAAAATCATCATATATAGTCGTCTCATTACCACTACTTAATCATCATATAGTCATTACCGCTATCTAATCACCACCAACACTAGCTTAAAGAAGAAACATTCACTTGTACCAGAAGCAAAGATATCATCGAGTTCAACATGGTAATGATATTATAAGCGTTCATGACAGCAGCAAGATCCTCAAGCCATGAAACATAATGACTTGTCTCCTCGCATTTTAGTTCAGCCCCGGGACAATGGACGGTCATGTCTTCCAAGCGTCGGACATGTTTGCTTGATTGGAAATAAGCTGTCAATAAAAATTACTTGTCAACTATTTTTGAAGAAACAATATCGAAGACATAAATATGGTTGAGAAACTCACATAATGGTAGAACTGGAGGTGTCTACACGTCGACCTAGATGTCTCTATTACCTTCAATATCATCTTCTGGACGAATATCAAAGGTGATAACCATATCAGGCTCAAATGCATAAGACTTGCGTAGTGCTTGCCAAGTTTTGCATTCGAAATAGGTGTATGTGTCTGCATTGTATAATTTGACGTTGAAGGTATAACCATGCTCGGTCTTCAAGTAAACTCTTTTTACCTCCACAGTTTCGTTAGGACTGAAACCTATCTTATCCAAGACAAAAATTCTTGCATGGCAGGGGATACGCTAGTAGAATAGTGAAAAATTAAAATTAAAAGTTGAAGCAAATGAAGCATAAGTCATGGTTAATTACGAAAAAAGACTTGTCGTTGTGACTTACTGTATCCACTTCGAAGTTCTCATCCAGCTTGATGCTGAAGCGCCTATCATGAACTAGAAAATTTCTGCCGCATAGGTCGCGCTGGTCTTCGCAGTATTCGCACATAATGAAACCGTGTTCATCGTCAGACGACATTCCTATGTTCATAGGTGAAACATTAAACACTTATTAGTTCTATTAGTTCAACTAATTCAATTAAGCACTTACGAAAAATATACCTAAATAAAGTAGCTCAACTAATTCAACTAACTATTTCAACTAATTAATTCAACTAATTCAACTAAACCTGTTCTATTAATTTTCTTACTAAAAATAAGGTAGCTAGTTCTATATAGTAAAATGTTAATTAGATGATCAAATCTCTATATAATAAAGTAGGTAGTTCTATATAGTAATATTTGGATTAGATCATCAAATATCATATACCAAAATTTTCTTACTAAAAATAAACTAGTTCTATTAATTCAACTAATTCAACTAAGAATTTACTAAAAATATAAGGTAACTAGTTCTATATAGTAAAATGT
>NC_041392.1:484987156-485000880 GCF_002162155.2 Triticum dicoccoides | reverse complement strand
ACTAGTTATATTAATTTAACTAGTTCAAATAATCTCATATACCTAAATTTTCTTACTAAAAATAAATTAGTTCTATTGATTTTCTTACTAAAAATAAACTAGTTATATTAGTTCAACTAGTTCAAATCTCATATATATATATATATACCTAGTTAATATTTAGCTAATTCATCTAACAATTGACATGACTATTTAACAACTTTTCTATCTGATTCATCTAACATTAATTAACATTCTAACATTCTTATCTACGTAATTCATCTAACATTAATCTAAACAACAGAAAAAAGAAAATAAGAAAAAAAATATGTGTGTTTATCTGTGTGTGTCTGTGTGTGTGTGTGTATGTGTGTGTACAAGCGTTGGGCGACGGCCTACGGGCAGCGGTGCGAGACGGCGACGCGACGGGGACGGCGACGACGGGCGGCGGGGGCGACGATGCGATCGAGACGGCGACGTAGTACGGGGCGGCGGCAGGGACGACGGCGCGTGGCAGGGACGACGTACGGCGCGCGGCGGGGACGACGGTGCGCGGCGGGGACGGCGACGACGGGCGGCGGGGGCAGCGAGGGCGGCACGCGATGGGCGACGGCGCGGCGGCGGCGACGATATCGGGCGATTTCGTTGGATAGAAGCCGGGCGGCGGATGAAAACTGAATTTTTCGTAAGTGCCATATATATAGGAGGGACCTTTAGTACCGGTTGAAGCCACCAACCGTTACTAAAGGCCAATTTTGGCCAGGTCAAGCGGCGGGAAGCGGACCCCTTCAGTATCGGTTTGTGGCTCCAACCGGTACTAAAGGCCCCCATTAGTACCGGTTGGAGCCATGAAACGGTACTAAAGGGGTTGCACTGCCACCCGCGGTGCACAACGTTTTAGTCCCACCTCGCCGAGCGAAGGGCAGCCGCACTGGTTTATAAACCCAGCCGCGGCTGCTCCTTCGAACTCCTCTATATAGCAGGCTTCCGGTCCTAACTATGGCGCACTGCCCTGTGAGTCTGCCGGACCTTCTGGCCTGCATTTGCACACCCTAGGTCTGGCAGGCCCACTGGGCAGCGCCCCAACAATTTTTTTTTATTTTTTCTTTTCTGCATTATTTATTTTCTTCTATTTATTTTTGAGTAATTTTTTATATAGTTTTTTTCTTTTCTGCATTATTTATTTTCTTCTATTTATTTTTGAGTAATTTTTTTATATAGTTATTTTCTTTTCTGCTTTATTTATTTTCTTCTATTTATTTCTGAGTAGTTTTTTCTGCTTTATTTATTTTCTTCTATTTATTTCTGAGTAGTTTTTTTCTGCATTATTTATTTTGAGTAATTTTTTATATAGCTTTTTTCTGCTTTATTAATTTTCTTCTATTTATTTATGAGTAGTTTTTTTCTGAATTTAGTTTCTTTGTGACCCTCTCTACTCTTTCGCACATGCTATGCGGGTGAAATGATGATACCATGGCAAGTTTCAACATTTTCAGAGTTCATTTTGTAGTGATTTTCAATTTCACGGTCATTTAGCTCTCTAAACAAATCGGTAATGACTGAAAAACAACAAATGATGTCAGAACGTGTTGGAAATTGATGACGTCGCTTTGAATGCTGCATACTGAACACAAAAAAGTCTGGAGTTCAAATAAGTTTAAAAAACATTGAAGTGCCCGTGTAACAGATGAGTTCTCGTCCGAAACCCTAATACTCCGAAAGAGATTGTCCAATTTGTACACGAAGTGCGTCCAGTTTTTGTCGTGACCCTCTCTACTCTTTCGAACATGCTATACGGGTGAAATGATGATACCATGCCAAGTTTCAACATTTTCAGACTTCATTTTGTAGTGATTTTCAATTTCACGGTCATTTAGCTCTCTAAACAAATCGGTAAATGACTGAAAAACAACAAATGATGTCAGAACGTGTTGGAAATTGACGACGTTGCTTTGAATGCTGCATATTGAATGCAAAAAAAGTCTGGAGTTCAAATAAGTTTAAAAAACATTGAAGGGCCCGTGTAACAGATGAGTTCTCGTCTGAAACCCTGATACTCCGAAAGAGATTGTCCAGTTTGTACACGAAGTGCATCCAGTTTTTGTCGTGACCCTCTCTACTCTCTCGCACATGCTATGCGGGTGAAATGATGATACCATGCCAAGTTTCAACATTTTCAGACTTCATTTTGTAGTGATTTTCAGTTTCACGGTCATTTAGCTCTCTAAGCAAATCGGTAAATGAATGAAAAACAACAAATGATGTCCGAACGTGTTGGAAATTGATGACGTCGCTTTGAATGTTGCATACTGAACGCAAAAAAGTCTGGAGTTCAAATAAGTTTTAAAAAATTGAAGTGCCCGTGTAACAGATGAGTTCTCGTCCGAAACCCTGATACTCCGAAAGAGATTGTCCAGTTTGTACACGGAGTGCGTCCAGTTTTTGCCGTGACCCTCTCTACTCTTTCACACATGCTATGCGGGTGAAATAATGACACCATGCCAAGTTTTAACATTTTCAGACTTCATTTTGTAGTGATTTTCAATTTCACGGTCATTTAGCTCTCTAAACAAATCGGTAAATGACTGAAAAACAACAAATGATGTCAGAACGTGTTGGAAATTTATGACGTCGCTTTGAATGCTGCATATTGAATGCAAAAAAAGTCTGGAGTTCAAATAAGTTTAAAAAACATTGAAGGGCCCGTGTAACAGACGAGTTCTCGTCTGAAACCCTGATACTCCGAAAGAGATTGTCCAGTTTGTACACGAAGTGCATCCAGTTTTTGTCGTGACCCTCTCTACTCTCTCGCACATGCTATGCGGGTGAAATGATGATACCATGCCAAGTTTCAACATTTTCAGACTTCATTTTGTAGTGATTTTCAGTTTCACGGTCATTTAGCTCTCTAAGCAAATCGGTAAATGACTGAAAAACAACAAATGATGTCCGAACATGTTGGAAATTGATGATGTCGCTTTGAATGTTGCATACTTTTCGCAAAAAAGTCTGGAGTTCAAATAAGTTTTAAAAACATTGAAGTGCCCGTGTAACAGATGAGTTCTCGTCCGAAACCCTGATACTCCGAAAGAGATTGTCCAGTTTGTACACGGAGTGCGTCCAGTTTTTGCCGTGACCCTCTCTACTCTTTCACACATGCTATGCGGGTGAAATAATGACACCATGCCAAGTTTTAACATTTTCAGACTTCATTTTGTAGTGATTTTCAATTTCACGGTCATTTAGCTCTCTAAACAAATCGGTAAATGACTGAAAAACAACAAATGATGTCAGAACGTGTTGGAAATTGATGACATCGCTTTGAATGCTTCATATTGAATGCAAAAAAAGTCTGGAGTTCAAATAAGTTTAAAAAACATTGAAGGGCCCGTGTAACAGATGAGTTCTCGTCTGAAACCCTGATACTCCGAAAGAGATTGTCCAGTTTGTACACGAAGTGCATCCAATTTTTGTCGTGACCCTCTCTACTCTCTCGCACATGCTATGCGGGTGAAATGATGATACCATGCCAAGTTTCAACATTTTCAGACTTCATTTTGTAGTGATTTTCAGTTTCACGGTCATTTAGCTCTCTAAGCAAATCGGTAAATGACTGAAAAACAACAAATGATGTCCGAACGTGTTGGAAATTGATGGCATCGCTTTGAATGTTGCATACTGAACGCAAAAAAGTCTGGAGTTCAAATAAGTTTTAAAAACATTGAAGTGCCCGTGTAACAGATGAGTTCTCGTCCGAAACCCTGATACTCCGAAAGAGATTGTCCAGTTTGTACACGGAGTGCCTCCAGTTTTTGCCGTGACCCTCTCTACTCTTTCACACATGCTATGCGGGTGAAATGATGATACCATGCCAAGTTTCAACATTTTCAGACTTCATTTTGTAGTGATTTTCAATTTCACGGTCATTTAGCTCTCTAAACAAATCGGTAAATGACTGAAAAACAACAAATGACGTTAGAACGTGTTGGAAATTGATGAGGTCGCTTTGAATGCTGCATACTGAATGCAATAAAAGTCTGGAGTCCAAATAAGTTTAAATAACATTGAAGTGCCCGTGTAACAGATGAGTTCTTGTCCGAAACCCTGACACTCCGAAAGAGATTATCCAGTTTGTACACGAAGTGCATCCAGTTTTTGCCGTGACCCTTTCTACTCTTTCGCACATGCTATGCGGGTGAAACGATGATAGCATGCCAAGTTTCAACATTTTCAGACTTCATTTTGTAGTGATTTTCAATTTCACGATCATTTAGCTCTCTAAACAAATCGGTAAATGACTGAAAAACAACAAATGATGTCAGAACATGTTGGATATTGATGACGTCGCTTTGAATGCTGCATATTGAACGCAAAAAAGTCTGGAGTTCAAATAAGTTTAAAAAACATTGAAGTGCCCGTGTAACAGATGAGTTCTGGTCCGAAACCGTGATACTCCGAAAGAGATTGTCCAGTTTGTACACGAAGTGCATCCAGTTTTTGTCGTGACCCTCTCTACTCTTTCGCACATGCTATGCAGGTGAAATGATGATACCATGCCAAGTTTCAACATTTTCAGACTTCATTTTGTAGTGATTTTCAATTTCACGGTCATTTAGCTCTCTAAACAAATCGGTAAATGACTGAAAAACAACAAATGATGTTAGAACGTGTTGGAAATTGATAACGTCGCTTTGAATGTTGCATACTGAACGCAAAAAAGTCTGAAGTTCAAATAAGTTGTAAAAACATTGAAGTGCCCATGTAACAGATGAGTTCTCGTCCGAAACCCTAATACTCCGAAAGAGATTGTCCAGTTTGTACACGAAGTGTGTCCAGTTTTTGCCGTGACCTGATACGTCTCCAACGTATCTATAATTTTTGATTGCTCCATGCTATATTATCTATTGTTTTGGACATTATTGGGCTTTATTATCCACTTTTATATTATATTTGGGACTAACTTATTAACCGGAGGCCCGACCCAGAATTGCTGTTTTTTGCATGCTTTAGGGTTTCGAAGAAAAGGAATATCAAACGGAGTCCAAACGGAATGAAACCTTCGGAAACGTGATTTTATCATTAGATAAGATCCAGGAGACTTGGATCCTTCGTCAAGAAAGCCACGAGGCGGTCACGAGGGTGGAGGGCGCCCCCCCTAGGGCGCGCCCCATGCCTCGTGGGCCCCTCGAAGCTCCACTGACGTACTTCTTCCTCCTATATATATCCACGTACCCCCAAACGATCAGATACGGAGCCAAAAACCTAATTCCACCACCGCAACTTTCTGTATCCACGAGATCCCATCTTGGGGCCTGTTCTGGAGCTCCGCCGGAGGGGGCATCGATCATGGAGGGCTTCTACATCATCATCCAAGCCCCTCCGATGAAGTGTGAGTAGTTTACTTTAGACCTATGGGTCCATAGTTAGTAGCTAGATGGCTTCTTCTCTCTTTTTGGATCTCAATACAATGTTCTCCCCCTCTCTCGTGGAGATCTATTCAATGTAATCTTCTTTCTGCGGTGTGTTTGTTGAGACCGATGAATTGTGGGTTTATGATCAAGTCTATCTATGAATAATATTTGAATCTTCTCTGAATTATTTTATGTATGATTGGTTATCTTTGCAAGTCTCTTCGAATTATCAGTTTGGTTTGGCCTACTAGATTGGTTGTTCTTGCCATGGGAGAAGTGCTTAGCTTTGGGTTCGATCTTGCAGTGCCCTTTCCTAGTGACAGAAGGGGCAGCAAGGCATGTATTGTATCGTTGCCATCGAGGATAACAAGATGGGGGTTTTATCATATTGCATGAAACTATCCCTCTACATCATGTCATCTTGCTTAAGGCGTTACTCTGTTTTTAACTTAATACTCTAGATGCATGCTGGATAGCGGTCGATGAGTGGAGTAATAGTAGTAGATGCAGGTAGGAGTCGGTCTACTTGTCTCAGACGTGATGCCTATATACATGATCATACCTAGATATTCTCATAACTATTCTCAATTCTGTCAATTGCTCAACAGTAATTTGTTCACCCACCGTAGAATACTTATGCTCTAGATGCATGTTGTGATGTGATATGGTCAAGACATGATGCTAAATTTTATTTATGAGATGATCATGTTTTGTAACACAGTTATCGGCAACTGGCAAGAGCCATATGGTTATCGCTTTATTGTATGAAATGCATTCGCCATGTAATTGCTTTACTTTATCACTAAGCGGTAGCGATAGTCGTAGAAGCAATAGTTGGCGAGATGACAATGATGCTTCCATGGAGATCAAGGTGTCAAGCCAGTTTTGATGGTGATCATGACGGTGCTTTGGAGATGGAGATCAAAGGCACAAGATGATGATGGCCATATCATATCACTTATATTGATTGCATGTGATGTTTATCCTTTATGCATCTTTTTTTGCTTAGTTCGATGGTAGCACTATAAGATGATCTCTCACTAAATTTCAAGGTATAAATGTTCTCCCTGAGTATGAACCATTGCGACAGTTCGTCGTGCCGAGACACCACGTGATGATTGGGTGTGATAAGCTCTACGTTCACATACAACGGGTGCAAGCCAGTTTTGCACATGCAGAATACTTGAAGCCCAAAGCTTGGGCTCCATGGTGACCTCCGTCTTGCCGTCCTGCTGGTCTTGGTCTAGTTGCACCGATATGAAAACCTTTGCTTGACTCCTCGGTACTCCGCGCCATTGCTTTCTCCCTTAGCACCAAAGAGGAAACAAGGACATTGTGGGCGCTGGCGCCCGCCTGGCCTTGGTCGTCATGCCTCATGTCACTGGAACCTCGCGAGGTTTGCCTTGCCTTGAACTCTCTGCCCCTCGCGAGCCAGCCTGATGAGGCCACTCCCGAGGAGATCTTGCGTCGTCCGCCTCGCGAGGCTTGGCCCCTCGCGAGGGTCTTGAGTGCTTGTTGGTGAAGATGGGCCGTACGGGCCCGTATGCAGAGCCATGCCGTGGGCCGCAAGCAGGCAAGTCTAGGGACCCCCGTTCCCAGAACATCGACAGTAGCCCCGGGGCCCAAGGCGCGCTCGGGCTTGGCTTTGAGGCGAAGCCAAGGGGCAAGTGTGGAGCGCCACGGGCCCCAATACCCTACGTCCTTGGCCGACATGTGGCGGTTGATTGGACGTGGGCGTCTCCACTTCCCCATGCTGCCTTGATACATACCTGGCTAGGCAGCCACCACGGTCTACACGGTTTCCTTCCCGTTGTTGCCGCACACTCTCCAATTCTTCCGCCTCCTCGTAGCTCAGCCTCTCCCCCCGATCCGATCTGAGTTCAATCCCCCCATCGCCATGGCACCGGACCAGTTGGAGAAAGGGAAGAGTCCCCAGTCCTCCGCCGAGCTGCGCTCGACCGCTGAGCCTGCCGTTGGCAGGTCGCTGGTGTTCAACCAAGAAGCCATGGACAAGGTGCGTCCTATGCTCGCCTCAAGCTTCAATGAGTGGGGAAGGATGGTGGCCTGGCCTACATCTCATTCTCACGTCGACCGGACAGCCACTGAGGTCCCATTCTTCATCGACGCCCTTTGGGCTGGCTTGGTTCCTCCTTTCTCCGCCTTCTTCAACGTTGTGCTTGCGCATTACCAGATCCACATGTTGCACCTTGATCCCCAATCTGTGACCCTTCTTGTCGTCTTCGCCTTTGTTTGCAAGGCCATGGTAGGCATTGCTCCTTCAGTGGCCCTTCTCCACCACTTCTTCTCGCTGCATCTGATTGATCACCGACAGAGCTCAGGATGCCTAGCTCTCAGGCCGTGGCGGCGACGGCCGGCGCGGGGATTGACTTCGAGCTCCCACCGTCCACGAGCGGGTTTCGGGCATGGTGGGTATTTGTTGATGTTGGAGTGCTCGGTCCCCTGCTCTCTTCTCCGTCAGCGCCCGCTATTCCCAACTCCGGTTGGTTCCACCAAAGGCTCACCGATTCACGCCTTCCCCCTGCCTGGCTCAGGCTGAAGTGCCTCAAGGACCTTGATATGACTGCGCCTATGGTGGTGAAGGAGTTTGTCGACGCCGAATCACTCCGCTTCAGTGCCACTCTCGACCGATGTGGGCCTTGCTCAGCAGCAAAGACCACATGAGACTTCAGGAGTCAGGGCTCCCCCTCGAGCACGCGGCGAACGCTGCTCAAGGTCCTCACGGGTGCCCCGTTGCCAGATGACATGCCAAGGAAGAGCTTCCTTCTGTACCGCTGCTTGGACAAGGCGACATTCGCTGGGCAGATGCCTTCCTTCGATGAGTGGGGGCTGCATCCAGTCGGCCTCGAGGGGTCCCGTGAGAACCCCATCGTTGTGGTTCCTCTCCCTGCCGCTGGTGTCAAGCTCGCCCCAAGTGTGGATGCAGGGGGGCGAGCACCGCTAGGGGCCGATGGTGAAGTTGCCGAGATGCTGATGCCGCCTAGGGCTTCCGAGGCGTCGTCCTCGGGGACTCGCGACTCTTGCCCTGGGACGGCGGTTGAGGGGGCAACGCAGCCCACGTCTCCCGAGGCTGAGGCTCCTGAGGCCTCGGCAGGTCGCTGCGAGGCAGAGCCTGATTGCTTCCCTCAGCTTGGCGCTCCCGAGGCTGCCCCTTCGAGCGCTTCTCCAGCTGCACCTCATGTCGGTCGCCATGTCCAGCACTTCGGCCGGCTTTGTGTGGATTTCGAAGAGCTCCGCAAGAGGAGGGGATCCCCAAGCCATTGACGAGTAAGTACCTTATCTTGGTGATTCTCTCCGTGATGCTTCCTTTCCTGACGATGACTCTTCAGGGTCCCTTCGGCCAAGGCCACAGAATCTCCTAAGAAGCAACCTCCTCTCGCCTTGTTTCTCCTGATGGACTCGAGCGCTGCAAAACCACGCGCTGCTCATGGCATGGAGTCGACTGGGGAAGCCAGCCCGTCGACAAGGCGTCTTGAGCTTGTGCCTTCGTCGTCTCTCCTTCGCGGCCTTTCCTGGAGTACAGCAAGCGTGCCAAGGGTTCCTCCCTTGGTCGTGGACGGCAGCTGGATGGCTTCGGTCTTGGGTTCCTCTTCAAGCAGCGGGCCTCCACTCGTTCGGGCTCCTCGCGAGGCCTAGCCCGCAACTGGGCGGGCGCCAGCCCCCAGCCCCCCGCTAAAAGGGGGCGAGCCACTTTGGGCCCCATTCACGGTCCCCATGGCAGAGGACGGAGTTAGTAGCATGCTCGAGTCGGTGCAAGAAAGGAGCATCGTCCGCCACGAGCCCTTTCAGGAGGCAATGGGCGGGATGAACCGGCTTGGTGAAGAGCTCGTGGATGTGGACGCGCGCCTCATAGCCGGGGGTCTTCGGCTGGTGGAGGAGCGGCATAAGCTGAAGGTGGCTATCAACCTCAGGCGCCACCAGCGTGAGCTCGATAATGCGAAGGCCGAGGCTTCCCTCGCAGCCTCCTGTGAGGCCTGCTCCCGAGCTCTGGAAGCTGACCGCCGTCGCGAGGTCGCGGAGAAGCGCGCGTGGGAGCTCCAAGCCTGAAGCGCCGTCTTGGATCAGCAAGTGGAGGTGCGCGGAGTCGCCCTGGCGTCATTGAGGGAACGCCCGCTGAAGAGGAAGAGATCCGGAAGCGCAAGGAGGCACTGGCACTGGAAGCCGTGGAGCATAGCCTTGAGCTCGAACGACTAGAGATGAGGGAGCGTCAAGTTGCCCAGGCGGAGGATGCCGTCGGCGCGCGCGAGGCCAGGGCCCAGGAGGAGGTCGATCGCCGGGTGGCCGTGGCTCGCGCGGGTCTTGAGGGTGAGATTGACCTAAAGTTAAAGCTCGTGGAAGCTGAGGCCGCTGGTAGGACTGCTGCCCTCAAGTCCAGGTGGAGCGACGCGAGGAGGCCACTGCAGCCGCCCTGGTTTCGGTGCAGGACGAACTGGCCTCCGCCTGCACCGAGCGGCTCCCTCTTCCGCAATGGGTCGCTGACGTCGAGTCCGTCGCGCGGTAGAACAGGGAGGAAGTGCTTCAGCGGCGGACGCTGGAGCGCGTGCACGCCCCCATGCTCCAGGACCTCAGGAACAAGGCCAACATCACCCTGGGTCACATCTATGATGAGAATGCTCCTCATCCCCACGCGAACGACTACGCCAGCCACCTCCGCTTCTTCACTGACGTGGTGACGCGCCTGGAGAACCGTTCCGAGAGGGCCCGCCAACTTGTTGAAGAGAGGAGCCGCGGCCTGCTCAGGCGTGCATTCTCCCGCGTCTTCAACCATCTCCAGAACGCCGACCCCAACTTCGATTTTGATGCCGCCATCGCCCCTGTACCCGAGGCCATCCGAGGCGACCTGTCGCGATGGGTGGAAGACAATGTGGACGCACTGGTCAGGGCCTTTACTTCCGATGACGATGGGGTGGTGGTCGTGGCGGATGCAGGCGATGTGGTCGACGATGGTGATGGCGGCGCTGGTGAAGGTGATGGTGATGCCAGTGATGGTGGCAGTGATGCCAGCGACGCGTCTGAGGGCGATCCGGGGGACGCGGCGAGCGACATGTCTGACTGGTCCCGTGTTTCCCAGCTGTTTGTCCTGCACACAGAAGCTCGGGGCGCAGCCCTTGAGGTTGTAAGAGTATTTTTGGAGGGAAAGCATGTAAATATACTACTGCTTCTATCCTTTCAGGTCGAGTTGGATATGCGTCTTCGTGAACTCACGTATCCTGGGGTGAGGTTGCTGTTGCGGTTTACCTTAGCCTGAACGAGCCCAAAACTGGCACATGAGATTGCGAATTTCCAGGAAGCTCCTGAGGAATTCGTCGACACGCCTGAGGGGGCGCGTGATAAGGAAGCGCTAGCTATGGTGCGACATGCGCGTGGCACGTGGGCGTCATGCCCAACCCCGCTCGTGAGGGATCCGCGAGGGGGAAGCAACAGGCGCGAACTCCGAAATAAGGCAAGAACCAGATATCAAGAAATCGCTTGAACGAGAAAAGGCACCCCCCCGCGCGCGTTAATGAAAATTCAACTTCAACTTAAATCCAAATCCAGAAGGCAGGGAAAAGAGATCGAAAGCAAATGGCCGCGTCCGGTGCCTAGTCTAGTTTTCATGTCTTCTCACCAGCACGGAGCTAAGTGCTGCCACTAGGACGTGGGAGGGAGCCCCCGAGGCCCAAGGACGGCACTCCTGAGACTCCAGGGTGTGTACAACCCCACTCGTTATTACGTGAGAGTGTCACGGGCGAAGACCTTCATAGGCATGAGCCTTACTTCATATCACCAGATGAGGGCCCCGCCTTGTGCCACCCCCTACCACCGCTGGGACAACCGGGGACCAGGACGGCGCCAATGATGGCAGAGGGGACGCCAGCGGCGCCCTCGGCGACCACGGGTCCTCTGCTGGGGGTAGGCTCTGGAGCACCTTCTCGGTAGAGGGCCTACCTCCGGGGGACGCCTTGTTCCGCGCGGTGCTGTGGAGGGCCTTCATCCCGGCTTCCTTCCTGTAGCCCCCAGCATGCCCCCCTGGTGGGAGGGAGGCCAACGAGCTGTGGCCACCATCTACTGTTGCGACCTGATTCACCTGCGCACCATGGTTAGCGTAAGCATGCTCCTGAGGAATTAGTGGTACCCTGTAGCTGTTGTCGCCGGCGCGGTTGGTGAGGCTTCCGAAGGGGTCCTGAAAGGCGCCGGCTTCTAGCGACTTCTCCTCCCAGCCCGGCTCGAGGAATGAGCCATGGTCGTCTTCCAGCATGTACTCCTGGTCCACCATGTGGGGCACGTAGGCCTCCGAGGCCGCTGCCTCGAAGACCTTGCCGTAGTGCCCCACACTCCACGTCGCCCCACCTAGCGTGCCGCCTCGAGGATGGTAGGGTTGCATCCCACTCGTATCGTGGGTGGCAGCGCTCGTGCCCGCGCCCAGCGGAGGTGGTGTAGGCGCGAGTGGGCGTGCAGCTCCGTTGGCTGCGCCGGTGTCGATGAAGCCTGGTGGTGCGCCTATAGGCACGCGGGCGTGGTGTGGTCCGCCATGCGATCCGTCCGCAGCTTGTGGCATGAGCAGGGAACAGAAGGGTGGCACTCCTGAAGCCGCGGCGTCCAAGAGCTCGGTGACGCGCTCCAGCAGTGCATCCCAGCAGCTCTCCATAAGCCGGCACCGTAGCAACTCCCGCACCACCGTGAGTGCAGCTCGCATGTTTGCCTGCTCCCTCCGGGTGTGCGGCGCCGTCGTCACGGCGTGGCTTGCGGCCCTTGCAGCAGCTCGTGCCTGTCGTGGGGTGAGGGTGGACGGCGCCTGGCCACGTCGCCCGCGCCCCGCAGCGTCAGGTGGTGCTCGTGCCGCTTGGAGCACGGGGTTGAGGTCTTCCTGGGCAGGCGGTGCCGCCCGGGCTGGCCAGGCTTCCCAGCGGTCAGCATTGGTCCTTGAGTCGCCGGACATCGGAACCGCGGAGCGTCGGCGAATAGACTGACGGGAGAGAGGCTCCAACACACCCCTACCTGGCGCGCCAAATGTCAGATCTCGGGTTCCGGCAAAACCCTCAAGGTTCGAACACTGGGGTGCGCGTGAAGATCTCTCCCTACCGATCCACGTCCAAGCTTCGCTAAGATCTCATGGGCTAGCTCAACGAACTCGCAACATAGAGGACACAAGATTTATACTGGTTCGGGCCACTGTTGTGGTGTAATACCATACTCCGGTATGGTGATGGTGGATTGCCTCTTGGGCTAGGGATGAACAATACAAAGGGAAGAACAGCCTCCCGAGGAGAGGTGTTCTTGTGCTTGGTGAACTTGTGGTTGTCCGGGTCTCTCTCTTTGATCTGTCCCCCAGCTATGGTGGTGGCTAGTCCTATTTATAGAGGCCCTGGTCCTCTCCCCAAATATTGAGCGGGAAGGGAGCCAACAACGGCCAATTTGAAAGGGGACAACTAGCACAGCTTATCCTGACAAAAGGAGTCTTCTCCTGCAAAAGGCTCTGGTGGTGACGCCGCCTTGGGCTCCATGGTGACCTCCGTCTTGCCGTCCTGCTGGTCTTGGTCTCGTTGCATCGATATGGAAACCTTTGCTTGACGCCTCAGTACTCCGTACCCGCGCTTGCTCCCTTAGCACCAAAGAGGAAACAAGGACACTGTGCACGTTAGCACCCGCCTGGCCTTGGTCGTCATGGCTCATGTCACTTGAACCTCGCGAGGTTTGCCTTGCCTTGAACTCTTTGCCCCTCGCGAGCCAGCCTGGTGAGGCCACTCCCCAGGAGGCCTTGTGTCGTCCGCCTCGCGAGGCTTGGCCCCTCGCGAGGGTCTTGAGTGCTTGTTGGTGAAGATGGGCCGTACGGGCCCGTATGCAGAGCCACGCTGATACGTCTCCAACATATCTATAATTTTTTATTGTTCCATGCTATTATATTATCTGTTTTGGATGTTTATGGGCTTTATTATACACTTCTATATAATTTTTGGGACTAACCTATTAACCGGAGGCCCAGCCCAAATTGTTGTTTTCTTGCCTGTTTCAATGTTTCGAAGAAAAGGAATATCAAACGGAGTCCAAATGGAATGAAACCTTCGGGAAAGTTATTTTTGGAACGGAAGCAATCCAGGAGACTTGGAGTTTACGTCAAGGAAGCTTCGAGGTGGCCACGAGGCAGGGAGGCGCACCTGCTCCCTGGGCGCGCCCCCCACCCTCGTGGGCCCCTCGTGGCTCCTCTGACCGACTTATTTCACCTATATATGTCCATATACCCTAAAAACATCAGAGACGAGAATAGACCGGGAGTTCCGCCGCCAGAAGCCTCCGTAGCCACCAAAAACCAATCTAGATCCGTTCTGGCACCCTGCC
>NC_041392.1:484958297-484986869 GCF_002162155.2 Triticum dicoccoides | reverse complement strand
TCTTCATCATCACGGCGCTCTTCATGACGAGGAGGGATTCACCCTCGGGGCTGAGGGTATGTACCAGTAGCTATGTGTTTGATCTCTCTCTCGTGTTCTCGAGTTGGCACGATCTTGATGTATCGCGACCTTTGCTATTATAGTTGGATCTTATGATGTTTCTCCCCCTCTACTCTCTTGTGATGAATTGAGCTTTCCCTTTGAAGTTATCTTATCGGATTGAGTCTTTAAGGATTTGAGAATACTTGATGTATGTCTTGCATGTGCTTATTTGTGGTGACAATGGGATATCACGTGATCCACTTGATGTATGTTTTGGTGATCAACTTGCGAGTTCCATGACCTCGTGAACTTATGCATAGGGGTCGGCACACGTTTTCGTCTTGACTCTCCGGTAGAAACTTTGGGGCAGTGATACGTCTCCAACGTATCTATAATTTTTGATTGCTCCATGCTATATTATCTACTATTTTGGACATTATTGGGCTTTATTATCCACTTTTATACTATTTTTGGGACTAACATATTAACTGGAGGCCCAGCCCAGAATTGCTGTTTTTTTCTATTTAAGAGTTTCGCAGAAAAGGAATATCAAACGGAGTCCAAACGGAATGAAACCTTCGGGAGTGTGATTTTCGGAACGAACATGATGCAGGAGACTTGGACCCTACGTCAAGAAATAAAGGAGGAAGCCATGAGGTAGGGGGCGCGCCTACCCCCCCAGGCGCGCCCTCCACCCTCGTGGGCCCCCTGTTGCTCCACCAACGTACTCCTTCCTCCTATATATACCTACGTACCCCCAAATGATCAGATACGGAGCCAAAAACCTAATTCCATCGCCGCAACCTTCTGTATCCACGAGATTCCATCTTGGGGCCTGTTCCGGAGCTCCGCCGAAGGGGGCATCCATCACGGAGGGCTTCTACATCAACATCATAACCTCTCCGATGAAGTGTGAGTAGTTTACCTCAGACCTTCGGGTCCATAGTTATTAGCTAGATGGCTTCTTCTCTCTTTTTGGATCTCAATACAATGTTCTCCCCCTCTCTTGTGGATATCTATTCGATGTAATCTTCTTTTTGCGGTGTGTTTGTTGAGACCGATGAATTGTGGGTTTATGATCAAGATTATGTATGAACAATATTTGAATCTTCTCTGAATTTTTTTATGTATGATTGGTTATCTTTGCAAGTCTCTTCGAATTATAAGTTTGGTTTGGCCTACTAGATTGATCTTTCTTGCAATGGGAGAAGTGCTTAGCTTTGGGTTCAATCTTGCGGTGTCCTTTCCCAGTGACAGTAGGGTCAGCAAGGCACGTATTGTATTGTTGCCATCGAGGATAACAAGATGGGGTTTTTATCATACTGCATGAATTTATCCCTCTACATCATGTCATCTTGCTTAAGGTGTTACTCTGTTTTCATGAACTTAATACTCTAGATGCATGCTGGATAGCGATCGATGAGTGGAGTAATAGTAGTAGATGCAGGCAGGAGTCGGTCTACTTATCTCGGACGTGATGCCTATATACATGATCGTACCTAGATATTCTCATAACTATGCTCAATTCTTTCAATTTCTCAACAGTAATTCGTTCACCCATCGTAAAATACTTATTGTCTTGAGAGAAGCCACTAGTGAAACCTATGGCCCCCAGGTCTATCTTCATCATATTAATCTTCCAATACTTAGTTATTTCCTTTGCTTTTTACTTTGCTTTTATTTTACTTTGCATCTTTATCACAAAAATACCAAAAATATTATCCTATCATATCTATCAGATCTCACTCTCGTAAGTGACCGTGAAGGGATTGACAACCCCTTATCGCGTTGGTTGCGAGGAGTTATTTGTTTTGTGCAGGTACGAGGGACTCGCATGTAGCCTCCTACTGGATTGATACCTTGGTTCTCGAAAACTGAGGGAAATACTTACACTACTTTGCTGCATCATCC
Organism: Triticum dicoccoides; assembly: GCF_002162155.2. Lineage (NCBI taxonomy): Eukaryota > Viridiplantae > Streptophyta > Magnoliopsida > Poales > Poaceae > Triticum > Triticum dicoccoides. The sequence goes on along the minus strand of NC_041392.1, from coordinate 484,984,916 downwards.
TTTCCTCTTCAAGGAAATCTAATGCAGTGCTCAAGAGGTAGCAAGAAGATTTCTGGCGCCATTGCCGGGGAGGTTCCCGCAAGTCAAGATTTGACTCCCGACAATGAGCCATTTCTGGCGCCGTTGCCGAGGAGTCTACGCAAAAGTCAACATACCAAGTACCCATCACAACCCTTATCTCCTGCATTACATTATTTGCCATTTGCCTCTCGTTTTCCTATCCCCCACTTCACCCTTGTTGTTTTATTCGCCCTCTCTCTCTCTATCCTCCCTCTCTTTTTCTATTTGCCTCTTTTTGCCCGCTTGCTTTTTGTTTGCTTGTGTGTTGGATTGCTTGCTTATCACGATGGCTCAAGATAACACTAAATTGTGTGACTTTACCAATACCAACAACAATGATTTTATTAGCACTCCGATTGCTCCTCTTACCGATGCTGAATCTTGTGAAATTAATGCCGCTATGCTGAATCTTGTCATGAAAGATTCGTTTTCCAGCCTTCCTAGTGAAGATGCTACTACCCATCTAAATAGCTTCGTTGATTTGTGTGATATGCAAAAGAAGAAAGATGTGGACAATGATATTGTTAAGTTGAAGCTATTTCCTTTTTCGATTAGAGATCGTGCTAAAGCTTGGTTTTCGTCTTTGCCTAAAAATAGTATTGATTCTTGGAACAAGTGCAAATATGCTTTTATCTCTAAGTATTTTCCTCCCGCTAAGATCATCTCCCTTAGAAACAATATTATGAATTTTAAGCAACTTGATCGTGAACATATTGCACAAGCTTGGGAGAGGATGAAATTAATGATACGTAATTGCCCTACTCATGGTTTGAATTTGTGGATGATTATACAAAATTTTTATGCCGTATTGAATTTTGCTTCTAGAAATCTTTTAGATTCGGCCGCGGGAGGAACTTTTATGGAAATCACTTTAGAAGAAGCTACTAAACTCCTAGATAATATTATGGTTAATTATTCTCAATGGCATACTGAAAGATCTACTAATAAAAAGGTGCATGCGATAGAAGAAATTAATGTTTTGAGTGGAAAGATGGATGAACTTATGAAATTATTTGCTAGTAAGAGTGTTTCTTCTGATCCTAATGATATGCCCTTGTATACTTTGATTGAGAACAATAATGAATCTATGGATGTGAATTTTGTTGGTAGGAATAATTTTGGTAACAACGCGTATAGAGGAAACTTTAATCCTAGGCCTTATCCTAGTAATCCCTCTAATAATTATGGAAATTCCAACAACAACTCTTATGGAAATTGCAATAAGATGCCCTCTGAATTTGAGAATAGTGTTAAGGAATTTATGAATTCGCAAAAGAATTTCAATGCTTTGCTTGAAGAGAAATTGCTTAAAGTTGATGATTTGGCTAGGAACATTGATAGAATTTCTCTTCATGTTGATTCTTTAAAGCTTAGATCTATTCCTCGTAAGCATGATATCAATGAGTCTCTCAAAGCCATGAGAATTTCCATTGATGAGTGCAAAGAAAGAACCGCTAGGATGCGTGCTAAGAAAGATGCCTTTATAAGAGCGTGTTCTTCTAGTTCCTATGAAAATAAAGATGAAGATCTAAAAGTTATTGATGTGTCCCCTATTAAATCTTTGTTTTGCAATATGAATCTTGATAATGATGGGGCTGAATATGATCCACCTTTACCTAGAATGCGTTCCAAAAATTCGGAGTCTTTAGATCTTGATGCTAAATTTGATGAAAGTGGGATTGAAGAAATTAAAACCATAGATGTTGCTAAACCCACTATTTTGGATTTCAAGGGATTTAATTATGAAAATTGCTCTTTGATTGATTGTATTTCCTTGTTGCAATCCGTGCTAAATTCTCCTCATGCTTATAGTCAAAATAAAGCGTTTACTAAACATATCATTGATGCCTTGATGCAATCTTATGAAGAAAAACTTGAGTTGGAAGTTTCTATCCCTAGAAAACTTTATGATGAGTGGGAAACAACTATTAAAATTAAGATTAAAGATCATGAGTTCTATGCTTTACGTGATTTGGTGCTAGTGTTTCCACGATTCCAAAGACTTTGTGTGATTTGTTAGGTTTCCGTGATTTTGATGATTGCTCTTTAAACTTGCACCTTGCAGATTCCACTATTAAGAAACCAATGGGAAGAATCGGTGATGTTCTTATTGTTGCAAATAGGAATTATGTTCCCGTAGATTTTATTGTTCTTGACATAGATTGCAATCCTTCATGTCCTATTATCCTTGGTAGACCTTTCCTTAGAACGATTGGTGCAATTATTGATATGAAGGAAGGAAATATTAGATTCCAATTTCCGTTAAGGAAATGCATGGAACACTTTCCTATAAATAAAATTAAATTACCTTATGAATCTATTATGAGAGCCACTTATGGATTGGCTACCAAAGATGGCAATACCTAGATCTATCCTTGCTTTTTATGCCTAGCAAGGGGCGTTAAACGATAGCGCTTGTTTGGAGGCAACCCAATTTCATTTTTATTCCTTGCTTTTTGCTCATGTTTAGTAATAAATAATTTACCTAGCCTCTGTTTTGGTTGTGTTTAATTAGTGTTTGTGCCAAGTAGAACCGTTGGGAAGACTTGGGGAAAGTCTTGTTATCTTGCTGTAAAAAACAGAAACTTTAGCGCTCGCGAGAACTGCTGCCATTTTTATTTGGAAAGTACTATTTAGTTAATTCTTTTTTCAGATGATTAATAGATAAATTCATCACGTCCATAAATTTATTTTAGAATTTTTGGGGTTCTAGATCTTGTGCTAGTTACAGATTACTACAGACTGTTCTGTTTTGGACAGATTCTGTTTTTCGTGTGTTGTTTGCTTATTTTCATGAATCTATGGCTAGTAAAATAGTTTATAAACCATATAGAAGTTGGAATAAAGTAGGTTTAACACCAATATAAATAAAGAATGAGTTCATTACAGTACCTTGAAGTGGTCTTTTGTTTTCTTTCGCTAGCGGAGCTCACGAGATTTTCTACTTTAAGTTTTGTGTTGTGAAGTTTTCAAGTTTTGGGTAAAGATTTGATGGATTATGGAACAAGGAGTGGCAAGAGCCTAAGATTGGGGATGCCCATGGAACCCCCAAAATAATCTAAGGACACCTAAAAGCCAAAGCTTGGGGATGCCCAGGAAGGCATCCCCTCTTTCGTCTACTTCCATTGGTAACTTTACTTGGAGCTATATATTTATTCACCACATGATATGTGTTTTGCTTGGAGCGTCTTGTATGATTTGAGTCTTTGATTTTTAGTTTACCACAATCATCCTTGCTGTACACACCTTTTGAGAGAGCCATACATGATTTGGAATTTGTTAGAATACTCTCTGTGCTTCACTTATATCTTTTGAGTTATATAGTTTTGCTCTAGTACTTCACTTATATCTTTTAGAGCACGGTGGTGGATTTGTTTTATAGAAACTATTGATCTCTCATGCTTCACTTAGATTATTTTGAGAGTCTTAAATAGCATGGTAATTTGCTTAAATAATCATAATATGCTAGGTATTCAATATTAGTCAAAATATTCTTATGAGTGTTTTGAATACTATGAGAAGTTTGATGCTTGATGATTGTTTTGAGATATGGAGGTAATAATATCAAAGTAGTGCTAGTTGAGTAGTTGTGAATTTGAGAAATGCTTGTGTTGAAGTTTGCAAGTCCCGTAGCATGCACGTATGGTAAACGTTATGTAACAAATTTGAAAAATGAGGTGTTCTTTGATTGTCCTCCTTATGAGTGGCGGTCGGGGACGAGCGATGGTCTTTTCCTACCAATATATCCCCCTAGGAGCATGCGCGTAGTGCTTGGTTTTTGATGACTTGTAGATTTTTGCAATAAGTATGTGAGTTCTTTATGACTAATGTTGAGTCCATGGATTATACGCACTCTCACCATTCCATCATTGCTAGCCTCTTCGGTACCGTGCATTACCCTTTCTCACATTGAGAGTTGGTGCAAACTTCGCCGGTGCATCCAAACCCCGTGATATGATACGCTCTTTCACACATAAACCTCCTTATATCTTCCTCAAAACAGCCACCATACCTACCTATTATGGCATTTCCATATCCATTCTGAGATATATTGCCATGCAACTTTCCACCATTCTGTTTATCATGACACATTCATCATTGTCATATTGCTTAGCATGATCATGTAGTTAACATAGTATTTGTGGCAAAGCCACCATTCATAATTCTTTCATACATGTCACTCTTGGTTCATTGCATATCCCGGTACACCGCCAGAGGCATTCATATAGTCATCTTTTGTTCTAGCATCGAGTTGTAATCATTGAGTTGTAAATAAATAGAAGTGTGATGATCATCATTTTCTAGAGCATTGTCCCAAGTGAGGAATTAAAAAAAGGGGGGAGAGAAAGGCCATAAAAAAGAAGAAGAGAAGGCCCAAAAAAGAGAGAAAAAGAGAGAGGGGACAATGCTACTATCCTTTGCCACACTTGTGCTTCAAAGTAGCACCATAATCTTCATGATAGAGAGTCTTTTGTTTTGTCACTTTCATATACTAGTGGGAATTTTTCATTATAGAACTTGGCTTGTATATTCCAACAATGGACCTCCTCAAGTGCCCTAGGTCTTCATGAGCAGGAAAGTTGGATGTACACCCACTTAGTTTCCTTTGTTGAGCTTTCATACATTTATAGCTCTAGTGCATCCGTTGCATGGCAATCCCTACTCCTTGCATTAACATCAATCGATGGGCATCTCCATAGCCCATTGATTAGCCTCGTTGATGTGAGACTTTCTCCTTTTTTGTCTTCTCCACAAACCCCCATCATCATATTCTATTCCACCCATAGTGCTATGTCCATGGCTCGCGCTCATATATTGCGTGAAAGTTTATAGGTTTGAGATTACTAAAGTATGAAACAATTGCTTGGCTTGTCATCGGGGTTGTGCATGATGAGAGCATTCTTGTGTGATGAAAATGGAGCATGACTAAACTATATGATTTTGTAGGGATGAACTTTCTTTGGCCATGTTATTTTGAGAAGACATAATTGCTTAGTTAGTATGCTTGAAGTATTATTATTTTTATGTCAATATGAACTTTTATCTTGAATCTTTCGGATCTGAATATTCATACCACAATTAAGAAGAATTACATTAAAATTATGCCAAGTAGCACTCCGCATCAAAATTATCTTTTTTATCATTTACCTACTCGAGGACGAGCAGGAATTAAGCTTGGGGATGCTTGATTCGTCTCCAACGTATCTATAATTTTTGATTGTTCCATGCTATATTATCTACTGTTTTGGACATTATTGGGCTTTATTATCCACTTTTATATTATTTTTGGGACTAACCTATTAACTGGAGGCCCAGCCCAGAATTGTTGTTTTTTGCCTATTTCAGATTTTCACAGAAAAGGAATATCAAACAGAGTCCAAATGGAATGACACCTTCGGGAACGTGATTTTCGGAACGAACATGATCCAGGAGACTTGGACCCTACGTCAAGAAATAAAGGAGGAAGCCACGAGGTAGGGGCGTGCCTACCCCCTAGGCGCGCCGTCCACCCTCGTGGGCCCCCTGTTGCTCCACCGACGTACTCCTTCCTCCTATATATACCTACGTACCCCCAAACGATCAGATACGGAGCCAAAAACCTAATTCCACCGCCGCAACCTTCTGTATCCACGAGATCCCATCTTGGGGCATGTTCCGGAGCTCCGCCGGAGGGGGCATCCATCACGGAGGGCTTCTACATCAACACCATAGCCTCTCCTATGAAGTGTGAGTAGTTTACCTCAGACCTTCGGGTCCATAGTTATTAGCTAGATGGATTCTTCTCTCTTTTTGGATCTCAATACAATGTTCTCCCCCTCTCTTATAGAGATCTATTCGATGTAATCTTCTTTTTGCAGTGTGTTTGTTGAGACCGATGAATTGTGGGTTTATGATCAAGATTATTTATGAACAATATTTGAATATTCTCTGAATTCTTTTATGTATGATTGGTTATCTTTGCAAGTCTCTTCGAATTATAAGTTTGGTTTGGCCTACTAGATTGATCTTTCTTGCAATGGGAGAAGTGCTTAGCTTTGGGTTCAATCTTGCGGTGTCCTTTCCCAGTGACAGTAGGGGCAGCAAGGCACATATTGTATTGTTGCCATCGAGGATAACAAGATGGTTTTTTTATCATATTGCATGAATTTATCCCTCTACATCATGTCATCATGCTTAAGGCGTTACTCTGTTTTCATGAACTTAATACTCTAGATGCATGCTGGATAGCGGTCGATGAGTGGAGTAATAGTAGTAGATGCAGGCAGGAGTCGGTCTACTTGTCTCGGACGTGATGCCTATATACATGATCATACCTAGATATTCTCATAACTATGCTCAATTCTGCCAATTGCTCAACAGTAATTCGTTCACCCACCATAAAATACTTATGCTCTTGAGAGAAGCCACTAGTGAAACCTATGGCCCCAGGTCTATCTTGATCATATTAATCTTCCAATACTTAGTTATTTCCTTTGCTTTTTCCTTTGCTTTTATTTTACTTTGCATCTTTATCACAAAAATACCAAAAATATTATCCTATCATATCTATCAGATCTCACTATCGTAAGTGACCGTGAAGGGATTGCCAACCCCTTATCGCGTTGGTTGCAAGGAGTTATTTGTTTTGTGCAGGTATGAGGGACTCGCGCATAGCCTCCTACTGGATTGATACCTTGGTTCTCAAAAACTAAGGGAAATACTTACGCTACTTTGCTGCATCATCCTTTCCTCTTCAAGGAAATCCAACGCAGTGCTCAAGAGGTAGCAGGCACTCTTTGAAGTTCTTTGTGTTGGTTGAATAGATGGATCTGAGATTGTGTGATGCATATCGTATAATCATACCCACGGATACTTAAGGTGACATTGGAGTATCGAGGTGACATTAGGGTTTTGGTTGATTTGTGTCTTAAGGTGTTATTCTAGTACGAACTCTATGATAGATTGAACGGAAAGAATAGCTTCGCGTTATTTTACCACGAACTGTTGAATAGATCGATTAGAAAGGATAACTTTAAGGTGGTTTCGTACCCTACCATAATCTCTTTGTTTATTCTCCGCTATTAGTGACTTTGGAGTGACTCTTTGTTGCATGTTGAGGGATAGTTATATGATCCAATTATGTTATTATTGTTGAGAGAACTTGCACTAGTGAAAGTATGAACCCTAGGCCTTGTTTCCTAGCATTGCAATACCGTTTGTGCTCACTTTTATCATTAGTTACCTTGCTGCTTTTATATTTTCATATTGCAAAAACCATTATCTACTATCCATATTGCACTTGTATCACCATCTCTTCGCCGAACTAGTGCACCTATACAATTTACCATTGTATTGGGTGTGTTGGGGACACAAGAGACTCTTTGTTATTTGGTTGCAGGGTTGCTTGAGAGAGACCATCTTCATACTACGCCTCCCACCGATTGATAAACCTTAGGTCATCCACTTGAGGGAAATTTGCTACTGTCCTACAAACCTCTGCACTTGGAGGCCCAACAACGTCTACAAGAAGAAGGTTGTGTAGTATACATCAAGCTCTTTTCTGGCGCCGTTGCCGGGGAGGTGAGTGCTTGAAGGTATATCTTTAGATCTTGCAATCGAATCTTTTTGTTTCTTGTTTTATCACTAGTTTAGTTTATAAAAGAAAATTATAAAAAAATGGAATTAAGGTTGCCTCATATGCTTCATCTTTTTAATGTCTTTCGTGAAAATGATGTGAAGGAAAATTGTGCTTAAGTACTAGAAGAAGAATGCATTAGAATGTTTGGCACTAAATATTTGAATGATGAGCATGATTGCAATGTTGTTAGTACGAATTCCTTGAATATCCATGATGCTAATAATATGCAAAGCCACAAGCTTGGGGAAGCTATGTTTGATGAAGATGATATTTTTTGTCCCCCAAGTTTTGATGAGAAAATTTATTATGATGAAATCATGCCTCCTATTTATGATGATTATATTGATGATGAAAATGGATTTGGAGAGGTCATGACTTTATTTAATGATGAATCCACTATTTCGGAAGAGGTTCCAATTGATTATGAGAACAAAGTTGCTATCTATGATGATTATTGTGATGACATGTATGCTATAAAGAATAATGATAAACATGAAACTGGTCATCATGATTTTAGTTTTCAATTGGATTATGCCTCACATGATAGTTATTTTGTTGAGTTTGCTCCCACTATTATGAATGAGAAGAATTTTGCTTATGTGGTGAGTAGTAAATTTTCTATGCTTGTTGATCTTGCAAAGAATGCTTTATGTGATAGTTATATTGTTGAATTCAATCATGATGCTACTGAAAATTATTATGAGGGAGGAACATATGCTTATAGGAATTGCAATAGTATCAAGTTTCCTCTCTATGTGCTTAAAGTATTAAAGTTATCCTTGTTTTACCTTCCTATGCAAGTTGATTCTTGTTCCCATAAGTTGTTTGCTCACAAAATCCCTATGCATAGGAAGTGGGTTACACTTAAATGTGCTAGTCATATTCTTCATGATGCTCTCTTTATGTTTCAATTCCTATCTTTTATGTGAGCATCATTGAAATCATCATGCCTAGCTAGGGGCGTTAAACGTTAGCGCTTGTTGGGAGGCAACCAAATTTTATTTTTGTTCCTTGCTTTTTGTTCCTGTTTAGTAATAAATAATTCGTCTAGCATCTGTTTAGATGTGGTTTTATGTTTTAGTTAGTGTTTGTGCCAAGTAAAGCCTTTAGGATCTTCTTGGGTGATTGTTATTTGATCTTGCTGTAGAAAACAGAAAGTATTTGCTCACGAGAATAATTTTCATTTTTTACCAGAGAGCTATAAAATACAAATTCCACTTGCAGTAGATTAATAAAAAAATGCTAAAGACTTCCTAATTTCTCGGGATTTTTGGAGTTCCAGAAGTATACGTTTGATACAAATTACTACAGACTATTCTGTTTTTGACAGATTCTGTTTTCTATGTGTTGTTTGCTTATTTTGATGAATCTATGGCTAGTAAAAGAGTTTATAAACCATAGTCTTCTGTTTTTAACACCAATATAAATGAAGAATGAGTTCATTACAGTACCTTGAAGTGGTCTTTTGTTTTCTTTCGCTAGCGGAGCTCACGAGATTTTCTACTTTAAGTTTTGTGTTGTGAAGTTTTCAAGTTTTGGGTAAAGATTCGATGGACTATGGAATAAGGAGTGGCAAGAGCCTAATCTTGGGGATGCCCAACGCACCCCAAGGTAATATTCAAGGACAACCAAGAGCCTAAGCTTGGGGATGCCCCGGAAGGCATCCCCTCTTTCGTCTTCGTTCATCGGTAACTTTACTTGGAGCTATATTTTTATTCACCACATGATATGTGTTTTGCTTGGAGCGTCATTTTATTTTATTTTATTTTGCTTGGTGTTTGAATAAAATACCAAGATCTGAAATTCTTAAATATTAGAGAGTCTTCACATAGTTGCATAATTATTCGACTACTCATTGATCTTCACTTATATCTTTTGGAGTAGTTTGTCATTTGCTCTAGTGCTTCACTTATATCTTTTTAGAGTACGATGGTAGTTTTATTTTAAAGAAATAGATGAACTCTAATGCTTCACTTATATTATTTTGAGAGTCCTTTAGAACAACATGGCAGATATAAAAACTTTCATAGAAAGTGCATTGAATACTATGAGAAGTTTGATACTTGATAATTGTTTTGAGATATGTTGATGGTGATATTAGATTCATGCTAGTTGAGTAGTTGTGAATTTGAGAAATACTTGTGTTGAAGTTTGTGATTCCCGTAGCATGCACGTATGGTGAACCGTTATGTAACGAAGTCTTAGCATGATTTATTTATCGATTGTCTTCCTTATGAGTGGCGGTCGGGGACGAGCAATGGTCTTTTCCTACCAATATACCCCCCTAGGAGCATGCGCATAGTACTTTGTTTCAATAACTAATAGATTTTTGAAATAAGTATGTGAGTTCTTTATGACTAATGTTGAGTCCATGGATTATACGCACTCTCACCCTTCCACCATTGCTAGCCTCTCTAATACCGCGCACCTTTCGCCGGTATCATACACCCACCATATACCTTCCTCAAAACAGCCACCATACCTACCTATTATGGCATTTCCATAGCCATTCCGAGATATATTTCCATGCAACTTTCCACCATTCTGTTTATTATGACACGCTCCATCATTGTCATATTGCTTTGCATGATCATGTAGTTGACATCGTATTTGTGGCAAAGCCACCATTCATAATTCTTTCATACATGTGACTCATGAGACATTGCATATCCCGGTACACCGCCAAAGGCATTCACATAGAGTCATATTTTGTTCTAAGCATCGAGTTGTAATTCTTGAGTTGTAAGTAAATAAAGTGTGATGATCATCATTATTAGAGCATTGTCCCAAGTGACAAAAGGATGATGGAGACTATGAATCCCCCACAAGTCGGGATGAGACTCCGGACAAAAAAAATAAAAAAAATAAAGGCCATAAAAAAGGGGGAGAAGGCCCAAAAAATGAGAGAAAAAGAGAGAAGGGACAATGCTACTATCCTTTTACCACACTTGTGCTTAAAAGTAGCACCATGATCTTCATGATAGAGAGTCTCCTATGTTGTCACTTTCATATACTAGTGGGAATCTTTCATTATAGAACTTGGCTTGTATATTCCAATGATGGGCTTCCTCAAATTGCCCTAGGTCTTCGTGAGCAAGCAAGTTGGATGCACACCCACTAGTTTCTTTTTGAGCTCACATACACTTATAGCTCTAGTGCATCCATTGCATGGCAATCCCTACTCACTCACATTGATATCTATTGATGGGCATCTCCATAGCCCGCTGATACGCCTAGTTGATGTGAGACTATCTTCTCCCTTTTGTCTTATTCACAACCACCATTCTATTCCACCTATAGTGCTATGTCCATGGCTCACGCTCATGTATTGCGTGAAGATTGAAAAAGTTTGAGAACACCAAAAGTATGAAACAATTGCTTGGCTTGTCATCAGGGTTGTGCATGATTTAAATACTTTGTGTGATGAAGATGGAGCATAGCCAGACTATATGATTTTGTAGGGATAATTTTCTTTGGCCATGTTATTTTGAGAAGACATGATTGCTTAGTTAGTATTCTTAAAGTATTATTATTTCTATGTCAATATTAAACTTTAATCTTGAATCTTTCGGATATGAACATTCATGCCACAATAAAGAAAAAATACATTGAGAAATATGTTAGGAAGCATTCCACATCAAAAATTCTGTTTTTATCATTTACCTACTCGAGGACTAGCAGGAATTAAGCTTGGTGTCGGTGTCAAAACTGGCGGATCTCGGGTAGGGGGTCCCGAATTGTGCGTCTAGGCCGGATGGTAACAGGAGACAAGGGACACGAAGTTTTACCCAGGTTCGGGCCCTCTCGATGGAGGTAAAACCCTACGTCCTGCTTGATTAATATTGATGATATGGGTAGTACAAGAGTAGATCTACCACGAGATCAAGGAGGCTAAACCCTAGAAGCTAGCCTATGGTATGATTGTTGATGTGTATGTTGTCCTACGGACTAAAACCCTCCGGTTTATATAGACACCGGATAGGGTTAGGGTTACATGGAGTCGGTTACAATGGTAGGAGATCTTCATATCCGTATCGCCAAGCTTGCCTTCCACGCCAAGGAAGGTCCCTTCCGGACATAGGACGGAGTCTTCAATCTTGTATCTTCATAGTCCAGGAGTCCGGCTGAAGGTATAGTCCGGCTATCTGAACACCCCCTAATCCAGGACTCCCTCAGTAGCCCCCGAACTAGGCTTCAATGACGATGAGTCCGGCGCGCAGATTGTCTTCGGCATTGCAAGGCGGATTCTCCTCCAAATTCCGTGTACCTGTTTGAATAAAGTCCGGTTTCTTGTAGATGTTGCGCTCCTTGGCTTCTACGCCCAATAATGGTCGCTTCCCACGTGTCAAACGAATATGAAAAGTCTGAGTGTTTTTACATTCACACCCCTAGCCGCGTAAATGAGCTGCCCTATTTAAGGGGACGAGGATTTAGATCCAATCCACACCTTCTCCCCTCCGCGAGTGTTCATCAGAGCGCATCCGACAAAGGTCCATTCCACCATGGCCAGCCGTCACAACCCCTCCCCTCGCCTTTCCAGCCCTAAGCCTGGATATTGGGAGAGATGTTCCACCCCGCATAGCGAGCTAGTGACACTCCAGACCAAGGGATTTCTCCCCCCGGCCTATATGGTCCCGGTTGGAGCCGGTCTTGCCATCTACAATGGCGGAGAGCAAGCAGAGAATGCCCCTAATCCTTCCAAAGGAGAGCGGGTGTGCCTCGTCCCTTACTTAATAAGGGAGCTCGGATTTCCAATCCACCCATTTCTCCGGGGGCTGCTGGAGTTCTACGGCCTCCAGCTACATCATCTCACGCCTGCCTCAGTATTGCATATCGCGGGCTTTGTAGCCCTCTGCGAGCTGTTCTTGGGTGTTGAAGCTCATTTCGGACTATGCAAGGAGCTATTTTCCTTGTGCCCCTTTCCAAGAAGGGGTCAATGTATCAGGTGGGCGGAGCCGAAGTGTGGCGCATCGCCGGGACCGGATATCTGTCCGGAACCCCAAAGAAGGCATCCGAAGACTGGCCCTCGGAATGGTTCTATATAGAAGACGTCCCGCTGTCGGATCCTGTCTGGATCTGCCTCCCTGAATTCAACAGTGCTCCCTTAAAGAAGCGCCTAAGCTAGCGCCCACGGAGCCCTCAGAGGGAAAGTGGCAGGGACATCATTTACCTGATGGGCCGAATAAGATTGTTAGCCCATTCCGGACTAACCATGATCGGGGTTATGGCCGAATGCATTATGCGGGGGGTGCAGCCGCTTCAGTATAGAAGCCACCCCATGTGGGACTTCAACGGGGAGGACGACGCCACCCGCTACGGTCGTAAGGGGCCAGACTCAGCTGTCGCTCTACTAAAGATCTTGTCCACTTTTTATAAGGGAGAAGAGGAGGAGTTTCTCGCGTCAACCCTCAGGGTGGATTCTCCATGCACAATCCCCCGAGCTGGGTAAGCGGCCGTATTTACTTGTCCATCCGTTTTGTATTCCCATTGTTAAATATTCAGTCTGACGACTTTAACGCAGGAACTGCACCGGGCTATTAAGGAAATAAGCAGCCCTCCTCCACAACCCGAGGACCCAGGACGGTCCCTCGACCCGGCCTCTCAAGAGGATCCGGACATATCTGTGGAGCTGATTGATGGAGTGTTCCATCAATTGAGCGAGGACAATGCCTTGGTGGCCATTACGGCCGATTACCCAGGGCTAATCCTGACGCCCCAGGTACCTGAGATCGAAGTCCCAGTACCCCGAATAGGTGTCCGCCCACTCGTGTTCAGTTTCCTGATTGCAACCAAACTTTGCAGGGGAGGTTTTTAAGGCGGAAGGCCAAACCTGCGGCGACAAGCCAACGAGGGGCCGTAGGGCCCCGTGGGTCGAAAAGAAATGCAGTCCGGACCGAGGCGTCAGCGCAAAGGTATGGCGCACCCCCTTATCCCAGGTGTTATACCTTCGAGGCACATTGACACTCGTGCTTTCTTCAGGACAAAGAGACCTCACCGGACTATACCCGGAGAGGCTGCCAATCGCGCCTCCACCAGCCAGGCTCCAAAGCCTGGTCCGGAGGCGGAGGCGAATGCAAGGCGCGCGCCAGATGCTCCTCCGACGGAGGATGTGGACGGGTTGTCTGCCACCAACTCTGAGGTGGAGAGTGCCATGAACCACAGGCGTCACCGAACAATTCTTCGCGACGCTTGTTTCTCCCAAGGGGCGTTAGATGCCTTCAACTCGGGAGATGCGCACCTTCGTGCCGCTCAAAATGGTCTAGCCAGAGCCATGGAGCAATATGTAAAAGACATACAGGTAAGAAAATTTTGGTAATTATATATATATAGCAGTAGCCCCCGAGACTTGAAATAGTTAGAATAACTGATTTAAGGATCATTTGATATGCAGGTTCTTACAGAAAAGAATTCCCTACTATCCAAGAAGCTGGAAGAGTGCAAAGCCCAACTGGAGGCCGCACTAGCCGCGGTAGGGGAGCCTAAGGAGACCCCCTCTGGTAATATACACTTTGAAAGATAAGTATTTTGCGAAGCACAGCTTTGGTGCGAATCTGACAAATGAAATTGCAGATGGCGCCGGATTGAATTCGGAAAGGCAACACCTCCTACGCCAGCTAAAGGCTGGTGAGAGGGTGATGCTAAATGTGATGGGGGAGAAGAACAATCTCCAAGATGCCAACACCAAGCTGGGCGTCGAGCTGAAAGATGTTCGTGCCCAGCTGTCAAACTCCGTGAAGGAGAATCAGCGGCTTCGGCGCGACATATTTAGTAAGTGCTTGAACGAACCTTTTGAAAGAAAGTTCGGCGGGGAAGTCGACTAACAGAGCAATGTCTGTAGGTGTGCTAACAGGTCGTCCTGTAGAGGAGATGCCCGATTCTACGGGTGACCTTCTTCCCGAGCTCTCGCAACTGCTCGATCGAGTTCGGCAGGCGATGCGAGGCGTCGCCCAGGCCCTGTGGCCATCCGTCTCCATGCCCGAAGGTCTTGGAGAGCTTGTGGAGAAGCTAAAGGGAGCACGGCGGTGCTTCCGATTGTGGAACATATCAGCCTGCCGTCAAGGCGCTAGGGAGGCCTGGGCCATGGTGAAGACGCGGTACGCAAAGGCTGACCCCAACCACATGGCCAAGGTCGGTCCTGTAGGGCCCGATGGGAAGGAGATCCCTGTAAGCTTAGCATACAGCCAAGTAGAGTTGGCTGCAAAGTATTCCCAGCAGGACTGTAAATTAGACAGCCTGTTAGATGGTATTGAAGAGGAATACAACCAGTCAAAATGACTATGTAATTTAATTGACATTTATAATGCCTTCTAGCCGGATTGTAGATCATTTGTCATGGCCGACCCTTTTGCTTCAGCCTCGGGACCTGACGGTCCGGAGTGTGTCCAAATTCCCATGCGGTTATATAGGAACCGGGGAATGCATGGAGACCAGGCGTAGGGGTCATTAGGGCGTGAAAAGACAAGTGCCCAACTAGGTATGTTATATTACATGGTTAGTAAGAAACATCTTCCAGGGAGAATAGTTCCGTTAGGGGTTCCTTTCCCTGGGAGGCATGCCCTAAGGTGCATGTCCATGTTGTGAAAAGAAACGCAGGAAAAACATCTGGGGGCGTATAGATAAAAATAAAAGAAGATCATCTTTAGTTCACCGACCGAATATTCCCTTAAGAACGCTAGCTTTCGGCTTCACGCAGTCTGAGGTACACGTCCGGCTGACCCGGCAGTAACAATTGCAGAGGTGCTCCCTTTACCACCTAGCCGAACAAACAGGAACATAGGGGTAAGCACAGGAGCCAGGCAACCCAGCTTGGCCAAAACTTAAGTCATATCGATGCATATAATGGTGAATAAAAGGTACATGCGGAAGTGTGACACATGTGTTGGGCATGAAGCCCGTATGAATAAGCTTCTGTTTAAAGGAGCCCTCGGGTTTAATGAGTGCGGATAGCGCATCACTTTATGAGCCTTTAGAGGCTATAAGAGAGAGAGAGAGAAGAAGAGAAATGTAAGACGGAAAGTATAAAAAATGGACAGAGGAAGGAGACGAACACAGAGTCCGGCGCTAGGCATAGAATCTTCGGAGACGGGCTGTGTTCCATGGGTTTGGCTCTAGTCGGTTATCTGATGCATCCCGCAGGCGGTACTCTCCACCAGTCAGGACTTGGTCAATTATGAAGGGACCTTCCCACTTAGGCTTGAGTTTGTCCTTTTTCTTGTCCGGTAGTCGTAGAACTAATTCGCCAATGTTGTAATTTTTGGCCCGTACTTCTCTGCTTTGGTATCTTCGAGCCTGCTGTTGATAGAATGCGGAACGGGCTTTTGCCACGTCACGCTCCTCCTCCAATGCGTCCAAGCTGTCCTGCCGATTGAGCTCGGCTTCTCCTTCTTTGTACATGCGCACTCGAGGTGAGTCATGAATTATGTCGCAAGGCAAAACTGCCTCTGCGTCGTACACCATAAAGAATGGTGTGTATCCGGTGGTGCGATTCGGTGTGGTCCGCAGCCCCCAGAGTACGGAGTCGAGCTCCTCTACCCAGTGCGTGTTAGATTCCTCGAGGGACCGCACTAATCTGGGTTTGATGCCGCTCATGATAAGACCATTTGCACGTTCGACCTGGCCGTTAGTTTGTGGGTGATAGACGGAAGCATAATCGAGCTTGATGCCCATGTTTTTGCACCAGAGTTTTACCTCGTCGGCCGTGAAGTTCGTGCCGTTATCAGTGATGATGCTGTGGGGGACGCCGTAACGGTGTACAACCCCGGATATAAAGTCTATCACCGGTCCGGATTCGGCCGTCTTAACAGGCTTGGCTTCTATCCATTTGGTGAACTTATCCACCATGACCAGTAAGTATTTTTGCTTGTGGGTTCCGCCTTTAAGGGGTCCAACCATGTCAAGCCCCCAGACCGCAAAGGGCCAAGTAATGGGGAGGGTTTGCAGGGCGGTGGGTGGCATATGGCTTTGGTTTGCAAAGAGCTGGCAACCGGTGCATCGTTGGACTAAATCCTGAGCGTCTGCCCGGGCCGTCGGCCAACAAAAGCCTGTACGGAAGGCCTTGTGAAAGTGCAACTATCCCTAGGTGGTTTTGGTAATTCATAACAGCATATAGCTCATTGAGCTAATGCTATTCCAAGATGATTATTTCAGGAAAGCTCAATGATTGGCATGGCATGGATGAGAAAGTGGAACCCTCAAAATGCTAAGGACTAAGGATTGGCTCAAGCTCAAAATCTCAAGACTCTTCATCTTATATTTTAGTGATCCAAGATCACATTGAGTCCATAGGAAAAGCCAATACTATCAAGGAGGGACGACGTGTTGCTTAATGAGCATCTTGCTCCATGTGCTTAATGATATGCTCCAAAATCCTCAGCTACTTTCCCATATCCACAAATGACCTAAACCCTAAGCCAAACTCGGTCATACCGATTCTTTCTATCCGGCGCCACCGAGTTTTCATTTGTCATTAGCCACTGCCAAACCCTAGCAATTCGGTCCTACCGATAGGGATCTCGGTCTCACCGAGATGGGGTTGCAAACTCTCTGTTTCCCTTTCGTAACTTTTCGGTCTCACGAAAGAGCGAATCGGTCCCACCGAGATGGCAATGTAAACTCTCTGTTTCCCTTTTGTAACTATTCGGTCTCACCGAAGAGCAAATCGGTCCCACCGAGTTCACCTGACCAACTCTCTGGTTAGCTTATTACCAAACTCAGCCTCACCGAGTTTGTGTATTCGGTCTCACCGAGATTGCGTTATGCCCAAACCCTAACAGAATTGGTCCTACCGAGTTGCATGTCAGTCCCACCGAAAATCACTAACGGTCACTAGGTTTACTATTTCGGTCCGACCGAGTTTGTTGATTCGGTCCCACCGAGATTGGAAAACTGTGTAACGGTTGGATTTCGTGTGGAGGCTATATATACCCCTCCACCCCCTCTTCATTTGAAGAGAGAGCCGTCAGAACACACACACAATTCCTACTCATATGTTCTGAGAGAGAACCACCTACTCATGTGTTGAGACCAAGATATTCCATTCCTACCATATGAATCTTGATCTCTAGCCTTCCCCAAGTTGCTTTCCACTCAAATCTTCTTTCCACCAGATCTAAATCCTATGAGAGAGAGTTGAGTGTTGGGGAGACTATCATTTGAAGCACAAGAGCAAGGAGTTCATCATCAACACACCATTTGTTACTTCTTGGAGAGTGGTGTCTCCTAGATTGGCTAGGTGTCACTTGGGAGCCTCCGACAAGATTGTGGAGTTGAACCAAGGAGTTTGTAAGGGCAAGGAGATCGCCTACTTCGTGAAGATCTACCGCTAGTGAGGCATGTCCTTCGTGGGCGATGGCCATGGTGGGATAGACAAGGTTGCTTCTTCGTGGACCCTTCGTGGGTGGAGCCCTCCGTGGACTCGCGCAACCATTACCCTTTGTGGGTGGAGCCCTCCGTGGACTCGCGCAACCGTTACCCTTCGTGGGTTGAAGTCTCCATCAACGTGGATGTAGGATAGCACCACCTATCCGAACCACGGGAAAAACATTCGTGTCTCCAATAGCGTTTGAATTCTCCAAACCCTTCCCTTTATATTCTTGCAAGTTGCATGCTTTACTTTCCGCTGCTAATATACTCTTTGCATGCTTTCTTGAATTGTGTGATGATTGCTTGACTTGTCCTAAGATAGCTAAAATCTGCCAAGAACTAAAAATGGGAAAAGGTTAAGTTTTTATTTGGTCAAGTAGTCTAATCACCCCCCCCCCTCTAGACATACTTTCGATCCTACAAGTGGTATCAGAGCTTTGGTCTCCATTTGCTTTGATCTCCATAGCTTTTGGTGGTCATAGCCTTGGTTTCACAACCTAGGAGAGTATGGCGTCTAGCGAGGGAAATTATCACCGTAGAGGTCCTTACTTTGATGGTACTAATTTTGCTAGTTGGAAGCATAAAATGAAAATGCATATTCTTGGACATAACCCCGCCGTTTGGGCTATTGTGTGTGTTGGTTTGCAAGGTGACTTCTTTGATGGGAGAGAACCAAACCATGAAGCTACCGCGGATGAGTTGAAGATGTTGCAATACAATGCTCAAGCTTGTGATATTCTCTTCAACGGATTGTGCCCCGAAGAATTCAACAAAATCAGCCGTCTTGAGAATGCAAAGGAAATTTGGGACACTTTGATTGATATGCACGAAGGTACCGACTCCGTCAAGGAATCCAATTTGGATGTGCTTCAAAGTCAACTTGACAAGTTCAAGATGAAGGATGGTGAAGGTGTAGCTGAAATGTACTCTAGGCTTGCTCTCATCACAAATGAGATTGCCGGCTTAGGAAGTGAAGAGATGACCGATAGATTCATCATCAAGAAGATTCTAAGAGCCTTGGATGGAAAGTATGATACCATGTGCACATTGATCCAAATGATGCCCAATTACAAAGATCTCAAGCCAACGAAGGTGATTGGAAGAATTGTTGCTAATGAGATGTCACTTAAGGATAAAGAGGAACTTCACAACAAATCAAGTGGTGCCTACAAAGCCTCATGTGAAGCCCCTACATCATCAAGTGAGAAACAAAACTTCAATGAAGAATTGAGCTTAATGGTGAAGAACTTCAACAAGTTCTACAAGAGTAGAAGCAAAGATAGAAGCTTCAAGTCAAGGTCCTACAATGACAAAAGATCTTCTAGTCGAGAGCGAAACTGCTACAATTGTGGAAGACCCGGACACTATTCCAATGAGTGTACGGCTCCCTACAAGACAAGAGAAGATTCTCCAAAAAGAAGAAGCAAAGAATCACCACCAAGAGAGAGAAGGAGTAGAGATGATCGTTATGAATGAAGATACTCACGGAGAAGCAAGGATTCGGAAAGGAAGGAAAAATCATCAAGGAGCTACACAAAACGAAGACATCAAGCTCATGTTGGTGAATGGGTATCCGGCTCCGACTCCGACAGCCACTCCGAGAGAAGTTATCACTCCGACTCCGAAGATACTCAAGATGAAGGTGTTGCCGGTCTAGCACTTGTGTCAACCAACTCCTACGACATATTTGACTCACCAAATGAAGGAATTGGAAGATGCTTCATGGCCAAAGGCCCTAAGGTAACACACCCCGAGTACATTGATTTTAATAGTGATGAAGATGACTTGTTAGGTGATGATTTACTTGTTGACAACTCTAGTGATGAATACTATGATGAAACATCAATTAATCATGCTAATCAAGATAAAACGAATGACAATGATAAGGAGAAGATTGAGGCTCTAACTAAAGAACTAAACACTCTTAAGTTAGCTCATGAAACTATCTTCGAAGATCATCGAGAACTTTTAAAAGCTCATGAGAAGTTACGCTTTGAAAAGCTCAATCTTGAGCAAGAGCATGAGTTTTTAAAGGCAATCAATGATGATCTCCGCAAGAAAAGTTCTTCTTACATTGCCAAGCATTTACTCTTATCCAATTACATACCTCAAGTCAAGTCTAGTATCAAGAACAAGAAAGATTCTTCCTCTAGTAGTTCTCTTGATTCCACTAATGATTCTCTTAGAAAGTTACACTTGAGCAAGAAAATAGCTTATTGAAGGGAATTATAGAGAAAGGAGTGTACAAAAGCCTTGCTGGGAGTAAGCAATTCGAGGAAATTGTGCGCAAGCAAGGAATGCACCGGAAGAATCAAGGTGTTGGTTTTGAACGAAAGTTCAATGCCAATGGAGTTGAGTGGGAAGAAGACCAATACCCCAAGACAAAGTTTGTTCCTCAACAAGAGAAGTATGATACTTCCTTCAAGGGGACACAAGCTCAAGATGATCTTCCACCACAAGACTACAAGCAAAAAAGGCAAGGACAAGCTTCAAGAGGAAATTGATGCATTTGAAGAAGCTCCTAAGACCTTAGTCAAGTGGATTCCCAAGACTACTTCAAGTTCCACTTCATCAAGTACAACTACAACTCCAAGGATTCCCATCAAGATGGTGTGGATCCAAAAGAAGAAGAACTAGAGAGTTCTTGAGGGTGACTCCGCCAACATACTTCACTCTTATCATTTTGGCAAGAACAAGTGCAATCAACTTCCACATCTTGCACTAGTTCAAGGAGTCACAAACCCTCTTGTTGGTAAGACAAGGGACAAGGTAACCTAAAAGTTTTCATAGACATCATCTTGTGTGTGCATCACTCTATGTCTATGGATATCCTTGTTTGTTCCTTGTGGGACTAACCCATGTAGGTATTGAAAGTGCAATTCACTCAAATGGATAGCTCCAAGTGATCTACATCAACATTGAGCATCCACATCTTCAACATCTACATGAAGTCATCATCGACAAAACCCAAGGTTAGTTCATCCCTCTTAGGGGGGATATCACATCTAGGGGGAGCTTTACTCTAAGACTTGAGCTAAAGCAACTCTAAAGATGTGAACACAACAATGCTTTATGCAAAAGTGGTAACCCCACTTGAGCTTAAACGATGAGTATGACCTACGATCAAGTGTTTTCACTTGACTCCTAAGTCAATATACTCATATATAGATGACCTAGTCATCGCAAATTGCTTGATAGATGCTAGAATTGGTTGTGCATGCTTTGCCACATATTTCATTTGCCATCTTATTGTGTGAGCATGTTGGTTGCATATTCTACTCATTCGAGGACATCCACTTGTTGTTTTGATTGCTTGGTTTTATTCCTTTTGCCAAGTGGATGGACAAGAATGCCTAAGAACCTCCTCTAGCTATCTATGCTTTTCTCATCTCAAACTCTATTCATGTTGCATCACAAAATTTGATCAAGTCAGATTCGAACCACTCTGTGTGAGGAGCACTCGGAGTCCCCGATTCGTCATAGACTTAAACTTCCAAAACCTCTTCACGATTCTCGGTCTGACCGATACCCTACTTTCGGTCCTACCGAGATCATTAAGTTGATCTAGGTTTTTGATCTCGGTGCAACCGATTTGAACTTTTCGGTCACACCGAGTTGCAATAACTGTATATAGTTTTGCATCTCGGTGCCACCGAGTTGTTCCACTCGGTCACACTGATAGGGTCGGGCTATATATAGTCACGGGCAAAATTTGGAAATTTCTCCGAACCCCTTCGCCCGCGCGATAGCCTGCTCTGCCATTGTGGTCTCCAGATCGTCTCCTTGCCGCCAGCCGCCTCCAGTCGCTGGTCTCCGTCACCGTCAACGGGAATTCTGCCCCGCCGTTGCCGCCGTAGTGAGTCTCCGCCGAACTAGGGTATGGACTCGATCTTTGTGCTATTCTCCAATCCTATTCTTAGCACATTTTGATCATCATGATTCTTGCCACGTTTGATAAACTCCTATCCAGTCAATGAACTCGTAGATTAGGTTTAATTTGAAAATTTTAGGGTTAGGTTTCCGCCGAAACCATCTCGGACCCACCGAGTTAAAAAACTCAGTCCCACCGATTTGGCTTATGCCATTGCACAAGTGAAACTCGGTCTGACCAAGAATTACTTATCGGTGTGACCGATTTTGGAACTCTGTGAAACCCTAGCAGTCTCGGTGCCACCGAACTATGACTCGGTCCAACCGAGTTCACTAGTTTAGGTTCCAAAACTGCTTCAGTATCACCGAGTTTGAAAATCGGTAGATCCGAGATGCTTTCAGTGGGAAACTAAAACTAAGTTTTTGAATTATTCTTTTGCAAAAATATCTGCATTTTGTGATGCTCATCCACTCTATCTCATCAATAACCTATTCACAGGGTCAGCAGTCAGTTTTGCATCATGTCAGACAAAAGTGATAGCCAGAACTTTTCAGAGCAGCAAGTGCAAATGAGTGAGGGCACTAGTCCCTCAAGTTCCTCAGATGATGGCAGCAGAAGCACTCCTAGCAATCTGCCTAAAGCTGCCACAAGACAGAGAAAGAAGAGAACTTCGGATTCAGAAGATGAGGATTATGTGGCAGAAGAGGAAGCAACCTCCAAGAGAGTTGAGCCAGCTCAGGGGACAAAGCCAGGGCTAAAGATCAAAAGGCCAGCAGGCAGGTAGCCAATGTCAAAGGCTAGAATGTCAACTGAGAAGCCCATAAAGCCAGTTGCAGCTGAGGGCAAGAAAAGAAAGGAAAGGATGAAGAAGACTGTGGCTAGAGTGCTTGGCAAAGCTTCCATCATGGAAGATGAGGAGGAAGAAGAAGAGGTAGCTGCACCAGCACCCAAGGCACCCAAGCTAATGGGAGATGCCATAAAATCAGGGGGAGCTGCTTCCAAGGCCAAGCCAGCTCCAAAGCCAAAGCCAAAGAGGAACACAAGAAGCATCCCAGCCACTGAGAAGAACAAGGCCCAGTGCCTGAAGCTGCAGAAGAAGAGGAAGAGAGTGTTCTTAGAAAGCTCAAGCCCAAGATCCCAGACCACAACGATGCTCATCCTGTGGCTGAGGATATGAAGCTCAGGAGAGATTCAGGGCTGAGGAAGTGGAGAGAAGCAGACCCGTATGCTTCAAGGAGAAGGACAACAGTTGACTACAGGTTTCACACCAAGGAGCAGCAGGATTTTTATGAGACAGTGCTGCTAGATAAGAAGCCCATTGTCTGTGATATGCGATGGGTTGATTGGCAATACATTAAGGACAATGAAGAGTACTACCCAGGAGTTCAGGACAGCTTCAAGGCGTGTGGAGTAGAGGACTTTGTTGGGCAGAAGCTCACAAAGTGGAACGAGGAACTCATCATGCAGTTCTACTCCACAGCTCACTTTTATCCAGATGGTAGGATAATTTGGATGTCAGAGGGTACGAGGTACCAGTCTACAGTTGCTGAATGGGCTCAGCTGATTAATGCCCCGGAGGAGCAGGATGATGACTTGGACATTTATGCCGAGAAGAAGATGGACCACAACTCAATGTCTAACATGTACAAGGAGATCCCAAATGAAGCACTTGATAGTTTCAAGTTTGGCTCAGTGCATTATCTTTTGTCAGGTCTGCCTACGATCAATTGGATACTAAGGCACACCCTACTGCCCAAGTCTGGAGATCACAAGATGATCAGAGGCCACGCGATAAATTTGCTTCATGTGTTTGATGTGCCTCAGAAGTTCAAGGTCATGAGCCTCATAGTGGAAACAATCAAAAGGACTGCAACAGATCAGAAGAGGAGTTGTGGATATTCCCCTCAGATTCAGGAGCTCATTAACTCCAAGATGGGCACGAGCATATACTTATTGGACAAGGAACACCTGCCCATCCGTCCAGATTTTGAAGGTAATCAAGTTGTCATGACTGAGAATGAACCATCATCTGCCCAAGCACAAGTCAAGAAGGAGAAGGCAAGGAAGGAGAAAGCTGCCAAGATGCCTACTCAAGAGGAGGCATCTGAATATTTCCTGAAAACCAAACAAGAGCAGCTTGGTTACTTAATTGCATCCACCCTGTGGATTGAGCAAGGACTAGCCACCCTAACTCAGAACTAGGCAAGCTTAGAGAGGATCATGGAACAGAAGTTCTATGACTTGGATGTTAAAGTGATAGAGATTCAGACTGCAGTGGAGCAGCTCCAGGATGACATGAATGAGAGGAGAGGCAAGACTACAACTGATGCTTTTGCCAGAGTGCCACGAGGTCTGAGGTCATCTGCACTGCCAGTTGCTGACACCAGAGCCACCACGTCTGCACCAGCTATAGCCTCAGTTCCACCAGCTCCAGCGTCCACTTCAGCCTCGACTCCGACCACGTCTACAGAAGGCTTCGTCCTTGGAGTACTCCGGACTCCACCACCACCTGAAGATCAAGCCTGAGTGTCGACTTAGCACTATGCATTTTCTAGGAACTTTTTGGTAACTTGTTGCCAAAGGGGGAGAAGATGTATAGATCATAGGCTTCGAGAGAGAGTGTTGCTTTTATTCTATCTTGCTTTATTTGGTGGTTTTTCGACTTTGTTTGATCATAAGCTACACTTAATGCTTGCTTAATATTACTATCCTATCAATCTTGTGTGATCATTCATTGTGTTGGTGATGAGTGCATGTATTTCATTCTTATCATTTTAAGCGCTCCACCAAGATGTATGTGACATGGAAGAGTAACCCATGACTCTAACTCTTTGTGCATTTGCAGTCCAAAGAAAATATTAAATATGCACAAATTTAGGGGGAGCTCTTACTTGTCACATACTTCTCAAAGCGACGATATATTTCATGCTTATTATCATTTGTCGAAGCTTTGATCTATATGTTGTCATCAATTACCAAAAAGGGGGAGATTGAAAGTGCAACTATCCCTAGGTGGTTTTGGTAATTCATAACAACATATAGCTCATTGAGCTAATGCTATTCCAATATGATTATTTCAGGAAAGCTCAATGATTGGCATGGCATGGATGTGAAAGTGGAGCCCTCAAAATGCTAAGGACTAAGGATTGGCTCAAGCTCAAAAGCTCAAAACTCTTCATCTTATATTTTAGTGATCCAAGATCACATTGAGTCCATAGGAAAAGCCAATACTATCAAGGAGGGATGAGGTGTTGCTTAATGAGCATCTTGCTCCATGTGCTTAATGATATGCTCCAAAATCCTCAGCTACTTTCCCATATCCACAAATGACCTAAACCCTAAGCCAAACTCGGTCATACTGATTCTTTCTATCCGGCGCCACCGAGTTTTCATTTGTCATTAGCCACTGCCAAACCCTAGCAATTCGGTCCTACCGATAGGGATCTCGGTCTCACCGAGATGGGGTTGCAAACTCTCTGTTTCCCTTCCGTAACTTTTTGGTCTCACCGAAAGAGCGAATCGGTCCCATCGAGATTGCAATGTAAACTCTCTGTTTCCCTTTTGTAACTTTTCGGTCTCACCGAAAGAGCAAATCGGTCCCACCGAGTTCACCTGACCAACTCTCTGGTTAGCTTATTACCAAACTCAGTCTCACCGAGTTTGTGTATTCGGTCTCACCGAGATTACGTTATGCCCAAACCCTAACAGAATCGGTCCTACCGAGTTGCATGTCAGTCCCACCGAAAATCACTAACGGTCACTAGGTTTACTATTTCGGTCCGACCGAGTTTGTTGATTCGGTCCCACCGAGATTGGAAAACTGTGTAACTGTTGGTTTTCGTGTGGAGGCTATATATACCCCTCCACCCCCTCTTCATTCGAAGAGAGAGCCATCAGAACACACACAATTCCTACTCATATGTTCTGAGAGAGAACCACCTACTCATGTGTTGAGACCAAGATATTCCATTCCTACCATATGAATCTTGATCTCTAGCCTTCCCCAAGTTGCTTTCCACTCAAATCTTCTTTCCACCAGATCTAAATCCTATGAGAGAGAGTTGAGTGTTGGGGAGACTATCATTTGAAGCACAAGAGCAAGGAGTTCATCATCAACACACCATTTGTTACTTCTTGGAGAGTGGTGTCTACTAGATTGGCTAGGTGTCACTTGGGAGCCTCCGACAAGATTGTGGAGTTGAACCAAGGAGTTTGTAAGGGCAAGGAGATCGCCTACTTCGTGAAGATCTACCGCTAGTGAGGCAAGTCCTTCGTGGGCGATGGCCATGGTGGGATAGACAAGGTTGCTTCTTCATGGACCCTTCGTGGGTGGTTGCTTCTTCATGGACCCTTCGTGGGTGGAGCCCTCCATGGACTCGCGCAACCATTACGCTTTGTGGGTGGAGCCCTCCATGGACTCGCGCAACCGTTACCCTTCGTGGGTTGAAGTCTCCATCAACGTGGATGTAGGATAGCACCACCTATCCGAACCACGGCAAAAACATCCGTGTCTCCAATAGCGTTTGAATTCTCCAAACCCTTCCCTTTATATTCTTGCAAGTTGCATGCTTTACTTTCCGCTGCTAATATACTCTTTGCATGCTTGCTTGAATTGTGTGATGATTGCTTGACTTGTCCTAAGATAGCTAAAATCTGCCAAGAACTAAAATTGGGAAAAGGTTAAGTTTTTATTTGGTCAAGTAGTCTA
>NC_041392.1:484949979-484958115 GCF_002162155.2 Triticum dicoccoides | reverse complement strand
TACAAGGGACCGGGCTGCACGTGATGACCGCCGAGTCCGGCATGAATTTCAGCCAGGAGATTCCGCCCCTCCTCTTCGGAGATGCACCTTTGAAGGACTCCGGTAGTGCTTTTCTTATAAAGCTCTCCCTCGTGGACTCTGTAGGCTTTGGATCACCGCACTATGCAGTGTGCCTCATTTTGGTCCTCGGGGAGTTCCTGCCTAGTAAGGTAGGCGAGGAATGGTTCTGTCCACGGGCGATGACGGCCATTATTACGTGGGCTGAAGGTGTTATTTCATTGGCAGAGCCTCCGATTGTGTCAGAATGTTCGGTGTCGGGCAGTGCGGTTGGGTCCGGGCTGTTATTGTTCGGCTCCCCTTCCCATGCTACGGATGGCTTGAACAGCCTTTCCAAAAAGATGTTGGGGGGACTACATCATGTTTTGCACCGATGCGTGCCAGGACATCTGCCGCCAGATTATTTTCCCGGGCTATATGGTGAAATTCAAGCCCCTCGAACCGAGCTGACATTTTTAGGATGGCGTTGCGGTAAGCTGCCATTTTTGGATCCTTGGCATCGAAGTCTCCATTTATTTGGGATATTGTGAGGTTCGAGTCCCCGCGCACCTCTAGGCGCTGGATGCCCATGGATACTGCCATCCGGAGACCATGTAAAAGGGACTCATATTCGGCTGCATTGTTGGAGTCCGTGTACATATCTGTAGTACGTATTGAACTGTGTCTCCTGTGGGGGACGTCAAAACGACGCCAGCCCCTAGTCCGGCCAACATCTTGGAGCCGTCGAAATGCATGATCCAATTTGAATATGTGCCGTACTCTTTAGGGAGTTCTGCCTCCGTCCATTCTACGACGAAGTCGGCCAAGACTTGTGACTTGATGGCTCGTTGTGGCTTATAAGTTATGTCGAACGAGAGGAGCTCGATGGCCCATTTCGCAATCCGGCCCGTTGCGTCGCGGTTGTTTATAATATCGTTAAGTGGTACTTCCGAGGCTACCGTTATTGAACACTCTTGAAAGTAGTGTCGTAGCTTCCGGGATGCCATGAATATCGCGTACGCGATCTTTTGATAATGTGGGTACCGTGATTTGCAGGGAGTGAGGACTGTGGACACATAATAGACCGGCTTTTGAAGGGGGAATTTGTGTCCATCCGCTTCTCGTTCAACGACGAGCACTACGCTTACAACTTGATGTGTTGCTGCAATGTATAATAACATTGGTTCGCCAATGTTTGGCGCAGCCAGGACTGGGTTTGTTGCCAGTATGGCTTTTATTTCGTCGAGTCCGGCCGTGGCTGTGTCCGTCCATTTGAAGTGTTCGGTGCACCGAAGGAGGCAGTAAAGGGGTAGGGCCTTTTCTCCCAAGCGGGAGATAAAGCGGTTAGAGCCGCCACGCATCCGGTTAACTTTTGTATTTGTTTGAGGTCCTTTGGGATATCCAGTTGCGACAGAGCTCGGATCTTGGCTGGATTTGCTTCAATTCCTCTATCGGATACAATGAAGCCCAAGAGCTTTCCGGCTGGAACGCCGAAAACGCATTTTTCCGGGTTGAGCTTGATGTCGTATATTCGGAGGTTATCAAATGTGAGCCTCAAGTCGTCTACTAGAGATTCAACATGTCTTGTTTTGACGACCACATCATCTACATATGCCTCCACTGTTTTGCCAATCTGGCTTGCCAGACACGTTTGAATCATGCGCTGATATGTTGCGCCGGTGTTTTTGAGCCCGAAGGGCATCGTGTTGAAGTAGAATGGCCCGTATGGTGTGATAAATGCCATTGCGGCTTGGTCTGGTTCTGCCATCTTGATTTGATGGTAGCCAGAATATGCGCCGAGGAAACACAACGAATCGTGTCCTGCGATAGCGTCGATAATTTGATCGATGCGGGGGAGGGGGAAGGGATCCTTTGGGCAAGCCTTGTTAAGGTCTTTAAAATCAACACACAGGCGCCAGGATTTGTCCTTCTTTGGTACCATCACCAGGTTTGCTAGCCAGTCCGAATGTTTTATATCTCTGATGAATCCGGCCTCCAATAGCTTTGCTAGCTCCTCTCCCATGGCATGTCTCTTAGGTTCAGAAAAACGCCGAAGAGCCTGTTTGACAGGTTTGAATCCTGTTTGGATATTTAAGCTGTGCTCGGGCAGCCTGCGTGGGATTCCTGGCATGTCTGAAGGGTGCCAGGCGAAAATGTCCCAGTTCTCTCATAGGAACTCTCACAATGCGGCATCGACATCAGGGTTTAACTATGCCCCGATGGAAGTTGTTTTATTGGGGTCCATTGGATGGACTTGGAATTTTACTATTTCGTCCGCCGGTTTAAAGGAGGTGGCCTTGGATCTTTTGTCGAGTACCATGTCGTCCCTATTCACCGTAGAGCGCAGCGCAGTCAGCTCCTCAGCCGCTAGGGCTTCGGGTAGTGCCTCGAGGGCCAGTGCAGCTGTCTTGTTTTCGGTGCGGAGTGCTATGTCCGGATCACTAGCGAGAGTGATGATCCCGTTAGGCCCGGGCATCTTGAGCTTCATGTACCCGTAATGGGGTATTGCTTGGAAGATTGTAAACGCCTCCCGCCCTAGCAGAGCATGATAACCGCTGCTGAACGGAGCCACCTGGAACGTGACCTCTTCGGACCTGTAATTATCCGGCGTGCCGAACACCACATCTAGTGTGATTTTTCCTGTACAGCGCGCTTCCCGACTGGGGATTATTCCTCTAAAGGTTGTGCTGCTTCGCTCAATGCGGTTCCAGTTTATTTCCATTTTTTGAAGAGTCTCCTCGTAAATGAGGTTCAATCCGCTGCCGCCGTCCATGAGTACCTTGGTAAGACGAAAGCCGTCCACTATTGGACTGAGGACCAATGCGACTGGTGCTCGGGCTGTTCGGAATTTAGGTTCATCACTGGCGTTAAAGGTAATAGCCGTGTCGCTCCATGGGTTTATTGTTGCTACTTGGCAGACTTCGGCAAGGCTTCGGAGTGTCCTTTTTCGCATATTATTTGATGCGAAAGTCTCGAAGACTGTTAATATCGTATTGGTGTCTCTGGGGTGGCTTTCTGTGGCCTCCGGAATTAGGAGATTTTCGCCAATTTTGGCCACCTGCCGGAGTATCCAACATGATCTAAGGCTGTGAGTTGGTGTGGCGTCCTCTGTACTGTGAATTTTACAGGGTCCATTAAGCCACCCTTCCAGTACGGTTCCATGCCCTATAGAGGGTTTTTGCTTTTTAGTGCTTGACCCGGGTGAGTGGTGATGATGCACCCTTTTCTTTCGGACTGGGTTTGTATTCAGGGCCGGATTGTCCCAAAATTTTATTTCGGTTTTCCAGGCGCTTTCCATCACACAGTACTTTCGTACAATGGACGCCAAGTCAGCGAAGCGTGTAATATCACGGCGACTTATGGCGTTGAGTATTCCCTTGTTCGTGCAATCATTGCAGAAGATTGAGATTGCGTCTTCCTCGCGGCAGTCCCTTAGCCTGTTCTTAACCAGGAGGAATCTGGCCCAGTAATGATGTACTGTTTCATCGGGTTCTTGCCTAATTTTGGATAGATCGCTTATGTTGGGGTGGGTGGGTGGAATTAAATCCGAAGCCACACCCCATCTAAGGCTCAGAGGCCAAGGAATTTCTGAACTCGAAAATTTGGATTCCTGGATGTTGTCTAATGAATCCAGCCCGTCGCCTGACTCTAAGTTCAGGTATTGAGTGATATCCTCCCCTCCGCGGGTATCTGGCTTGGAGGGATCGGGAATCCGGACGTAGTGAGTCCTTAAGATAGATGAAGGGTCGCCACACTGTCCCTCTACCATGGCAACGTGATGGGTGACTTGGGGAGAGTTAATCTCTCTCAGATCGGTTTTAGGCCCAATCTGGTCGTAATCCGTAGCGACTCCCAGGGCGGCGAAGCGATCCAAGAGCTCATTTATGGAGGAAAGCTCTATTGGATCTAACTGCTCGGCGAGTTCCGAGTTGACATGAAGATTGTTTTCGATGGCTCGAGAGGTCATCGTCGGTGCAGAAGCCGGACAGGCGGTCATAAGAAAGCCACCTAACCGGAGGGTTTGGCCGACAGCCAAAGCTCCCTTAGCAACGGTGCCGTCTTTAAAGACGGGGCGAGGCATCCTTCCTGATGGCGACGACACAGAGGAACTCTCAATGAAAGCACCAATGTCGGTGTCAAAACCGGCGGATCTCGGGTAGGGGGTCCCGAACTGTGCGTCTAGGCCGGATGGTAACAGGAGACAAGGGACACGAAGTTTTACCCAGGTTCGGGCCCTCTCGATGGAGGTAAAACCCTATGTCCTGCTTGATTAATATTGATGATATGGGTAGTACAGGAGTAGATCTACCACGAGATCGAGGAGGCTAAACCCTAGAAGCTAGCCTATGGTATGATTGTTGATGTGTGTGTTGTCCTACGGACTAAAACCCTCCGGTTTATATAGACACCGGATAGGGTTAGGGTTACATGGAGTCGGTTACAATGGTAGGAGATCTTCATATCCGTATCGCCAAGCTTTCCTTCCACGCCAAGGAAGGCCCCTTCCGGACATGGGACGGAGTCTTAAATCTTGTATCTTCATAGTCCAGGAGTCCGGCTGAAGGTATAGTTCGGCTATCCAAACACCCCCTAATCCAGGACTCCCTCACTTGGGGATGCTTGATACGTCTCCAACGTATCTATAATTTTTGATTGTTCCATGCTATTATATTATCTGTTTTGGATGTTTATGTGCTTTATTATACACGTTTATATTATTTTTGGGACTAACCTATTAACTAGAGGCCCAGCCCACATTGTTGTTTTCTTGCCTATTTCAGTGTTTCGAAGAAAAGGAATATCAAATGGAGTCCAAACGAAATGAGACCTTCGGGAAAGTTATTTTTGGAACGGAAGCAATCCAGGAGACTTGGAGTTTATGTCAGGGAAGCTTCGAGGTGGCCACGAGGCTAGGAGGCGTGCCTACCCCCCTAGGCGCGCCCCCACCCTCGTGGGCCCCTCGTGGCTCCCTTGACCGACTTCTTTCACCTATATATGTCCATATACCCTACAAACATCAGAGACGAGAATAGATCGGGAGTTCCGCCGCCAAAAGCCTCCGTAGCCACCGAAAACCAATCTAGACCCGTTCTAGCACCCTGCCGGAGGGGGGAATCCCTCTCCGGTGGCCATCTTCGTCATCCCGGTGCTCTCCATGACGAGGAGGGAGTAGTTCACCCTCAGGGCTGAGGGTATGTACCAGTAGCTATGTGTTTGATCTCTCTCTCTCTCATGTTCTCGAGTTGGCACGATCTTGATGTATCATGAGCTTTGCTATTATAGTTGGATCTTATGATGTTTCTCCCCCTCTACTCTCTTGTGATTAATTGAGTTTTCCCTTTGAAGTTATCTTATCGGATTGAGTCTTTAAGGATTTGAGAATACTTGATGTATGTCTTGCATGTGCTTATCTGTGGTGACAATGGGATGGAGAATACTTGATGTATGTCTTGAAAATTTGGGGCACTCTTTGAAGTTCTTTGTGTTGCTTGAATAGATGGATCTGAGATTGTGTGATGCATATCGTATAATCATACCCACGGATACTTGAGGTGACATTGGAGTATCTAGGTGACATTAGGGTTTTGGTTGATTTGTGTCTTAGGGTGTCACTAGTGCAGAACCGGGCTACAACACCGGTTGGTAAGGCCCTTTAGTGCAGGTTCGGTAACCGGCACTAAAGTGTGGGGACTAAAGGTCCCCACCTTAGTACCGGTTCCGCACGAACCGGCGCTAAAGGGCAACCACGTGACACGAGACAGCTCCGGGGGCGCGTAGGACATTAGTACCGGTTGGTAACACCAACCGGTACTAAATGTTTGGGTGTGTTTTGGTTTTATTTTTTATTTTTTACTTTAATTTTGTGTTTTCAATTTAATTTAGTGATTGTTTTACATTATAATGAGTTGTTAAATCATTAGGTGAAAGTACCGCAGATTAGTTTGACTGGATGCATGTGGATCCTAGCTAAGTCATCAAGTATATGCCATATCCATATTATACTTGATCACCTAATTAAGTGATCGGGGTAATATGGATATGGCATATACTTGATCACTTAGCTAGAATCCATCCAGTTGAAACTAATCTGCGGTTTGTTTCATAAATGATATAATAACTCATCATCATCATCATCATATTAATATAAAAACTCTTGCATCATATATATCATCACCAACAACAGTTTTCATAGCTAGCTAAAAATCATCATATATAGTCGTCTCATTACCACTACTTAATCATCATATAGTCATTACCGCTATCTAATCACCACCAACACTAGCTTAAAGAAGAAACATTCACTTGTACCAGAAGCAAAGATATCATCGAGTTCAACATGGTAATGATATTATAAGCGTTCATAACACCACAAAAGCAAATCACACTTTGAGATTAAGTTTAGGACGAAGAACACGGACATGAGAGGACAAGTACTAAGAGCATGAACTAGCTAATCACTCCTGCTGCTCTCTCTCAGGTAAAATAGCATAGAACATGTATAGCTTTCCTGATTATCATATTGGAGCATGCAGATGAACCTGTCTCCTAATCGTCGGTTGCGCTTCTAATTGCTGCCCCCTAGTACTTCTCTGTGATCGTTCACAATTTTGCTCCAGTCT
Source organism: Triticum dicoccoides (assembly GCF_002162155.2). NCBI lineage: Eukaryota > Viridiplantae > Streptophyta > Magnoliopsida > Poales > Poaceae > Triticum > Triticum dicoccoides. The sequence goes on along the minus strand of NC_041392.1, from coordinate 484,951,459 downwards.
TTTACTATTAAGCATTCCTCGCTATTAGAAATCTTGAATGCACTAAAGTGCATTGTAGGATATCTTGGTCGTAAGCTAACAATATTCATGGTACCTTTAGTCTCGATCCAATCAGGCACAACATTCATCGGGAGTCCCTGTTAAAGAACATCGTATAGTAACATACTTAGCAAAATGAAGTTTAGCTTAAAAAAATAATGTATGCAAAAGATGCACCGAGGAGAAATAGTAGAAATCTTACCATCTTTCCTAAATATATGTGACCGTAGTTCAGTACGAACACTATTGGTCGCACATTTTGAGTACTAACATTTCTAAGTGCAGGAAAAAAATTATCTTGACAGCAGCAAGATCCTCAAGCCATGAAACATAATGACTTGTCTCCTCGCATTTTAGTTCAGCCCCGGGACAATGGACGGTCATGTCTTCCAAGCGCCGGACATGTTTGCTTGATTGGAAATAAGCTGTCAATAAAAATTACTTGTCAACTATTTTTGAAGAAACAATATTGAAGACATAAATATGGTTGAGAAACTCACATAATGGTAGAACTGGAGGTGTCTGCACGTCGACCCAGATGTCTCTATTACCTTCAATATCATCTTCTGGACGAATATCAAAGGTGATAACCATATCAGGCTCAAATGCATAAGACTTGCGTAGTGCTTGCCAAGTTTTGCATTCGAAATAGGTGTATGTGTTTGCATTGTATAATTTGACGTTGAAGGTATAACCATGCTTGGTCTTTAAGTAAACTCTTTTTACCTCCACAGTTTCATTAGGACTGAAACCTATCTTATCCAAGACAAAAATTCTTGCATGGCAGGGGATACGCTAGTAGAATAGTGAAAAATTAAAATTAAAAGTTGAAGCAAATGAAGCATAAGTCATGGTTAATTGCGAAAAAAGACTTGTCGTTGTGACTTACTGTATCCACTTCGAAGTTCTCATCCAGCTTGATGCTGAAGCGCCTATCATGAACTAGAAAATTTCTGCCGCATAGGTCGCGCTGGTCTTCACAGTATTCGCACATAATGAAACCATGTTCATTGTCAGACGACATTCCTATGTTCATAGGTGAAACATTAAACACTTATTAGTTCTATTAGTTCAACTAATTCAATTAAGCACTTACGAAAAATATACCTAAATAAAGTAGCTCAACTAATTCAACTAACTAGTTCAACTAATTAATTCAACTAATTCAACTAAACTTGTTCTATTAATTTTCTTACTAAAAATAAGGTAGCTAGTTCTATATAGTAAAATGTTAATTAAATGATCAAATCTCTATATAATAAAGTAGGTAGTTCTATATAGTAATATTTTGATTAGATCATCAAATCTCATATACCTAAATTTTCTTACTAAAAATAAACTAGTTCTATTAATTCAACTAATTCAACTAAGAATTTACTAAAAATATAAGGTAACTAGTTCTATATAGTAAAATGTTAATTAGATGATCAAATCTCTATAT
>NC_041392.1:484937031-484949519 GCF_002162155.2 Triticum dicoccoides | reverse complement strand
ATAGTAATATTTTAATTAGATCATCAAATCTCATATACCTAAATTTTCTTACTAAAAATAAACTAGTTCTATTAATTGAACTAGTTCAGCTAAGCATTTACTGAAAATAAACTAGTTATATTAATTTAACTAGTTCAAATAATCTCATATACCTAAATTTTCTTACTAAAAATAAACTAGTTCTATTAATTTTCTTACTAAAAATAAACTAGTTATATTAGTTCAACTAGTTCAAATCTCATATATATATATATATATACCTAGTTAATATTTAGCTAATTCATCTAACAATTGACATGACTATTTAACAACTTTTCTATCTGATTCATCTAACATTAATTAACGTTCTAACATTCTTATCTACGTAATTCATCTAACATTAATATAAACAACAGAAAAAAGAAAATAAGTAAAAAAATGTGTGTGTTTATGTGTGTGTGTCTGTGTGTGTGTGTATGTGTGTGTACGAGCGTTGGGCGATGGCCTACGGCAGCGGCGCGAGACGGCGACGCAACGGGGAAGGTGATGACGGGCGGCGGGGGCGACGATGGGATCGAGACAGCAACGTAGTACGGGGCGGCGGCGGGGGCGACGGGGACGACAGCGCGCGGCGGGGACGACGTACGGCGCGCGGCGGGGACGACAACGCGCGGCGGGAATAGCTTCAACGGGCGGCGGGGGCGGCGTGCGATGGGCGACGGCGCGGCGGCGGCGACGATATCGGGCGATTTCGTTGGATAGAAGCCGGGCGGCGGATGAAAACTGAATTTTTCGTAAGTGCCATATATATAGGAGGGACCTTTAGTACCGGTTGAAGCCACCAACCGGTACTAAAGGCCAATTTTGGCCAGGTCAAGCGGCGGGAAGCGGACCCCTTCAGTATCGGTTTGTGGCTCCAACCGGTACTAAAGGCCCCCATTAGTACCGGTTGGAGCCACGAAACGGTAGTAAAGGGGTTGCGGTGCCACCCGCGGTGCACAATGTTTTAGTCCCACCTCGCCGGTCGAAGGGCAGCCGCACTGGTTTATAAACCCAGCCGCGGCTGCTCCTTCGAACTCCTCTATATAGCAGGCTTCCGGGCCTAACTATGGCGCGCTGCCCTGTGAGTCTGCCGGACCTTCTGGCCTGTATTTGCACACCCTAGGTGTGGCAGGCCCACTGGGCAGCGCCCCAACAATTTTTTTTTGTTTTTTCTTTTCTGTATTATTTATTTTCTTCTATTTATTTTTGAGTAATTTTTTATATAGTTTTTTTCTTTTTTGCATTATTTATTTTCTTCTATTTATTTTTGAGTAATTTTTTTATATAGTTATTTTCTTTTCTGCTTTATTTATTTTCTTCTATTTATTTCTGAGTAGTTTTTTCTGCTTTATTTATTTTCTTCTATTTATTTCTGAGTAGTTTTTTCTGCATTATTTATTTTGAGTAATTTTTTATATAGTTTTTTTCTGCTTTATTTATTTTCTTCTATTTATTTCTGAGTAGTTTTTTTTCTGTATTTAGTTTCTTTGTGACCCTCTCAACTCTTTCGCACATGCTATGTGGGTGAAATGATGATACCATGGCAAGTTTCAACATTTTCAGAGTTCATTTTGTAGTGATTTTCAATTTCACGGTCATTTAGCTCTCTAAACAAATCGGTAATGACTGAAAAACAACAAATGATGTCAGAACGTGTTGGAAATTGATGATGTTGCATTGAATGCTGCATACTGAACACAAAAAAGTCTAGAGTTCAAATAAGTTTAAAAAACATTGAAGTGCCCGTGTAACAAATAAGTACTCGTCTGAAACCCTGATACTCCGGAAGAGATTGTCCAGTTTGTACATGAAGTGTGTCCAGTTTTTGCTGCGACCCTCTCTAAACTTTCGCACATGCTATGCGGGTGAAATGATGATACCATGCCAAGTTTCAACATTTTCAGACTTCATTTTGTAGTGATTTTCAATTTCACGGTCATTTAGCTCTCTAAACAAATCGGTAAATGACTGAAAAACAACAAATGATGTCAGAACGTGTTGGAAATTGATGATGTCACTTTGAATGCTGCATATTGAATGCAAAAAAAGTTTGGAGTTCAAATAAGTTTAAAAAACATTGAAGTGCCCGTGTAACAGATGAGTTCTCATTTGAAACCCTGATACTCCGAAAGAGTTTGTCCAGTTTGTACACGAAGTGCATCCAGTTTTTGCCGTGACCCTCTCTACTCTCTCGCACATGCTATGCGAGTGAAATGATGATACCATGCCAAGTTTCAACATTTTCAGACTTCATTTTGTAGTGATTTTCAGTTTCACGGTCATTTAGCTCTCTAAACAAATCGGTAAATGGCTGAAAAACAACAAATGATGTCCGAACGTGTTGGAAATTGATGACGTCGCTTTGAATGTTGCATACTGAACGCAAAAAAGTCTGGAGTTCAAATAAGTTTTAAAAACATTGAAGTGCCCGTGTAACAGATGAGTTCTCGTCCGAAACCCTGATACTCCAAAAGAGATTGTCCAGTTTGTACACGGAGTGCGTCCAGTTTTTGCCGTGACCCTCTCTACTCTTTCACACATGCTATGCGGGTGAAATGATGATACCATGCCAAGTTTCAACATTTTCAGACTTCATTTTCTAGTGATTTTCAATTTCATGGTCATTTAGCTCTCTAAACAAATCGATAAATGACTGAAAAACAACAAATGATGTTAGAACATGTTGGAAATTGATGAGGTCGCTTTGAATGCTGCATACTGAACGCAATAAAAGTCTGGAGTCCAAATAAGTTTAAAAAACATTGAAGTGCCCGTGTAACAGATGAGTTCTCGTCCAAAACCCTGATACTCCGAAAGAGATTGTCCAGTTTGTACATGAAGTGCATCCAGTTTTTGCCATGACCCTTTCTACTCTTTGGTACATGCTATGCGGGTGAAAAGATGATTGCATGCCAAGTTTCAACATTTTCAGAATTCATTTTGTAGTGATTTTCAATTTCACGGTCATTTAGCTCTCTAAACAAATCGGTAAATGGCTGAAAAACAACAAATGATGTCAGAACATGTTGGAAATTGATGACGTCGCTTTGAATGCTGCATATTGAACGCAAAAAAGTCTGGAGTTCAAATAAGTTTAAAAAACATTGAAGTGCCCGTGTAACAGTTGGGTTCTGGTGCGAAACCCTGATACTCCGAAAGAGATTGTCCAGTTTGTACACGAAGTGCATCCAGTTTTTGTCGTGACCCTCTCTACTCTTTCGCACATGCTATGCAGGTGAAATGATGATACCATGCCAAGTCTCAACATTTTCAGACTTCATTTTGTAGTGATTTTCAATTTCACGGTCATTTAGCTTTCTAAACAAATCGGTAAATGACTGAAAAACAACAAATGATGTTAGAACGTGTTGGAAATTGATGACGTCGCTTTGAATGTTGCATACTGAACGCAAAAAAGTCTGGAGTTCAAATAAGTTTTAAAAACATTGAAGTGCCCGTGTAACAGATGAGTTCTCGTCCAAAACCTTGATACTCCGAAAGAGATTGTCCAGTTTGTGCACGAAGTGCGTCCAGTTTTTGCCGTGACCTGATACGTCTCCAACGTATCTATAATTTTTGATTGCTCCATGCTATATTATCTACTGTTTTGGACATTATTGGGTTTTATTATCCACTTTTATATTTTTTTGGGACTAACTTATTAACCGGAGGCCCGACCCAGAATTGTTGTTTTTTTGCATGCTTTAGGGTTTCGAAGAAAAGGAATATCAAACGGAGTCCAAACAGAATGAAACCTTCGGAAACGTGATTTTCTCATCAGATAAGATCCAGGAGACTTGGACCCTCCGTCAAGAAAGCCACGAGGCGGTCATGAGGGTGGAGGGCGCCCCCCCTAGGGCACGCCCCATGCCTCGTGGGACCCTCGAAGCTCCACCAATGTACTTTTTCCTTCTATATATATCCAGGTACCCCCAAATGATCAGATACGGAGCCAAAAACCTAATTCCACCGCCGCAACTTTCTGTATCCATGAGATCCCATCTTGGGGCCTGTTCCGGAGCTCCGCCGGAGGGGGCATCGATCACGGAGGGCTTCTACATCATCATCCAAGCCCCTCCGATGAAGTGTGAGTAGTTTACTTTAGACCTATGGGTCCATAGTTAGTTGCTAGATGGATTCTTCTCTCTTTTTGGATCTCAATACAATGTTCTCCCCCTCTCTCGTGGAGATCTATTCGATGTAATCTTCTTTCTGCGGTGTGTTTGTTGAGACCGATGAATTGTGGGTTTATGATCAAGTCTATCTATGAATAATATTTGAATCTTCTCTGAATTATTTTATGTATGATTGGTTATCTTTGCAAGTCTCTTCGAATTATCAGTTTGGTTTGGCCTACTAGATTGGTTGTTCTTGCCATGGGAGAAGTGCTTAGGTTTGGGTTCGATCTTGCGGTGCCCTTTCCTAGTGATAGAAGGGGCAGCAAGGCATGTATTGTATCGTTGCCATCGAGGATAACAAGATGGGGTTTTTATCATATTGCATGAAACTATCCCTCTACATAATGTCATCTTGCTTAAGGTGTTACTCTGTTTTTAACTTAATACTCTAGATGCATGCTGGATAGCGGTTGATGAGTGGAGTAATAGTAGTAGATGCAGGCAGGAGTCGGTCTACTTGTCTCGGACGTGATGCCTATATACATGATCATACCTAGATATTCTCATAACTATTCTCAATTATGTCAATTGCTCAACAGTAATTTGTTCACCCACCGTAGAATACTTATGCTCTTGAGAGAAGCCACTAGTGAAACCTATGGCCCCCAGGTCTCTTTCTCATCATATCAATCTCCATCACTTTATTATTGCTTTGCTTTTTTACTTTGCCTTTTACTTTTTACTTTGCATCTCTATACCAAAAATACCAAAAATATTATTTATCATCTCTATGAGATCTCACTGTTGTAAGTGACCGTGAAGGGATTGACAACCCCTAAGCGCGTTCGTTGCGTTGAGCTATTGTTTTGTGTAGGGACGAGGGACTCGTGCTTAGCCTCCTACTGGATTGATACCTTGGTTCTCAAAAACTGAGGGAAATACATATGCTACTTTGCTGCATCATCCTCTCCTCTTCGGGGAAATACAACGCAGTGCTCAAGAGGTAGCATGACCCTCTCTACTGTTTCTCACATGTTATGCGGGTGAAATGATGATACCATGCCAAGTTTCAACATTTTCAGACTTCATTTTGAAGTGATTTTCAATTTCACGATCATTTAGCTCTCTAAACAAATAGGTAAATGACTGAAAAACAACAAACGATATCAGAACATGTTGGAAATTGATGACACCGCTTTGAATGCTGCATACTGAACACAAAAAAGTCTAGAGTTCAAATAAGTTTAAAATACATTGAAGTGCCCGTGTAACAGATGAGTTCTCGTCCGAAACCCTCATACTCCGAAAGAGATTGTCCAGTTTGTACACGAAGTGCGTCCAGTTTTTGTTGCGACCCTCTCTACTCTTTCGCACATGCTATGCGGGTGAAATGATGATACCATGCCAAGTTTCAACATTTTCAGACTTTATTTTGTAGTGATTTTCAATTTCACGGTCATTTAGCTCTCTAAACAAATAGGTAAATGACTGAAAAACCACAAATGATATCAGAACGTGTTGGAAATTGATGACATCGCTTTGAATGCTGCATACTAAATGCAAGAAAAAGTCTGGAGTTCAAATAAGTTTAAAAAACATTGACGTGCCTGTGTAACAGATGAGTTCTCGTCCGAAACCCTGATACTCCGAAAGAGATTGTCCAGTTTGTACACGAAGTGCATCCAATTTTTGCCGTGACCCTCTCTACTCTTTCACACAAGCTATGCGGGTGAAATGATGATAGCATGCCAAGTTTCAACATTTTCAGACTTCATTTTGTAGTGATTTTCAATTTCACGGTCATTTAGCTCTCTAAACACATCGGTAAATGACTGAAAAACAACAAATGGTGTCAGAACGTGTTGGAAATTGATGATGTCGCTTTGAATGGTGCATACTGAACGCAAAAAAAGTCTGGAGTTCAAATAAGTTTAAAAACCATTGAAGTGCCCGTGTAACAGATGAGTTCTCGTTCGAAACCCTGATACTCCGAAAGAGACTGTCCAGTTTGCACATGAAGTGGGTCCAGTTTTTGCTGTGACCCTCTCTACTCTTTCGCACATGCTATGCGGGTGAAATGATAATACCATGCCAAGTTTCAACATTTTCAGACTTCATTTTGTAGTGATTTTCAATTTCATGGTCATTTAGCTCTCTAAACAAATCGGTAAATGACTGAAAAACAACAAATGATGTCTGAACGTGTTGGAAATTGATGACGTCGCTTTGAATGCTGTGTAATTAACGCAAAAAAGTCTGGAGTTCAAATAAGTTTAAAATACATTGAAGTGCCCGTGTAACAGATGAGTTCTCGTCCGAAACCTGATACTCCAAAAGAGATTGTCCAGTTTGTACACGAAGTGCATCCAGTTTTTGCCGTGACCCTCTCTGCTCTTTCGCACATGCTATGCGGGTGAAACGTAGCATGCCAAGTTTCAACATTTTCAGATTTCATTTTGTAGTGATTTTCAATTTCACGGTCATTTAGCTCTCTAAACAAATCGGTAAATGACTGAAAAACAACAAATGATGTCAGAACATGTTGGAAATTGATGATGTCGCTTTGAATGTTGCATACTGAAGGCAAAAAAAGTCTGGAGTTCAAATAAGTTTAAAATACATTGAAGTGTCGTGTAACAGATGAGTTCTCGTCCGAAACCCTGATACTCCGAAAGTGATTGTTCAGTTTGTACACAAAGTGCGTCTAGTTTTTGCCGTGACCCTCTCTACTCTTTCGCACATGCTATACGGGTGAAATGATGATACCATGCCAAGTTCCAACATTTTCAGACTTCATTTTGTAGTGATTTTCATTTTCACGGTCATTTAGATCTCTAAACAAATCGGTAAATGACTGAAATACAACAAATGATGTCAGAACGTGTTGGAAATTGATGACATCGCTTTGAATGCTACATACTGAACGCAAAAAAATTCTGGAGTTCAAATAAGTTTAAAAAACATTGAAGTGCCCGTGTAACAGATGAGTTCTTGTCCGAAACCCTGATACTCCGAAAGAGATTGTCCAGTTTGTACATGAAGTGCATCTAGTTTTTGCCGTGACCCTCTCTACTCTTTCGCACATGCTATGCGGGTGAAACGATGATAGCATGCCAAGTTTCAAAATTTTCAGACTTCATTTTGTAGTGATTTTCAATTGCACGGTCATTTAGCTCTCTAAACAAATCAGTAAATGACTGAAAAACAACAAAATGATGTCAGAACGTGTTGGAAATTGATGACGTCGCTTTGAATGCTGCATACTGAACGGAAAAAAAGTCCGGAGTTCAAATAAGTTTAAAATACATTGAAGTGCCCGTGTAACAGATGAGTTCTCGTCCGAAACCCTGATACTCCGAAAGTGATTGTTCAGTTTGTACACGAAGTGCGTCTAGTTTTTGTCGTGACCTTCTCTACTCTTTTGCACATGCTATGCGGGTGAAATGATGATACCATGCCAAGTTTCAAAATTTTCAGACTTCATTTTCTAGTGATTTTCATTTTCACGGTCATTTAGCTCTCTAAACAAATCGGTAAATGACTGAAAAATAACAAATGATGTCAGAACGTGTTGGAAATTGATGACGTCGCTTTGAATGCTGCATACTGAATGCAAAAAATTGAAGTGCCCGTGTAACAGATGAGTTCTCGTCTGAAACCCTGATACTCCGAAAGAGATTGTCCAGTTTGTACACAAAGTGCATCCAGTTTTTGCCGTGACCCTCTCTACTCTTTCGCACAAGCTATGCGGGTGAAACGATGATAGCATGCCAAGTTTCAACATTTTCAGACTTCATTTTGTAGTGATTTTCAATTGCACGGTCATTTAGCTCTCTAAACAAATCAGTAAATGACTGAAAAACAACAAATGATGTCAGAACGTGTTGGAAATTGATGACGTCGCTTTGAATGCTACATACTGAACGCAAAAAAAGTCTAGAGTTCAAAAAAGTTTAAAAAACATTGAAGTGCCCGTGTAACAGATGAGTTCTCATCCGAAACCCTGATGCTCCGAAAGAGACTGTCCAGTTTGTACATGAAGTGCGTCCAGTTTTTGCTGTGACCCTCTCTACTCTTTCGCACATGCTATGCGGGTGAAATGATGATTCCATGCCAAGTTTCAACATTTTCAGACTTCATTTTGTAGTGATTTTCAATTTCACGGTCATTTAGCTCTCTAAACAAATCGGTAAATGACTGAAAAACAACAAATGATGTCTGAAAGTGTTGGAAATTGATGACGTCGCTTTGAATGCTGCATAATTAACGCAAAAAAGTTTGGAGTTCAAATACGTTTAAAATACATTGAAGTGCCCGTGTAACAGATGAGTTCTCGTCCGAAACCCTGATACTCCAAAAGAGATTGTCCAGTTTGTACAGGAAGTGCATCCAGTTTTTGCCGTGACCCTGTTTGCTCTTTCGCACATGCTATGTGGGTGAAACGATGATAGCATGCCAAGTTTCAACATTTTCAGACTTCATTTTGTAGTGATTTTCAATTTCACGGTCATTTAGCTCTCTAAACAAATCGGCAAATGACTGAAAAACAACAAATGATGTCAGAACGTGTTGGAAATTGATGATGTCGCTTTGAATGTTGCATACTGAACGCAAAAAAGTCTAGAGTTCAAATAAGTTTAAAATACATTGAAGTGCCCGTGTAACAGATAAGTTCTCGTCCGAAACCCTGATACTCTGAAAGTGATTGTTCAGTTTGTACATGAAGTGCGTCTAGTTTTTGCTGTGACCCTCTCTACGCTTTCGCACATGCTATACGGGTGAAATGATGATACCATGCCAAGTTTCAACATTTTCAGACTTCATTTTGTAGTGATTTTCATTTTCACGGTCATTTAGCTCTCTAAACAAATCGGTAAATGACTGAAAAACAACAAATGATTTCAGAACGTTTTGGAAATTGATGACGTCGCTTTGAATGCTGCATACTGGCAAAAAAATTCTGGAGTTCAAATAAGTTTAAAAAACATTGAAGTGCCCGTGTAACAGATGAGTTCTTGTCCGAAACCCTGATACTCCGAAAGAGATTGTCCAGTTTGTACACGAAGTGCATCTAGTTTTTGCCGTGACCCTGTCTACTCTTTCGCACATGCTATGCGGGTGAAACGATGATAGCATGCCAAGTTTCAACATTTTCAGACTTCATTTTGTAGTGATTTTCAATTGCACGGTCATTTAGCTCTCTAAACAAATCAGTAAATGACTGAAAAACAACAAATGATGTCAGAACGTGTTGGAAATTGATGACGTCGCTTTGAATGCTACATACTGAATGCAAAAAAAGTCTGGAGTTCAAATAAGTTTAAAATACATTGAAGTGCCCGTGTAACAGATGAGTTCTCGTCCGAAACCCTGATACTCCGAAAGTGATTGTTTAGTTTGTACATGAAGTGCGTCTAGTTTTTGCCGTGACCCTCTCTACTCTTTCGCACATGCTATGCGGGTGAAATGATGATACCATGCCAAGTTTCAAAATTTTCAGACTTCATTTTCTAGTGATTTTCATTTTCACAGTCATTTAGCTCTCTAAACAAATTGGTAAATGACTGAAAAACAACAAATGATGTCAGAACGTGTTGGAAATTGATGACGTCACTTTGAATGCTGCATATTGAATGCAAAAAATTGAAGTGCCCGTGTAACAGATGAGTTCTCATCTCAAACCCTGATACTCCGAAAGAGATTGTCCAGTTTGTACACGAAGTGCATCTAGTTTTTGCCGTGACCCTCTCTACTCTTTCGCACATGCTATGCGGGTGAAACGATGATAGCATGCCAACTTTCAACATTTTCAGACTTCATTTTGTAGTGATTTTCAACTGCACGGTCATTTAGCTCTCTAAACAAATCAGTAAATGACTGAAAAACAACAAATGATGTCAGAACGTGTTGGAAATTGATGACGTCGCTTTGAATGTTGCATACTGAACGCAAAAAAAGTCTGGAGTTCAAATAAGTTTAAAAAACATTGAAGTGCCCGTGTAACAAATTTGAGTTCTCGTCCGAAACCCTGATACTCCGAAAGAGACTGCCCAGTTTGTACATGAAGTGCGTCCAGTTTTTGCTGTGAACCTCTCTACTCTTTCGCACATGCTATGCGGGTGAAATGATGATACCATGCCAAGTTTCAACATTTTCAGACTTCATTTTGTAGTGATTTTCAATTTCACGGTCATTTAGCTTTCTAAACAAATCGGTAAATGACTGAAAAACAACAAATGATGTCAGAACATGGTTGAAATTGATGATGTCGCTTTGAATGCTGCATACTAAACGCAAAAAAAGCCTGGAGTTCAAATAAGTTTAAAATACATTGAAGTGGCCGTGTAACAGATGAGTTCCCGTCCGAAACCCTGATACTCCAAAAGAGATTGTCCAGTTTGTTCACGAAGTGCATCCAGTTTTTGTCGTGACCCTCTCTACTCTTTCACACATGCTATGCGGGTGAAACGATGATAGCATGCCAAGTTTCAACATTTTCAGACTTCATTTTGTAGTGATTTTCAATTTCACGGTCATTTGTCTCTCTAAACAAATCGGTAAATGACTGAAAAACAACAAATGATGTCAGAACGTGTTGGAAATTTATGACGTCACTTTGAATGCTGCATACTGAACGCAAAAAAGTATGGAGTTCAAATAATTTTAAAATACATTGAAGTGCCCGTGCAACAGATGAGTTCTCGTCCGAAACCCTGATACTCTGAAAGAGATTGTCCAGTTTGTACACGAAGTGCATCCAGTTTTTGCCGTGACCCTCTCTACTCTTTCACACATGCTATGCGGGTGAAATGATGATAGAATGCCAAGTTTCAACATTTTCAGACTTCATTTTGTAGTGATTTTTAATTTCACGGTCATTTAGCTCTCTAAACACATCGGTAAATGACTGAAAAACAACAAATGATGTCAGAATGTGTTGGAAATTGATGACGTCGCTTTGAATGCTGCATACTGAACGCAAAAAAAGTCTGGAGTTCAAATAAGTTTAAAAAATATTGAAGTGCCCATGTAACAGATGAGTTCTCGTCCGAAACCCTAATACTCCGAAAGAGATTGTCCAATTTGTACACGAAGTGCATCCAGTTTTTGCAGTGACCCTCTCTACTCTTACACACATGCTATGCGGGTGAAATGACGATAGCATGCCAAGTTTCAACATTTTCAGACTTCATTTTGTAGTGATATTCAATTTCACGGTCATTTAGCTCTCTAAACACATCGGTAAATGACTGAAAAACAACAAATGATGTCAGAACATGTTGGAAATTGATGATGTCACTTTGAATGATGCATACGAAATGCAAAAAAGTCTGGAGTTCAAATAAGTTTAAAAGACATTGAAGTGCCCGTGTAACAGATGAGTTCTCGTCCGAAACCCTGATAGTCCGAAAGAGATTGTCTAGTTTGCACACGAAGTGCGTCTAGTTTTTGCCGTGACTCTCTCTACTCTTTCGCACATGCTATGCGGGTGAAATGATGATACCATGCCAAGTTTGAACATTTTCAGACTTAATTTTGTAGTGATTTTCAATTTCACGGTCATTTAGATCTCTAAACAAATCGGTAAATGACTGAAAAACAACAAATGATGTCAGAACGTGTTGGAAATTGATGACGTCGCTTTGAATGCTGCATACTGAACACAAAAAAATTCTGAAGTTCAAATAAGTTTAAAAAACATTGAAGTGCCCGTGTAACAGATGAGTTCTCGTCCGAAACCCTGATACTCCGAAAGAGATTGTCTAGTCTATACACGAAGTGCATCCAGTTTTTGCCGTGACCCTCTCTACTCTTTCACACATGCTATGTGGGTGAAATGATGATATCATGCGAAGTTTCAACATTTTCAGACTTCATTTTGTAGTGATTTTCAATTTCACGGTCATTTAGCTCTCTAAACACATCGGTAAATGACTGAAAAACAACAAATGATGTCAGAACGTGTTGGAAATTGATGACGTCGCTTTGAATGCTGCATACTGAACGCAAAAAAAGTCTGGAGTTCAAATAAGTTTAAAAAACATTGAAGTGCCCGTGTAACAGATGAGTTCTCGTCCGAAACCCTGATAGTCCGAAAGAGATTGTCTAGTTTGCACACGAAGTGCGTCTAGTTTTTGCCGTGACTCTCTCTACTCTTTCGCACATGCTATGCGGGTGAAATGATGATACCATGCCAAGTTTGAACATTTTCAGACTTAATTTTGTAGTGATTTTCAATTTCACGGTCATTTAGATCTCTAAACAAATCGGTAAATGACTGAAAAACAACAAATGATGTCAGAACGTGTTGGAAATTGATGACGTCGCTTTGAATGCTGCATACTGAAC
>NC_041392.1:484914040-484936534 GCF_002162155.2 Triticum dicoccoides | reverse complement strand
CTTCATTTTGTAGTGATTTTCAATTTCACGGTCATTTAGCTCTCTAAACACATCGGTAAATGACTGAAAAACAACAAATGATGTCAGAACGTGTTGGAAATTGATGACGTAGCTTTGAATGCTGCATACTGAACGCAAAAAAAGTCTGGAGTTCAAATAAGTTTAAAAAACATTGAAGTGCCCGTGTAACAGATGAGTTCTCGTCCGAAACCCTGATACTCCGAAAGAGATTGTCCAGTTTGTACACGAAGTGCGTCCAGTTTTTGCCGTGACCCTCTCTACTCTTTCGCACATGCTATGCGGGTGAAATGATGATACCATGCCAAGTTTCAACATTTTCAGACTTCATTTTGTAGTGATTTTCAATTTCACGGTCATTTAGCTCTCTAAATAAATCGGTAAATGACTGAAAAACAACAAATGATGTCAGAACGTGTTGGAAATTGATGACGTCACTTTGAATGCTGCATACTAAACGCAAAAAAATTCTGGAGTTCAAATAAGTTTAAAAACATTGAAGTGCCCGTGTAACAGATGAGTTCTCGTCCGAAACCCTGATACTCCGAAAGAGATTGTCCAGTTTGTACACGAAGTGCATCCAGTTTTTGCCGTGACCCTCTCTACTCTTTCGCACATGCTATGCGGGTGAAACGATGATAGCATGCCAAGTTTCAACATTTTCAGACTTCATTTTGTAGTGATTTTCAATTTCACGGTCATTTAGCTCTCTAAACAAATCGGTAAATGACTGAAAAACAACAAATGATGTCAGAACGTGTTGGAAATTGATGACGTCGCTTTGAATGTTGCATACTGAACGCAAAAAAAGTCTGGAGTTCAAATAAGTTTAAAATACATTGAAGTGCCTGTGTAACAGATGAGTTCTCGTCCGTAATCCTGATACTACGAAAGAGATTGTCCAGTTTGTACACGAAGTGCATCCAGTTTTTGCCGTGACCCTCTCTACACTTTTGCACATGCTATGCGGGTGAAATGATGATACCATGCCAAGTTTCAACATTTTCAGACTTCATTTTGTAGTGATTTTCAATTTCACGGGCATTTAGCTCTCTAAACAAATCGGTAAATGACTGAAATACAACAAATGATGTCCGAACATGTTGGAATTGACGACGTGTCAGGGCGAACTAATCCTCGAACACCTATGGGGCCGGCGGACCGGACCCTTTTCGGTTCGGCGGGGGGCGGAGATCGCACGAAGAGCAGATCGAGGCGAGGCACAAGAGCAGTTTACCCAGCTTCGGAGCTCTCCGGAGAGATAACACTCCTACTGCTGCTTGTCTGGTTGTATTATCTGGTGTTCCTGCTCTCCAAAGCAAGAGTGTGATGTTCTCTGGGCTATGAATGGATCGAAGCAAACTGTCTGAGGCTCCGAATCGAACCGAACCCAACCCCCCTTACATTGCGCATGGGCCTCCTTTTATACGCTAAAGGGGTCACCGACAGGTGGCACGCAGAGGAGGGTAAAAACGTAAAAAGCGAGGTAGTTGATACAGTTGCTTGTTCAGTGTACCCTACCTAACCCTGATGGAAGGGGACAAGGGCATTAAATGCCCGTCTGAGTCACCCGAACAGTGCAGAAAAGGACTGTTAGGGGCGCCACCGTTCACCACGATGGCGATCTTGTCAGCTTCGCATGCCACTGCGCACCGCTGGCTGCACAGCCTCCCGCCACGTGCGCCTGGAGAGGCTCCCAGAGCGACACATTGGTGGATGCGCTGGAGCGTGGGCGCAGAGTGGCCGCCTGCCGCGGCAAGCGCCTTGCCGCTGCTGCTATCTTGTCGGGCCCGGAGGCTTGTCGCTCGCCGGGCTTCGAGGTACCTTGTTTAGTCTTCCCGGCAAGCTCCTCTTGCCGGGGCCTTGTCACCTTGCCGGAGCGCGTGGCGCGTCGCGGCAAGTTCCTTAGAGTGCCTTGATTGGCCTTCCCGGCAAGCTCCTCTTGCCGGGGCCTTGTATCCTGAGCTTTAATACTTTGTTCTTGAATGGCTCCAAGGGAACCTTGGAGGGTCCTTGGCGTTCGCCCGGCAAGCCTTTGCCGCGGGGTGCTGCAACTGCCCGTGCACAAGTTCGGGGTACTAGGGTACCCCTATTCTAGTACACCGACAGGAGCCCCCGGGCCTAGGCCAGACACGGTGCCGAGCGCTATTGGGCCAGGCCCAAGACAGGGCACGGGCACACGCGGGCTGGGCCACGCCAAATCTTGTTCCGCATCCACCGCGCTCTCCCATAACGGCACGCGTTGAATGCGGCATCGTGGGAGAGATCGTGGGTGGTTGTTTAATAGGAAGGGCGAAACGTCCGCCCCGTCGCTCTTTATAAGCAGAGGAAACAGAGGCAGTTTGTTCCCCCTCGCTGGTTGCTGCTACTCCTTCTTCACAAACTCCGCCGCTCCCCCCTTCTTCTCGAAGCCGAGAGAGCAGCGCTCCGCCCCTCATTGCCACCAGCGTCACCACGCCGACGACCTTCCCCACCACCTCCGCCATGGCTCCGAAAGCCGACAAGGGAAAGGGCGTGAAGTCGGCCGAGGCGCAGCGGCTCGCGGCGCTGCGGAAGGAGCGGGCGATCTTCACCCCCAGCTCGGCGTGCAGGAGCTGAGGGAGTACTTCTATCTCTTTTGGGCGACGGAGACGCGTGCACATCCGCGCACGAGGGTACTCCCGACTACCGCTTCGAAGCTGGCTCCAAATGGGTACCCGTTCTTCCCGCTATTCTTCTATTGCGGGCTCTGCCCGCCCTTCTCGGAGTTCTTCTGTGACATTATGAACACATATGGCTTCCGCCTCCTTGACTTCACCCCCAATGCTGTCCTGACCATGGCAGTTTTTGCACACTTGTGCGAAAACTTTGTCGGAGTCCACCCTAGTGTAGCCCTTTTCCGCCATTACTTCATGCCTCGGGTAGAGAGAGGAGAGCCACTTGCCGGAGGGATTGCTTGGATCTCGAGAGTTGGCAAGAAGGATGCGTACTTGGAGGGTGAGCTCCGCAGCAAGTGGGAGGAATGGAGAGCGGAGTGGTGTTGGATCGTCGAGGAGGATCCGCAGCCCTTCACCACCGTGCGCCAAACTCCAATAGTGCGCCGCAATGACTGGAGCAACGTGGCCCCAGAAGACGAGAGGCTGAAGATCGCCATTACTAGGATTCTTCGCCTCAGGCTTGCCGGGCTCACCGTAGGTGCTGTCGGGGCAGATTTCCTCCGCCGCCGCATTGCCCCCTGCAGGAGAGGGGGAGGCCCGCCTGGGAATTCAAGAATTCGGCGGACATCATGAGGCTGCGGCCCCGCCTCAACTACAACTTCACCGTCTTGGAGTTAGATGCAATGCTCTTGGAATTATTCAAACGCGACCCCCAGCACCCATTCACACCGCCGAGGGGTGTAGTTCCTTTGTGCAATAACTCTTCGCTTGATCGGATCCGCGCCATGATGCCGTTGTGCGATTCACACGGCATCGTCCCAACTTGGCAAGAACCTGCGGATGACGTTGTGCAAGCGTTCTTCGACACCTTGGAGGAAGTGCCGGTCCGCGCTGACGAGCAGAAGAGCCTCACCCGTGACACCACCGACGAGGAGCTGCAGCTCATCGCTACTAGGGCGGAAGAGGCTGCGGCCGCAGCTGCTGCGGGTGTGTTTGGGTTTACTGTGGAGGAGGCGGAGGCTGCAGAGGCGGCAAACCTAGCCGAACGCGCGGAGTTCATGGGCGAGGAGGAGCCTGCCGGTTCCGAAGCCGAGTCGAGCGAGGCCGGCGAGGAGGAGGCTGAGCCTTCAGAGAACTTGCCGCAGGCCGAGCCCCCGGCCCCGCCAAGGAGGCGCCTTCGCAGGGCCGGGGACGCATCGGGGCGGCAGCTGGCTCCACAACCACCGAGCCGCGCGACGCGCTCTACCGCGGCAAGTAATGTTGCTGCGGGAGCGCCTCACGCAACAGCGGCAACTGGAACGGGATCTTCCCGGGCCACTGCCACTGCCCCCGCCAAGCGGGCAAGGGATCCTACTCCTCCACCTCGCCGCACCGAAGGAGGACCGGACTTCAATCTTTCCGTGCTCAGCTCCGACGAAGAGGAAGAAGAGTGAGTTTCTTTGGTGCTCTTGTAGTTCTTCAATCTCGTTGTTTATATCTTGTATCTGACTTGCTCCAATCTGGACTCCTTTCTTTTCAGGACGCTGGCCCAGAGAGCGGCGAAGAGAGCCAAGGCCGCGGTGATCGTCATCGAAGATGACCCCACTTTGTCAATAGGGGGTGGGCCCAAGATCACCTTGACGGACCCGGCAACCACTCCTCAAAGCAGCCCCCAGCGCAGCCCCCAGCGTAAGTTCATAGTTTAACCTTCTGCTGCCGGGCGCGCTTGAGTGCTTTTTCCTTTGTTGATATCTTGTTTGTTGACTTGTGCAGGAGCAGAGCAGCCTCATCAGGAGCGCCCGGAGGCCGGCCCCGAAGTGCCACCTGCTTCGACTGCGCCGCCAAGGGAGGAGTCCCCAGCAAGGGAGCGCTCTCCGGCAAGGGGGGACTCTCCGGCAAGGGACGTCACTGCTGATCCTGCAGCGACCGAGGCCGCAACTGAAGATCTTGGCGCAGGTAATCCACTTGTCCAGAAACTTTCCCTTGGGTTCTGCTTCTTCCGTTTTTCCTTTCTTGGATTTTTGGTTGATTTTCCTCCCTTCTTCATTCTTCAGACCCATCTACGGCTGAGCCAATGGAGACAGAGGGCGCCGGCGAGGAAGGTGCCGGTGCTGATGATACCGTCAGCGAGGAGGCCGCCGGGGCTACTGCTGCGGAGGCTGGCGAGGGGTCGGGCGATCGCACTGACGACCCTGAGGCCGCAGGAGCGCCGGGCGCTGCACCGACCGCCGAACCCTCTGCCGCTTCTGCAGAGCCGGGCTCCGAGGAGCCCCAGCCCGGCGCCTACTTGAAGGCCGGCGACGACATCTTCATCAAGTTACCCTGGGCATCGAGCTCCAGGGCGCCAGTCGAGGGGGAAGCTTTTGACGAGGAGGTGCTCGCCTCTGCTGGACTGTCGTTGGTCGACGCACCCAGCAGCGGCAACGGCGAGCCTGAGGAGGAGCAGCTACTGCGGAAGCTGTTGTCACTCTACCGCACCCGGCAAGCCAAGCTGGCTTCCCGGGAAGCGCTTGTCGCGAAGGCGGGAGTTGACATGGAAAAGCGCGCGGAGGAGCTCCGGGGCCAAAATTAGGAAGCTCTCCGGTCCCTGGCGCAGGAGCGAGAGCGAGTCGACGAGGAGCGCACGGCCTTTCTTGTCGAGAAGGCCGAGGCTGAGGAGGAACAAAGACTTGCTGCCGAGAAGCAGTCCGCGCGGGAAGGCGAGCTAGTGCAGCGGAAGGCCCACCTCGACAGCTACGAGGAAGAGCTCGCCGAGCGCGAGCGAGCACTTGGCGGGGCGCTCAAGGAGGCAAAGGATGCCGCGGCAACTGCAGAGGCCGCCAATAAAGAGCTAGAGGAGAAGGTGGCGCGGCTGGAGGCCGATATTGGGAAGAGCGGCGAGGAGATTGCCGCGCTCAAGCGTGAGCGCGAGAAGGATGCTGCCGCCCATGGTGAGCTGCAAGGCCTTCTCGCTGAGAGGGGCAAGGAGCTCAGCGCCGCTAAGGATTCCAAAGCAGACTTGGAGCTGAAGCTGGCCACGCTGACACAGACGCTGGAGGCCGCCAAGGAGCGGGAGAAGACCTTGGCGGAGAAGGTCAAGGCTGATGCGGCGCTGCTGGAGAGCATTGCAGTTACCCAGAACTCGTTCAGAGACACAGTGGAGCACTGGACCGAGGGTCTGGTGAACACTGCCACAGTCATCAACGAGGAGCTGGCGCAGCTGGGGATGGAGGATTTTGGGTATCCTTCCGACGAGAGTCTTCAACCCAGCGCCAAGCTCAGCCTATTCTTCAAGGACGTGGTGACGGCACTCCAGCGGCTCCGGGAAAGGATCCCGAAGCAGCTGGCCGACGAGTCGCACAAAATCTGCGCCGGAGTTCTCCAGAAGGTGCTGATGAAGGTGGCCTTCCGCAACCCAGGCCTCAGCTTCACCAACGTCCTCAGGTCCTTGCCGCCTGACGCCGATCTGGATGCACTCAAGGCCCTTGTCGCACCCATTGTGGACAAGGTGAGCGAGATCAAGCGATTCGAGGGCGGACGCGTAGATTAGGCCGCCCATTTCTTCTTTTCCCTTGTCGCTGCTAGTCATGTTATGAGAACAGTCTGTTAGAGCTGCGACAAGTTATCTTTGTAATATAACTTTATTTCTGTTTATTAATTGCAATGTTATTTCCTCTACTAGATTCCTTCCTTTGTATGTTTTTACCCTACGCTTCTAGGGAACTTGTCGGCGCAGGCGCCCGAGCCGCGAGCGCTGAGTGCGGAACTTCAGCAGCCTGCTGGCGGCGCTGCTTCCGACAAGAAACCTTGTCGCGACTAGATGCAGCACGCTTAAGCTGTTGAGCGGACTCGAAACAAAGTAAGGGTGCAACTAGCCACGAGTTGGTTCCTCCGCGCACAGGTTTACCATACAAAGCAGGGTCGTTCGAGGAAGATAACTCAAAAATTTAAAAAAGTGATCGCTCAAACTTTGGCAACTTAGCTTTTCTGTCATTTGCTTCCCGGTAAGGCAAGTCTTTGCTTGAACGGCGCCTGGCCCATACCACAATCTTCTCCTTCCCTCCGGCAAACTTGTGTGCGAGAGAACCTTCTTTTCCTTTAAAAGAAAAAGAAAGAAGAGAAAATAATAATATGGAGCTCTTCGGCTCGTTACTGCTTACCGGATGTAGGTGCTGCACAAAGTGTCAGATAATCGCATGTAAGAAAGGAACTAATGCATGAAATGGACAAGCTGTGCGGAGCACATGGGGTTTTATTTACGCATGGGATCTGCGCCCGGCTTTGTACAAAGGATTACATGCAACAACGGCAAGACTTGTACAAAAGGTGGTTGCCGGAACGGGTTCCGGCAACCGCGCCTTATGGGAAAAACTTACGAAGATGTTCTATGTTCCAGGAGTTGCTCACCGAAATGCCATCTTCGGTCTCAAGGCGGACAGCGCTAGGCCTTGTGACTCGTCTCACCCGATAAGGGCCTTCCCACTTCGGCGTCAACTTGTTGGAATTCTTGGCGGACTGAACGCGCCGAAGAACAAGGTCGCCTTCCTCGAAGCTTCTGGCTTTAACTTTGCGGCTATGATAGCGGCGCAAAGCTTGCTGGTATCGAGCAACTCGTACAGCAGCCTGAAGACGATCTTCCTCAAGGAGCAGCGCGTCGTCTTGCCGCAGCTGTTCTTGCTCAAGCTCATCATAAGCGAGCACTCGAGGTGATCCGTATACGAGTTCCGTGGGGAGAACTGCCTCTGCTCCATAGACTAGAGCGAAAGGTGTCTGGCCAGTGGCTCGATTTGGCGTCGTTCTGATCGACCAAAGAACCACTGGCAGCTCCTCGATCCAGTTCCTTCCGCACCTGTGCAGCCTGTCGAAAGTTCTGGTCTTGAGCCCGCGCAGCACTTCAGCATTTGCCCTCTCTGCTTGACCGTTGCTTCTTGGATGAGCAACAGAAGCGAAGCAGACCTTGGCGCCAAGGTCTTGGACATACTGCATGAAGGTGCGGCTCGTGAATTGCGTGTCGTTATCGGTGATGATCCTGTTAGGGATCCCGAAACGGCAAACAATCGACCTGAAGAACTTGACTGCTGACTGTGCTGTCACCTTCCTCACTGGCTGCACTTCCGACCACTTTGTGAACTTGTCGATTGCGATGTACAAGTACTCAAAGCCCCCAACAGCTCGGGGGAAAGGGCCGAGGATATCGAGCCCCCAGACCGAAAATGGCCAGGATAAAGGGATCGTCTGGAGAGCTTGAGCTGGCTGATGTATCTGTTTGGAGTGGAACAGGCACGCTTCACACTTGGTTACTTGTGCAGTTGCATCCTGGAGGGCTATCGGCCAAAAGAAACCTTGCCGGAAAGCTTTGCCGGCAAGTGCTCTTGCGCCTATGTGGTGGCCACATATGCCTCCATGTATCTCTGCCAACAGCTTTTGTCCATCTTCCCGGCGAATACACTTCAATTTCACACCGTTGAGTCTTCTTCTGTACAGTATGCTATCGACAAACTGGTACATACTTGACTGCCGGGCTACTCTTTCCGCTTCTTCTTGTTCTTCGGGAAGTTCTCCTGTCTGAAGGAAATGGACAATCTGTTGTGCCCATGCTGGAGCTTATGGCTCGACAACAAGGACTAAAGGCACATCTGCTGTTGCGGGAACATCTGCTTCTACGGCAAGGACTTGCGGCCCTGCCGGAGCTTGATGTTCTCTGGCAAGCTTGCCGGAGCAAAACTTGTCGGGAGCGTCTGCTTCAACGGAACAAACCATTAGGCTTGCCGGAGCAGACTGCCCCTCAGTCTTCTTGGTGTTGATCTTGGGGACTTTCTTGGCGGCGACTTCGGGGAGCTCTGCCGGAAAGTAGTCGCCGGAAACCAACTTCCTCTTCTTGCTTTGTCCAGTTGATGGTGTTACGGATGGTTGAGTCAACTTAAGCACAAAGATCCCTGGTTCCACAGGTAACTTTAGTGCGGCGCACTTTGACAGGCCGTCAACAATATCATTCTGAGCTCTTGGGATATGCTCCATTTGTAGGCCGTCAAAGTGCTCTTCTAGCTTCCTCACTTCATCAACATACGCTTCCATCAACGGGCTCTGGTAGTTCTTGTTCACTTGTCGGACGACAAGCTGTGAGTCACCCCTGACAATGAGCTTCTTGATCCCAAGGTCTGCCGCGATTCTGAGACCGGCAAGTAATCCTTCATACTCTGCTGTATTGTTGGTTGCTTGCTCTTTGGGAAAGTGCATCTGGACTATGTACTTGAGGTGCTCTCCGGTGGGTGCGACAAGCAGCACGCCTGCACCGGCGCCTTGCAGCGAGAAGGCGCCATCAAAGTACATCAGCCACTCTTTGTTTGCCTCTTTGACGGGGATGCTCGTTTCTGAAATTTCTTCATCTGGGTTGGCGTCCACTCTGCTACGAACTCTGCCAATGCTCTGCTTTGGATTGTTGAGGTGCTCTCAAACTTGAGGCCAAAGCTTGACAGTTCCAGCGCCCACTCAACAATCCTGCCTGTTGCTTCTGGATTTTGCAGTATCCTCTTTAGCGGAAAGCGAGTGACGACTGTGATATCATATGCTTGGAAGTAATGGCGCAGCTTTCTCGAGGCCATGAGGAGGCCGAAAAGCAACTTCTGCACACCAGAGTACCTTGATCTAGCCCCCTGCAGAAGAGAACTGACAAAGTAAACTGGGCGCTGCACCATTCTCCTTGGCATCTCATCATGCTCCTGCGCAAACCCATGTTTGTCGGGACCAGAGCTTGTCGGCGAAGCCCCCTGCTTGTCGCTGGATGGATTTGCCGTGGTTGCTGGCTCATCATCCACCTCCCTCTCTGCCACTAACGCAGCACTAACCACTTGATTGGTTGCTGCTATATACAGCAGCAACTTCTCTTGCGGCTTAGGTGCGACAAGCGTTGGAGTGGAGGACAGGTATCTCTTCAAGTCCTGCAGCGCAGCCTCCGCTTCCGGAGTCCATTTCATTGGACCTGCCTTTTTCAAAATTTTGAAAAATGGCAGGGCGTGCTCAGCAGATCTAGAGATAAACCTGCTGAGAGCAGCCACGCAACCGGCAAGCCTTCGTACATCCTTGACGCGCTTTGGTGCTTCGATCTGCTCGATGGCTTTGATCTTGTCGGGATTGGCTTCAATTCCCCGCTGAGACACGAAGAACCCGAGAAGCTTGCCGGAGGGGACTCCAAACACACACTTCTCGGGGTTGAGCTTGAGGTTGATCTTGCGCAGATTTGCAAATGTCTCGTCTAAATCTTGAATTAGGGTCGCCCTGTTCTTGCTCTTGACCACTATGTCATCCATGTAGGCTTCCACATTTCTGTGCATCTGCGGTTCAAAAGCGTGGTGGACTACCCTTGCGAATGTAGAACCAGCATTCTTCAAACCGAAAGGCATCCGTACAAAGCAGTACGTGCCACACGGGGTGATAAATGCAGTTTTCTCTTCATCTTCTTCTGCCATGAAGATCTGATGGTATCCTGAGTATGCATCAAGAAATGAAAGCAAATCACATCCGGCTGTGGAGTCAACAATCTGGTCAATACGCGGCAAGGGAAATGGGTCTTTGGGACAAGCTTTATTAACATCAGTGAAGTCAATACAAAGTCTCCATTTCCCGTTAGCCTTGCGCACCACCACAGGATTGGCCAACCACGTGGGATGGAGCACTCCTCTGACAAGGCCTGCTGCTTCCAACTTCTTGATTTCTTCTGCTATGAATTCTTGGCGCTCCACTGCCTGCTTCCTGATTCTCTGCTTGACGGGCCGCGCATGAGGACAGACGGCAAGGTGGTGCTCAATTACTTTCCTAGGAACACCGGGGATATCAGACGGTTGCCATGCAAACACGTCGACATTCGCCCGCAGGAAAGCAACGAGCGCGCTTTCCTATTTGGGGTCAAGAGTGGCGCTGATGGTGAAGGTACCACCAGCGCCATCCTCCTTGGCGGACACCTTCTTGGTCTCAGGTGGAGTGCCATTGCCTTCTTACACTTGCCGGTGGAGCTCGATGGTGCGTCCTCGACGGTAGCGCAGCACTCCGAAGAGGTGCGCTTGCCGGAATGGGCATCAGAGCTCTTGCCGGACTTGGTCTTCTTCTTCCCCCCGGGAGCTCCAGCGGCAAGGGTCTGGTGTTCTGCTGCGGCTGCTGCTTCCCGGTAGATCTTGTCGGCACAGATAAGAGCATCCTTCTTGTTGCCAGGGACAGAGATGACGCTTATCGGGCCTGGCATCTTCAGTACGTTGTACGCATAGTGAGAGGCTGCCATGAACTTGGTGAGTGCTGGACGGCCAAGGATTCCATTGTGAGGTAATGGAAAGTCGGCAACGTCAAACATGACCCTCTCAGTCCTGAAGTTCAGCTCACTGCCAAATGTTACCGGCAACGTGATCTTTCCCTTTGGCTTGCTCCTTCCCGGGTTAATTTCTTGAAATGTGCCGGTCTCTTCGAGCTCGCTGTCAGGGATCTGGAGCTTCTGGAGCACCGCGGAGGAGATCAGATTCAAGCCAGCCCCGCCGTCAACTAGCATCTTAGTGACCTTGAGGTTGCGGATTGTTGGTGAAACCAACATCCGCAAGCACCCGACCGCAGTTATGCGATCCGGGTGGTCCTCAATATCAAAGATGATAGGCGTGCCGGACCATTTCAGAGGCTTGCGTGACTCGACGGGTGGTTCTGCTGCATTAACTTCCCTCACCCACTGCTTGAGCTGGCGGTGCGAGGCATGCAGAGAAGCACCACCGTCAACGCACAGGACCTCTGTGGCTTTCTGGAACTCCTGCTCATCAGTCTCCTCATCGTCCATATCTTCATCGTCGCCGTCATCTTCATCCTTGTCGCGGCCGCGAGGAGCGCTGCTTGGCCTTGCCGTGGCGTCCTCCTCGACCGGGACGTTTCTTGCCGGATCCACCAGCTCCTTCCTGGGCCTTCTCTTTATCGCGCCTCTCGTATTCAGCTTTCTGTTGCTCAACAAGCTGCTCGACTCTCTTACAGTTCTGAAGATCATGGCCCTTGGTGCGGTGAATCTTGCAATACTGCTTGTTGGTGCCATCCTGCTTGTCGGCGACCGCTACCTCCGCGACAACCTCCTTGCCGGAGTCACCCGCTTTGGCTTCCTTGGCACCGCCACCGTTGCCGGACTGCTGAACAACTAGCACTTCTTTGCCTTTCCTCCTTCTGTTGTTCCGCCGCCGGTTTTTCCTTGTCGGGGCAGCATCTTCATTGTCAAATCCCCCTGCTCCTATATTTTCTCCGGGGAGTCTCCTCCCTTCCTCAGCACGTGCGCACTTGTCGGCCAGTGCATATAACTCACTGACGTCCCTGATCTTGCACATCGCCATTTCCTCCCGCATCCTGCGGTTCCGCACGTTCTGATGGAACGCGCTGATCACCGCGGCAGGGTGGACGTCTGGGATGTTGTGCTGCACACTACTGAATCTCTGAATGTACTTGCGCAGGGGCTCCCCTTCCTTCTGGGCGAGCAGATGAAGATCACTCTCCTGGCCATGAGGCTTGTGTTCGCCTGTAAAGGCGCCGACAAACTGATGGCACAGATCAGCCCAAGAGGATATGGAGTTGTCCGGCAAGTGCATGAGCCAGGATCTGACATTGGGCTTGAGCACCAGCGGGAAGTAGTTGGCAAGGATCTTGTCATCTCGTCCCCCGGCAGCTTGCACCGCAATGGTGTAGATGCTGAGGAACTCTGACAGGTGCGTCTTGCCGTCGTACTTCTCTGGTACGTCTGGCTTAAAGTTCTTTGTACTGGGCCACTGGACTTGCCGCAGCTCACGAGTGAACGCAGGACAACCTACCACGTACGGCAGATCGCCTGGTTCCCCTGGCGCATGCATGTCAACAGAGGGCCCAGCGCGCTTGTCGGATTGACGTCGCGCTTCTCTTCGGCACTCGATGCGGGTTCGAGCGTCTTCTTGTTGTCGATCATGAAGAACTTGGCGCTGATCGTGACGAGCTCGTGGATCTGACGATGCAGTGGAGTCGCTGTCGAGGTGGATCCGGCGAGTCGGCGATCTTGGCCTTCGGGGTGGTGATTGCATGGTAGTTGCACCTCCGCCCGTTTCGTCGCCACTGGCTCGCGTCCGGCGGTCCTGCCGCGGCGGCGACGCGCTCGGCCGCCGTGGAGTGTCGCCATTGGCATAGCCGATGAGGCTCTGAATGGTGGCTCTCCATTCGTCGATCTTGTCTGACGTCGGAGGGTAATCTAGGAGAAGTTGAGCTCGCGCCAAAGCTTCTGCTGGGGTAGTGGGTGGCAGTGGCGGACGGCGCGAGGAGCGGGACGTGCTCAAACTTCTAACTATGTTAGGAGGAGCAGTATCCCGTCCAGGCGACCGTGCCCCGCTCGTGCCAGCACGCTGGCGTGCATGCTGGTCTCGAGCGCTCCGAGATCCACCAGCTTGGTCTTGGGCTATCATGCGTATGGCACTGCTAGTGCCATGACGCTGTTGATCTTGCGCCTCCTGAGAGTGGCGTGGAACATGTACAGTCGCCGAGGTTTGTGCAGCCTTGTTCTTGGACCTGGCGGCATCATGGACTTCCTCGTCGACGTCCTTTCTTCCGCCGGCGTCCATCCCACCACTCGTTTGCTCCAACGGTGGCGGAAGTGACGTGGATGGAGCGGCCGCCGCCGAAGTCTTCTTCTTCGGTGGCATGTTGATGAAGGGAATAAGGATCTAGCTCGTGTGAACGCCGGATCAGGTTCACGCAAGCTCGACGCCCCCTACCTGGCGCGCTAAAGATGTCGGGGCAAACTGATCCTCGAACATCTATGGGGCCGGCGGACCGGACCCTTTTCGGTTCGGCGGGGGGCGGAGATCGCACGAAGAGCAGATCGAGGCGAGGCACACGAGCAGTTTACCCAGCTTCGGAGCTCTCCGGAGAGATAACACTCCTACTGCTGCTTGTCTGGTTGTATTATCTGGTGTTCCTGCTCTCCAAAGCAAGAGTGTGATGTTCTCTGGGCTACGAATGGATCGAAGCAAACTGTCTGAGGCTCCGAATCGAACCGAACCCAACCCCCATTACGTTGCGCATGGGCCTTCTTTTATACGCTAAAGGGGTCACCGACAGGTGGCACGCAGAGGAGGGTAAAAATGTAAAAAGCGAGGTAGTTGATACAGTTGCTTGTACAGTGTACCCTACCTAACCCTGACAGCAGGGGACAAGGGCATTAAATGCCCGTCTGAGTCGCCCGAACAGTGCAGAAAAGGACCGTTAGGGGCGCCACCGTTCGCCACGATGGCGATCTTGTCAGCTTCGCATGCCACTGCGCACCGCTGGCTACACAGCCTCCCGCCACGTGCGCCTGGAGAGGCCCCCAGAGCGACACGTTGGTGGATGCGCTGGAGCGTGGGCGCAGAGTGGCCGCCTGCCACGGCAAGCGCCTTGCCGCTGCTGCTATCTTGTCGGGCCCGGAGGCTTGTCGCTCGCCGGGCTTCGAGGTACCTTGTTTAGCCTTCCCGGCAAGCTCCTCTTGCCGGGGCCTTGTCGCCTTGCCGGAGCGCGTGGCGCGTCGCGGCAAGTTCCTTAGAGTGCCTTGGTTGGCCTTCCCAGCAAGCTCCTCTTGCCGGGGCCTTGTATCCTGAGCTTTAATACTTTGTTCTTGAATGGCTCCAAGGGAACCTTGGAGGGTCCTTGGCGTTCGCCCGGCAAGCCTTTGCTGCGGGGTGCTGCAACTGCCCGTGCACAAGTTCGGGGTACTAGGGTACCCCTATTCTAGTACACCGACACGACGTCGCTTTGAATGATGCATACTTAACACAAAAAAGTCTGGAGTTCAAATAAGTTTAAAAAACATTGAAGTGCCCGTGTAACAGATGAGTTCTCGTCCGAAACCCTGATACTCCGAAAGAGATTGTCCAGTTTGTACATGAAGTGCGTCAAGTTTTTGCCGTGACCCTCTCTACTCTTTGGCACATGCTATGCGGGTCAAATGATGATACCATGCCATGTTTCAACATTTTCAGACTTCATTTTGTAGTGATTTTCAATTTCACGGTCATTTAGCTCTCTAAACAAATCGGTAAGTGACTGAAAAACAACAAATGATGTCAGAACGTGTTGGAAATTGATGACGTCGCTTTGAATGTTGCATACTGAACACTAGAAGTCCGGAGTTCAAATAAGTTATTAAAAATAAAAAAGAGGTGCAATGCTGGTTAATTAGCTTCAAGCCTTTCGGAATAGTGTAGACTGCCCTACACATAGCTCTGTGAATCTATGCTATTCCGAAAGACTTGAAGCTAAGCAACATGCAGGTGAGCATTGCGCCTCTCCTTCATCGTCTCTGCACTCACGGCTTATAAACCGCTCCTACTGCCTCTCTCTTGGTGAGGTGGGACTAAAAATCAGCTTACTAAGAAACTCTAGTACCGGTTCATGCCATGAACCGGTACTAAAGGTGTTCGTGGGGGCCCCAGCCTGACCACAGCCTGACACAGCCTCATTAGTACCGGTTCGTGGCATGAACCGGTACTAAAGGTTGCCCACGAACCGGTACTAATGATGTCTGCCTGCCTAGCCGTTGGAACCGGCACTAATGGACACCTTAGTGCCGGCTCAAATTCAAACCGGCACTAATGTGCTTCACATTTGACCCTTTTTCTACTAGTGTGTTATTCTAGTATGAACTCTATGATAGATTTAACAGAAAGAATAGCTTTGCGTTATTTTACTACGGACTCTTGAATAGATCGATCAGAAAGGATAACTTTGAGGTGGTTTCGTACCCTACCATAATCTCTTCGTTTGTTCTCCGCTATTAGTGACTTTGGAGTGACTCTTTGTTGCATGTTGAGGGATAGTTATATGATCCAATTATGTTATTATTGTTGAGAGAACTTGCACTAGTGAAAGTATGAACCCTAGGCCTTGTTTCCTAGCATTGCAATACCGTTTGTGCTCATTTTTATCATTAGTTACCTTGCTGTTTTTATATTTTCAGATTACAAAAACCATTATCTACTATCCATATTGCACTTGTATCACCATCTCTTCGCCGAACTAGTGCACCTATACAATTTACCATTGTATTGGGTGTGTTGGGGACACAAGAGACTCTTTGTTATTTGGTTGCAGGGTTGCTTGAGAGAGACCATCTTCATCCTACGCCTCACACGGATTGATAAACCTTAGGTCATCCACTTGAGGGAAATTTGCTAATGTTCTACAAACCTCTGCACTTGGAGGCCCAACAACGTCTACAAGAAAAAGGTTGTGTAGTAGACATCACACGCCGTGGGCCGCAGGCAGGCAAGTCTGGGGACCCCCGTTCCCAGAAAGCCGACATCATCATCACCATCATCACGCTGTCGTGTTGACGAAGCTCTCCCTCGACACTCTGCTGGATCGTGAGTTCGTGGGACGTCATCGAGCCGAACGTGTGCAGATCGCGGAGGTGCCGTACTTTCGATACTAGGATCAGTCGATCGTGAAGACGTACGACTACATCAACCGCGTTGTCATAACGCTTCCGCTTATGGTCTACGAAGGTACGTGGACAACACTCTCCCCTCTCGTTGCTATGCATCACCATGATCTTGTGTGTGCGTAGGATTTTTTTTTGAAATTACTGCGTAACCCAACACAAGAGCGTGGAAAATCAAGAACACGAGAGAGAGAGAGAGAGAGAGAGAGAGAGAGATCAAACACATAGCTACTGGTACATACCCTCAGCCCCGAGGGTGAACTACTCCCTCCTCGTCATGGAGACCGCCGGGATGATGAAGATGGCCACCGGTGATGGTTTCCCCCTCCGCCAGGGTGCCGAAACGGGCTCCCGATTGGTTTTTGATGGCTACAGAGGCTTGCGGCGGCGGAACTCCTGACCTAGGTTTATTTTCGAGTGTTTCTATATTTATAGGAATTTTTGGCATCGGGATCAAGTCAGGGGGGTCCACGAGGTGACGACAAGACAGGGGGCGTGCCCTAGGGTGGGGGGGGGCACCCTCCAACCTTGTGGATTCCTCGTGGCTCTTCTGGCCCAACTCTTTTGCTTCGGGGGCTTCTTCTGGTCCATAAAAAATCACCGTAAATTTTTAGCTCATTTGGACTCTGTTTGATATTCCTTTTCTGCGAAACTCAAAAACAAGGGAAAAACCAGAAACTGGCACTAGGCTCTAGGTTAATAGGTTAGTCCCAAAAATAATATAAAATAGCATATAAATTCATATAAAACATCCAAGATAGATAATATAATAGCATGGAACGATAAAAAATTATAGATATGTTGGAGACGTATCAATAATTGGAACAGATATGGTGATATAGGGCAACCCTACCGAAGACCTCCCGAGGGGGTGAAATAAGGCAACATTCCTCCATTAACGCGAACAAAGAAGCAAAATAACATGACACACTTCATAATTAATCTTACCAAGTTGCCAGCAAATCTGAGTCTCAAAAGAATGGCTTTAAGAAAATGCCACTCGACTTGGTCATAAGCCTTCATGATGTCCAATTTAATTGCATAAGAGAAAGTTTTTTCCTTTCTTCTGTTTCTTCATCGTGTGAACACTTTCACATGCAATGAGAACATTATCTATGATCAATTGACCTAGGACGAAAGTGCTTTGTTCCTCACTGATAATCTCATCCATGCAAGGCCTAAACCGATTGGTAATCGCTTTGACCGCAATTTTATAAATTACCGGGCACAAGGCGATGGGACGATATTGTGAAATATTCTGTGGATGACGTACCTTGGGGATTAACGTAATCGAAGTGTCATTTAGGCGAGCTGGTAGTGCACCACCATTTAGGAAATCAGGCACCACGGGAATTATATCATGTTTCAGTAAATCCCAACGGCGTTGATAAAATCATGTTGTGAATCCACCCCCCCCCCCCGGGTGCCTTGGATGGAGCCATTTGAAATAATGCATCATGGATCTCCGAGGGTTCGAATGGCTTACTCAACAGATCGTTCATGGCCGGAGTGACCTGGCTAGGAACATGCGATAACAACTCATCACTATTACTATATCCTTGAGCAGTATGGAGAGCTTGATAGAAAGCAATGATTTCTTCCTTGTTCTCATCTCCCGACACACAAACTGAGCCATCTGATTGGTGTAAATTTGTGATCTTATTTATGCATTTACGCTGCTTAGCTTGCGCCTAGAAGTAGGCCGTGTTCCGGTCCCCTTCACGCAGCCAAGGGACTCGGGATCGCTACTTCAACCATATCTCCTCTAGCCCGAGATCTTCTCTGAGTTTAGACATGGTGACCTTTTCTTCCTCTGATGGACCACGTCCCAACGACCGACACCGCAGCTTGTCGATCCTTTTTTGGAGTTGCCTGACAGTCCTCGTTAAACACCCAAATTCACAAACTCCCCATAGAGCTAGCTTACGATGTAAGGCATCTAGAGAGTCCATAACACCATGCAAACCTGGCTGCCTGGCTTGAGCACACCAAGTGTCAGAAACTAGTTTTTCATTGTCACTATGAGATTGCCAAACATTCTCATATCGGAAGGGTTTCGGTGCATGCAAGTTGCTGCTGGAAGCTTGGTGCCGGAAATCAACCACCACGAAGGAATGATCAGATTCCATCGAACACACATGATGCACATGAGCATGCTCAAATTCCTGCCTGAATTCCTCATTAGCTAATGCTCGGTCTAGCCGAGCTTTTATATTTGCATCTCCCGATTGTCGGTTGTCCCATGTGTAAGGTACTCCAGACCAACCTAAATATTGGAGAGCACAATCATCAGTGACATCATGGAAGGCTCTCATTTGCCATTTTGGTCATGCTGCATGACTAAAATGCTCTTCCCCATAAAGGGTTTCATTAAATCACCCATACATAGCCTCTCTAAATGAGGCAAAGCATGTAGGGTATGAAGAAATCGCCAACTGTGGTGTCTGTTTTCAGCTCTTAGCACTCCATAGAATCCGGTGAATCTCCAACTCGTCAAATTATCCAGTACATCGCGCACCATAACATCTATGTGAGCCAAACTGTAGTCTTTGAGCAAAGCAACCAGCAAAACCCAAGGTCTGCTTCAACCTCTTGACACATTTCCCTCCGATCTTTGTCTCCATAACAAAAACCAGAGCAGTCCCTTCTTGCTTCACAACACCGCGAAGGTCGCGAACTGCCTCGGGGTTCCCAAGCCCCCGGCAGTTCTAGCTACAAATCATTGGGACGGGCAGGGCTGACTAGCAGCCTTTGCCGAAGATTCAGAATTGTTAGGCGTAGTTTTCTTCTTCTTTGATTCTCTCACCGTACCATCGTCCTCATTGCCATCTCCATCCTTGGACATGATCACATCTGGATGCTCCTTCCCATCATTATCATTTGCAACATGGTTTGTCAAGAGGGGAAGCTCAATACGATATACCTTAGTCGGGGGACCCCCCTGCATTTTGGAGCTGTAGTGCGCTTCATGGGGGAGGTCACTTCCGCACCTCCATCTGCTACAGTAGTGGAGTTCATGGTTTCGTTCTTGCTGGATCTTGACCACTGGGGTTTTGAAGAACTCTCAGAGGATGCAACTCTCTTCTTCTCATCCGGTGGCCGTAGGCCTTTGCCAAAAGGCAAGTCCCCATTCTCATCTCTAGTATCGAGCGTCAGACAAAATAAATCCGAGTGGCCTAAGCGACCCCAAGAGAAGCAAAAGTGGGGAATATTTCCGTACTGGATATCATATGGATCGATTGTTCCCCTCATTGCAGAATCGATCAAAATCCACCTCCTCAGCGGTTTGGTTACCTCCAAAGTGACACGGGCGTGCAGGTAGCCTGCCCCATGATCGAAGTGGATCGATGTGGCCTCCTTGTCAATCTGTCTTGCAATTGCCTTGTACCATAATTCATCTTGTAGATTGAACGCGAGATTAACAACTCGAGCCCAAACCTTTAGTTTGTCGAATTTGAGTTATGATGGGCACATGCACTCGTCGAATTCTGACAGTACGACTGCGTTTTTGCTGATGTGCCATGGGGATCCATCCCATACACGATCTTGATCTCGCTGCGTCGGGAACTCGGCAACAAACATGTTCTCCCCTACTATGCGGAAGACCAGACCCTTCGGGTTATCCCATGCGGGGCGGAGGGTGTTGGAGATAGTATGGATGTGGAGTATATTGCGGTGTAGAATCTTCCCTGCCATCATCCACTTCTCTGGCGCCCCATCAACGCGATCATCTAGAACCAACGGTGTCGCCTCTTCCTCTGAGATGTCAAGTTTCCCAAGCTGTTCCTCTAGGCGCGCCCTAGCTGACTTGGGCGACAAGGTTCCTGTCGCCGCCCCGTCGCCGCTCTCGGAGGGTGTCGCCATCTCCGGTTGGTGGTACTCCGGTGATCTGATCTGCAGGCGCCATCAGGTCCACGAAACCTGATCGGCACGTGGGTATCAGGGTTTCGTAAAAAACTTACACGCCAGAGAGGAAGTTGCTATTCATTTTGTAACCGGCATTCATGCTTTGGTGAGTTGTCCGAGATAATTTTGATGACCTATGTGGTGTTGAGTGTTGAATGGATATCTATACGATCCGATCGATCGCAAAGTAAGTTTTGCAGACGTATTTTGCCAGGGACCGACCGTAAAGATTCGAATGGCTGAACCCAGACAATCCCCAGTCTCCCTCTCTCCTTCCCTCCGAAACCCAAACTCAAATCCTCCTACCACGACCCCGCGGCGACCAGCCCCGCCGGCCGCAGCGCCGATTGGCCGGGGTCTCTGGAGGATACGACGCGCGGTCGTGGGCGCGGGGGGAGAAGGGAGAAGATGCCCGCCTTGAGATGCGGCGATGCATGGAGTGCCGGGCCGAGGCGGAGATGGTGACCATCCCCATGTTCGACGGCGCCCTCATTCCGCAAAGTGTCTGCTCCCTGGCTGGCTCTCACGGTTTGGACTCTCAATTGCTAATCCGTTCACGTTTGCCCTCTACATGAGTGGTGTGTGGTGAAGGCCACAAGGGATTAATTTTTTCTTTGACGGGAAAGGGGGGGCTCTGCCAATCTCATTAGTGTAGGAAAATAGAAAAAAAAACTACAAGATCTACTTACATAATGACAAGAAATACAGTAGAAAACAAATAGTGCCCATTTCATTACTGAATACACAAGGGATTACTGCCAAATACTGCTAACACATGCATGCAATCCATGTTTGTCCTCACTTCTGTACTGGAGGAGATAATTCTCCTTTGTTTAGCTATGCTCTGGATGCTTTTAAATTTGTTAGCAGTAATTCAGTGATTGTAAGTGTAAAAATACAAGGAGAAAAATCAATGGCATCAGATGCTGGTCATGCAGTTACCACTTATATCATGTAAATATTAGTGTCTCTGTCTCTCTGATCATACGCGATGCGCTATCAGAAACATTCTTATCTATATTTTGGGGTTTCTCTCAAACACACAGACACAACTTCAAAATTGTCACTCAGGGTTGTCGGAAAAGGTTTAAATTTGCTGGAGATAGGAGAAGAGCTCTTTGACATTTCAGACCTGCTGGAATCAAGTAGCCATGTTTATTTTTCAGAAGCTGGCTTGCAATACTGTTATTTGGAAAGCATCTAAAGCCACGACACTTATTTTGGGACGGAGAGAGTAGTATTTTTTTCAGGGTCCACACTATTTAGGCTCCTAAACTCTGTGACTAGGATAACATACTTTTTTCCTGCATTTGCTTTTCGTTGGCTGGAGAAGCTACCGTATGCTTGACAAGATGTTTCTGGTTGGCTCAACAAATACAATACTCTCACATTATTACTCTCATATGTTAATATGTTATGCTACCATGCAGATGCAGTTACCAAGAATGAATGACAAGTATTTCTCCACAAATCAAAGTGAGCCAGTACTATAAGCTTTATTTGTTCTCATGCTAAACATTATCGATGGCCTTCTGCAGCTGTTTTAACAATGGAACTGCGCCACAGCCAAACAGTTAACTTAGAATGACAAGGTATATACAGTTACAATTATCCTGACGTTATTTAGTATGCAGGTTATAACTGATTTAAATCGTAGAGTGTAAGACAGAAAAACATACAAGGGTGAAGAAAGGGATTGAAACTAAATCATCTAAGATACCCTTTTTGACTTCATATTTCAATATCTTTCATCCTGAAGCATTTGCATTTCGTTTCAGGCCGCTAGCTGCTTCTGATACTTTTGGTTGATTGTATAATTATTTTCTTGCGGATTAATTGTATAATCTAGCCTACATACCTTTAGGGATGTAAATGGCGCCGCAAGGCCCATTTAGTTAGCTTTAGTTAGCTCGATAGTTCATTTTCCCTGAGAAAAATTTATTAAACTGTTAGACTGATAAGTGGGCTTAAACTGGACCGGTTTACATCCCTACTTAACTTTAACTTAATTATATGACATGTGCTCCACACCAAACCTTAAGTCCAACCAACCAAATGCATGAGAACATAGTGTTTAACATAGATCAGTGCAACAGTTGTGCCCATAGCTCCCCTGCTGTGACGCCACACAGTAGTTGTTAGGTTCAGACATAAACAGCAATCTGTTCGGACCAACCACTTAGAGATGCATTCACTGTATATAATATTAAATGATACGGTAATAAATAACTTGTTTTCAAAGTGAAGTCTGAGTTACTTGTAAGTCGTAACCGGCTACTCTGAGTATGTTGTTTGGAATTCCTGTCAAGGCACCTTGTAATTTTTTATTGATATGCAAACATCATTGTTCTATTTGTCTCTCATGATTTCACCAGAGTACACTATATCAAGTAGGCACCATACTCATGATTCCAGGGTCTTACATTTGTATTTTTTTGTCCAGCCGAGCTACTTAGTTTAATCACAAATTTGCTATCCATATATCTTTTCAGATTACTGAAATTCGGTAGGTCGGTTTGTTAAGCTATTTTT
>NC_041392.1:484903751-484913544 GCF_002162155.2 Triticum dicoccoides | reverse complement strand
GTGGTTGTTATATTTTCTGATAACTCCAACTGTTCTCTCATTCAAGGGTTAGGTATATGCCAGTACAACAGTCTCAACCAAACAATCTTAATGTAGCAAACCCTTATTTTTGTTCTAACCAGGCGAACCCCTTTCCATTAATTGCTCAATGCAAATAACCAGTATTTACAGCAGTAAAGGGAATGGGAAAGGGAGTTGTGTATCCTCCTGGAAACTTTTTGCTAAATGTAAAAGAAGCCCCAACTGCTGACTTTTCTTGAACTACTAGTGTACCATCCTTCATTTGAATGCCCACGCGTGGAAGGAGAAAGTCTTTCAGTCATAAGGAAACTTCACCTCAGCTGCAATGATTTTGACCTCCAATCTCTTGCCTGCTTAAGGAAATATAAGCAATTTTTATTTGAGGACGTGCTCTTCCTTTCCCAAGCCATTATATAAGGTTCTAGTAGTGGGAGGTGCACTGCACGACCACAGTTCTCAGTTTCTCACACACCACAGAACAGCTACAGAGGGGCTCCTCTCTTCCTCTTCCTCTAGCACTGCACTCTAGCTAGCTTGACACCACTTAGTAAGCCAAGCATGAGCCAGATGACAACGAGCGGTGAAGTGTCCGTGGATTCGCCGGCGAGCTCATGCGTGTCGTCGGATGCGGAGGTGGAGATGGCGATGGTGGTCGCTGGATGCCCCCAGTGCCTCATGTACATGATGCTCTCGGATTCAGAAGAAGAGAAGCAACCCAAGTGCCCCAGGTGCAAGAGCCCCGTGTTGCTGCACTTCCACAAGTACTGGGACACGAAGAACAAGACCTAATTGCCAAAACATTTGGCGTGTAGATAAATAATCCCTCCGTCCCAAAATAAGTGTCTCAACTTTAGTATAAAGTTGTACTAAAGTTGAGACACTTATTTTTGGACGGAGGGAGTATATGCAGTTTGGCTGTGTGCATCTGAGGATGCAAAGGCCGGAAGGTTTAACCTTCCTTTTCGAAAAAAATCATATGCAGCCTTTGGTGTTTGCTATCTGCAGTGTTGCGTTGAGTAGCTCATGAAAGATTGAGGGGTGTTTCTTCTCATCTCTCATCTCTCGCTGGCCTCTCAATCAGAGTGTCCCATCAACCAGTATGATATACCCCCTCTGTCCGGAATTACTTGTCGCAGAAATGGATAAAAATGGATGTATGTAGAACCAAAACGTCTAGATACATCCATTTCTCCGACAAGTATTTCTGGACAGAGGGAGTACTAGCTAGTAACTGGGGGAGCTGATGAACTTCTGTTGTTTACCCTAATCCCTTCCTTCTGACTCTTAATCATGTATACGGTAATACATACCATGCCTTCGTCTTCAGTGAGGCATATTCCTTTTTCGCTTTTCTTGAACGAGTCAGATTTCTCTCTTGGATTATCCGTGCCTAGGATTGTTCTTGTGTTATTGAATGTTGAGGATATCACTTATCGTTAGCGTCTCGGTCAGCTGAGGAATAGAGATTAATCGGAAATCGGCCGTTTAATCGATTTTCTCGGTCTGACTATTAATCGCCATTTTTTTGCAAATCCCAGGCTCCCAACACTAAAATATGCTATATTCAACACCAAAAAAAATATTGGACAGAAGTGTTACCTTGATTCCTAGCCTTTGAATCCTCATATAATGACAAACAAAATAGGACAATAGTACATATTGCATAACAAGGTCGACAAAACCAAAGCAAACATAGTTTTTGCAAAAATAGTGGTAGGAATAGGCTCCATTTATCAGTAGATTCTCGATAAATCGTTTGCTAGAGCGATAAATCGGCCCAAACGATAAACGGTGAAGATAAGGCATAATCTTATCGGTCACCCCAGGAGTAGCGATAAATCGGACGATAAATTGCTGAATCGGAAGATTTTTTGAACAGAAATTGTATGTTAATTTAGTTCATTTTAACTGCAGATATACATGGTCATATAAGAGCAAACTTTCTCAAAAAAAAATAAAATAAGAGCAAAATCTCCTTTCACTACCTGAGTTGATGTTTTTACATGTTTAGTCTTCAACGATATACTAATGGCTGTAGATAAGTCTTGAGCAACTTCTCAGCAAGCTTCCTGCCAGCAATAGATAGAGACTCCACTTAAAGCCCTGTCTTGTAGAAATAATTGCATTTACTTTCCAGTAAAGTGACCAATCAACCTCCAGTTTCTCTGTCTCATAAAATGGGAGGTCATACAGCCACCAAACGTTTGCCCCCTCTTAATTAGATGCATGAAACAAAAGAACCATAAGCTCAGGCAGTCCAATCCTGCCCTGATCTGTTCTCACTTGTCACAGGAATCTGTTCTATTATACACTTTTTTCCTTTTTTTTATTGAGGAAAGCAGTAGGTGACTTGCCCATTGTACAAAAAAAACCTCATTAAGCATATGTTCAAATTTACTATCCGTGCATGCCGCTTCCATGTCAAGCCAAATTCATATCCATAGTCCTCCATCACCATCTTTACTTCTCTTGCTGCAAGCCACCGGACTATTTTCCTTCGATATTAATGTCGTACTTGGCGATGTTGATGGTTTGATGTTACCATATACTTCACAAAATCTATTAAAACAGTTAGGGTTATCTTGTAGGTTTTGATCTAGAGAGCTACCTTTCAAATTATGTCACGTGTGTAGTGTGCGAACTAGCGGAACGTCTTGCCTTTTCAGGCCGACGGCTTCATGTTATATAGATGGGGCGCACCTCCCATAACAGCGCATACATGTGGTTTGGATTACAATCTTGGAGATCAAGAAAGGAGATAGAGATAAGAGGTTACAAGAGATAAACATAAGACTCCAACAACCTAACTATCTCAATTATATCCTATGAGATGCGCCGGTCACCTATTGTGACATGTTGCATGTTTAACACCCTCCCTTAATCACAACTCCATTAAGTTGAGATTATACTTGAAGTTTTCAAAGCTCTTGACTGGCAATGCCTTTGTGAATCCATCTGCAATTTGATCACTGGAGTGCACAAAACGAATGTCAAGTTGTTTATGAGCCACCCTCTCTCTAACAAAGTGAAAATCTATCTCAATGTGTTTGGTCCTGGCATGAAACACTGGATTGGCTGAGAGATAGGTGGCACCAAGGTTATCACACCACAAACATGGAGCTTGTTTAATTTCTATACCAAGTTCCTTGAGCATGGACTGAACCCATATGATTTCAGCTGTGGCATTTGCCAATGCTTTATACTCTGCCTCTGTACTAGATCTGGAGACTGTAGCTTGCTTGCGAGCACACCATGAAATTAAGTTGGGTCCAAAGAAAATAGCAAAGCCACCAGTAGAGCGTCTATCATCAAGACAGCCTGCCCAATCAGAATCAGAGAATGCACTGACAAGTGTAGAGGATGACTTGCTAAAATTGAGACCCATGCTTAATGTGTTTTTGACATATCTAACTATCCGTTGTGGGTGCATGAAGGAACTGACATACTTTGTTGACAGCAAAAGAAATATCAGGTCTAGTAAGAGTAAGATATTGAAGAGCTCCTACCAAGCTTCTGTATTTTGTGCTATCCTCTTGACTCAAGAGAGTTCCTTGTGTGAGAGATAACTTTTCTGAACTGGACAGTGGAGTAGGTGTAGGTTTACAACCCTGTAGACCGGCTTTTCTTACCAAGTCAACTGCATATTTTTCTTGGGAGAGATGAAGTCCATCCTTGTGCCTCTTTACTTCAATCCCAAGAAAATAATGTAAGTCTCCAAGATCCTTCAAGGCAAAGTCTGCACTCAAATCTTTTAACAACCCTGTGATAGCTTCATCAGATGAGCTTGTCACAATAATATCATCAACATATATCAAGACAAATATGCATGTATTGAACTTGTTGTAGATGAACAGAGAGGTGTCAGACTTTGAAGGGACAAAACCAAGTGTTTGCATTTTGTGACAGAGACGGGAGTACCATGCTCTTGGTGCCTGTTTCAAACCATAAAGTGCTTTGTCCAACTTGCAGACATGAGAGGGTGCACTTTTACTTATAAACCCAGGAGGTTGTTTCATATATACCTCCTCTTCCAGAACACCATGAAGAAACGCGTTCTGAACATCAAGTTGCCTGAGATTCCATCCCTTGGAAACAGCAATAGACAAAACAAGACGGATAGTGGCAGCTTTAACGACTGGACTAAATGTGTCCTCATAATCTATGCCATACCGTTGTTTGAAACCCTTTGCAACGAGCCTAGCTTTGTAGCGATCAATAGTTCCATCAGATTTCCTCTTTATTCTGAATACCCACTTGCAGTCAATTAAATTTTTACCTTGCTATGGGGGAACTAAATGCCAAGTTTTATTTTTCTTGAGTGCCATGTATTCTTCATTCATAGCATTTTTCCATTTTTCATCACCAAGTGCTTCCTGGAGCGTCTGGGGTTCACCTGTAGAACAAACCATACCATATTTGGTTATGTGTTTATAATTAACAGGATGTATTACCCCATGCTGTAGTCGTGTACGTCGTGACGGTGCACCATCAAGATTCTCAGCCATAGAAAATCCCGAAACTGAAGCTCCTGTAGCAGAATCTGCTCCTGCCGGATCTTCTGTGGCAGTTTGATCAGGTGCAGCATGCTCTGTAGGCGCAGAAGATCCCGGGGCCTCATCATTGGTGGATGATGGCGGATCAGTCTCGGGGCGGACGTCAGTCTTCGACGCGCTCGTGGGTGCACAGGAGTCCGCGCCCGGTCCCGCAGCAGATCCGGACCCAGTGGCAGGACGGCGAACCTGGTCGCGCCGCTTGTACGTGACAGGTTGGTCACGGAAGCGCGCGCCGTCCTGGCGAACCGGGTGCTGCCGCGTGTCGGACGGGGGTTGGTGCGGAGAGGAGCTGGGGCCGCCGCCAGTTGGAGCGTGACGCGCGGCGTGCGTTGGACTGGGGACAGCCGCACGGTCGGCTGGCGCTGTC
This sequence comes from Triticum dicoccoides, assembly GCF_002162155.2. Taxonomy (NCBI): domain Eukaryota; kingdom Viridiplantae; phylum Streptophyta; class Magnoliopsida; order Poales; family Poaceae; genus Triticum; species Triticum dicoccoides. The sequence continues at coordinate 484,908,603 of NC_041392.1, read as the reverse complement.
GCCTGCGCGTCTGGCGTGTCTGCCGACGCTGATCCCGAGGGAGATCGACTGAACTGCTGCTGTGGAGCCGATCCCGAGAAGGATTTGCCTCCTATATGCGGACACATGCGATATGGACCTGCCGGCGCGTTTTTTTCACTGATTTCTTCACTGTTTTCGCTGTTATCTCCTGGAACATCATCAGAAAACTCATGCACACCATTAGTAGCAGGATTAGTCAACATATGATCACTGATTTCTTCACTGTTTTCGCTGTTATCTCCTGGAACATCATCAGAAAACTCATGCACACCATTAGTAGCAGGATTAGTCAACATATGATCATCAGAATTCGGACCCCCTTGATCAATGGTGGTAAGATGAGTAGGTAAGAGAAGAATTTCTTCTCGGAGGCGAGCACCGGCATTTGGGTGAAGGGTGGCGAAAGGAAATTGTGTTTCGTCAAAAACGACGTCACGGGATATATAGACACGGCCAGTGGAAATATCTAAACACTTGACACCTTTGTGTTGAGGGCTATACCCTAGAAAAGCACATTGTTTTGAGCGAAGCATGAGTTTTCTTTTGTTGTATGGGCGAAGATTGGGCCAACAAGCACACCCAAACATGCGAAGAGATTTATAGTCTGGTTTGATGTGAAGAAGTCTTTCTACTGGAGTTTGATTATGGATGACTCGACTAGGAAGCATATTAATGATGTGAACAGCAGTAAGAAAAGCCTCATCCCAAAACTTGAGGGGCATGGAGGCTCCTGCCAGAAGAGCTAGCCCGACCTCAACTATGTGTCTGTGCTTCCGTTCAGCGGAGCCATTCTGTTGATGGGCATGAGGACATGAGACATGGTGTGATATGCCAAGTGTTTGGAAGGAGTTGAGCTTTTCATACCCCCCCCCCCTCCCAGTCCGATTGGACTGCAATAATTTTGCTATCAAATTTTCGTTCAACCAAGGCTTGAAAATTTTGAAACACTTGGAAGACATCAGATCTCTTTTTGAGAAGATAAATCCACACAAACTTGCTATAGTCATCTATAAAGCTTACATAATACTCATGTCTACCAACAGACGTGGGAGCAGGACCCCACACATCGGAAAAGATCAATTGAAGTGGTTTGGTAGAAACACTAGTAGATACTGGATATGGTAATTGATGACTTTTAGCACATTGACAAGAATCACAAATGGTTTCGACATTTCGCTCACCAACAAATGGGAGTTTATTTTTCCTAAGCAATTTTTCAACTAAAGAAAAAGCAGCATGCCCTAATCGATCGTGCCACCGTGTTGACGAAACTTTGACAACACCGTTGGCTTGTTTATTGAGTCTCCTAAGCTCCGGAATCAACGGGTAGAGCCCTCGAACACATCTACCTCGATAGAGAACCTTCTTCGTGGCCTGGTCCTTGATCAAAAAGAAATAAGGATGAAATTCGAGGAAAACATGATTGTCAAGGGCAATTTTATGAACAGAGAGGAGACTTTTGGCAGCACTAGGGACATGCAAAATTTTCTTGAGATGAATTGGACGGTGAGGGGTACGAAACGTAGAATGACCAATGTGACAAATCTGCATACCTTCTCCACTTGCCGTGTGGATGTGATCTTTGCCACGGTACTTGTCTTTCATTGTGACCTTCTCAAGCTCATTGGTGATGTGATTGGTGGCGCCGCTATCGACGTACCAATTGGTGTCGATGCCGTAGGATCCATCAGCCGCGGCAGCCACTTTTTCTTCATCTTGGGAGTCCTCGTCGTCTTCATCATAACGGTACCAGCAATCCTTCGCGGTGTGCCCTGGCTTACCGCAAATTTGGCAGCGAGGCAGCTCCGGCCGGGCCCGAGGTGGACCGCCGCCACGACGACCGCGAGATGCACCAGAGCGGCTGTTGCCGCCGCCGCTGTTGCCGCCACCACCGTGTCCGCCAGATCGCCCCTTGGCGCGAGAGGAGCCACGGCCACGTGATCCACCACCACGGCCACGCACCGCGGCGTTGGCAGAGGAGCGGAAGCCACCGCTGCCCGAGTGATTAAACTGGGCCATGCGCTGGTCGAAGTTGCTGAGCATGGCGTAGAGCTCGTCGAGGGAGACCGGCGTGACGCGTGCGTCGAGGGCGGAGACGAGGGGCTGGTAGTCGACGTCGAGGCCGTGGATGATGTAGGAGATGAGTTCGTCATCTTGGATGGCCTTCCCCGCAGCAGCAAGCTCGTCGGCGAGGCCACGGAGAGAGGCGAAGTAGGCGGCAACCGTCTGGTTACCCTTCTGCGCATTGAGTTTTGGTGTATTTATCTCAATTATATCCTATGAGATTATATCCAACAACGTAACTATCTCAATTATATCCTATGAGATGCGCCGGTCACCTATTGTGACATGTTGCATGTTTAACATGTAGGTGTGTTGAACACTGTCGTCCTTGGTTGGGCTTCAATGATGTAAGCAGGGTACTTAGCAGTTAACAGTGGGCTGTGCTCAACCAAATGGCCCAATTATTATGCAGCCTGACATTTAGGCCCAACATGCCTGTCTATCTGCATCCAAACAAAGGCCCATTAAGAGTAGGATTGCTCATCCAGATCTCACATCATATGCCTAGGTTTTTATTAGTGTTCAGAGTTTCAACTTTTAAGTAGTACTACTAGTTGGTTAAAGAGAATACTAAGCCCGCTCTGCTTAATTAATTGGATTCTTTCACTTAGTGACCCCTTTATATATCATACTGTATAGTCAAATCCTTTGGTTCTTTGTACATATTGTACTTAAGTTGTAATTCTCCTGTTTATTTATCAGTTACTTCACTTCCTGGGATGTCACTCCCTACAGTTTTTGTTCAACAAAAAAAGTACTAGCAGCGTTTAGGCGTAGCTATGCATGTCAAATTGCCCCTGCTTTTATAGTGTCTCCTCCATTGTTTAGGCGTAACTATCCAAAAGCTTATTTGTACAATTTATTAATGGCTCATACATCCCACTTTGAGATTTCCAGTCAACTTTAGCACTTGATTAACTTCTCCAGAAGGAATGAAGAGACAAATCTATTTTCAGACAAAAGATGCTGGCTACCACTTTATGTTTCTGAAAGTTTGTGCCTTCTATTGTCAGAATCAGCAAGGCTGCATTGTTCTAACATGCATGCTTGAAAATGAACTGAGGTTTATTTGATTATTCATAAAGCAGAGGCACTTTTCATAGGTAAAACACTAAAACGAAACAGTCCTTTAGGGGATGGAACATCCTCTTTTGGGCAAACTTTTGGAATTAGTTTAATCATGTAATGCTCGTTACAATGCTTTCCTGACCAAGTTATGTTTGATGCAAGAATGCGAAGGTGAAAGCACTATGCTAATTATCCGGCCTTGTGCGATGTTAGGTACTTCGGTTAGTTCCTAGGCTAAAACCTTATATAAGATTGAGTACAAAAAAAAAACGTTATGTAAGATTGTATTGTCTCAAGAACCAGCAGTAGCTTCCATGATGGAAGGGATCTGCCCAGCAACTAACACATGGAGGTTGTCTGCACTCCACATGAGACAAACTAACACATGATTTTTAAACCACAGGCTTAGTTTGTTCATGCCTCATTGCGTAGTCTCTTTTGGGTCCTTGAGGCATGTGGCTGTAGGAAAACATGCATTACGTTCAATTTCATCGACTAGTCTAATAAGATTTTTATATGTAAGATACATGCTTGATGTGTAAATTAAAGTGCAAAATACCTTCCTGAGCATGCATATCTCATTGGCATCATCTATATGGAGCACTTTTTTTTATTAATGTAGGAACTTATAATGCTGTATGCCCGTTTTATCACAAAAAACTATCTAGAAGCAGCCCGAATAAAAAAATCCATTTGTTTAACCTGCAACATGTTTTAAATCACAGGAAATCGTGAAAAACAATGGATCCTGTTGGTTCCAATTGACTCCTAGCTGAAGGGTTCAAATAAAGAATGTGATTTGGTTCCTCATTTATTTTATTTTGTTTTGGCTTCAATCATTCATGTACTGCTGGAGGGAGCCTTTGTTCTGTGCCATTCAGCTGCTCGGAATTTTTTCCAGTTTTGGTGTATTTATTTCGATTTGATGGTGGGTCGTATATGCAAACACTGCTTGCTTCTATACACTTGGGGATTCCCATCTATATGTGCGTATCGTACAGCTGTTCAATGGGGTCGTGTAGTTTGTCCTCCTTTGGAGACAAAATCTAGGAGTTGCTGTTACGCATACTACACAAACACAGTAGTATGCGATCTGCAGCTTTAATCATTTTTGGAATTCAGATCCTTTCATAGATATATACTTCTTCCGTCTCAAAATAAGTGTCTCAACTTTGTACTAGCTCTAGTATAAATTTGTACTAAGCTCAAGACACTTATTTTGGGACGGAGGGAGTACATTTGAAGGATGAAAAGGACAGATGGTTAAAAATCGGAGGTAATACCCATGTAAAAGTTGAATGCATGCAACGTAGGTAGTCATATTCCTCTATTAAAAGTTGACGAGTACTGAAATCTTTAGCTTAACCTGCCCGACTTTACAATATTCATGTCCTCAATTTTGTGGAGGCTATTTAGAAGGCGAAAAAAGTCCATTTTACTACCCTGAATAAAGTGGGTGGTTCACTTTACCCCCTGATCTATTTTTCCGCTTCTTTTACCCCCCAAACAAACCCAAACCGGACAAAACACCCCCCCGGCTGGTTTTTCTCCACCCGCTGCTGATGTGGCACTAGTCAACGACGATTTTGACCTGGGTGGGGCCCCCTTGTCAGGTTTTTCTCTCTCTCTCTCTCTCTCTAATTGAGGCTGGGCCGGCGGCCACTCAGCCCGCACGCAGCCTCTGGCCAGGGTGTGGCGA
>NC_041392.1:484798027-484903533 GCF_002162155.2 Triticum dicoccoides | reverse complement strand
GTGGCGGGCGCGGGCCGACGCAGTTAGGCACGGGCGGGTACCGGGGTGAGGGCGAGTGGAAGGGGAGGCTCAGTGGGCGCAGCAGGGCCGCCGGAACGGGGCCACGAGGGCTGGTGCCGGAGCAGGGCTGCGCGGGCGGGGCGCTGCGGCAGCAGAGCAACGCAGGCGGCCCGGGCACATGCGAGGGAAGAGGAGCGCTGGGCAAGTTCAGCGAGCGCCAGCGCAGCCCCGAGCAGCAGCCAGCGCGGTCGTTCGAGAGCAGCGACATGGGGAGGCGAGGCCATGGAAGGGCGCGAGCAGGTCGCGGTTGGCAATGGCGAGCGGCCGTAGCGGGAGTCAACAGCAGCGCTAGAGCAGAGTCGGCAGCGGCGTGACAGCGGTCAGTGACAGTAGCGGCAGCAGGCGGGCGCGGTGACATGCACGTGAGGGCGACGGAGAGGCATGGCCAGGGAGGGGTGTGGAGCCGAGCTCCCTGTCACCGCGGTCGTCGGGAAGAGGACCCACGCCTAGGCCGCAGCGGCCGCGGGGTCGCCGGAGGCGTGGCTGGCGTGGCGCAGCCATGAGTGGCGTGAGGCGGTGGAGTTCCACGCCGAGGTGCTCGGGCGGCACCTCACCGATGGCCTCCTCGGGCCGTCCTCCTGCGCCGTCTGCCTCGGCGGGGCCCAGCAGGCGCTCGCGCTGCGGGAGCTCGGCGTGGCCGGGGCTGTCGCCGTCGCGAGGAGGCGCTCCCCGCCGCTCACAGTCGCCTTCGGTTGGAGAGAGAGAAAGAGAGAGGGAAAAAAACCTGACAAGGGGGCCCCACCCAGGTCAAAACCGCTGTTGACTAGTGCCACATCAGTAGTGGGTGGAGAAAAACCAGCCGGGGGGGTGTTTTGTCCGGTTTGGGTTTGTTTGGGGGGTAAAAGAAGCGGAAAAATAGATCAGTGGATAAAGTGAACCACACACTTTATTCAGGGTAGTAAAATGGACTTTTTTCTTAGAAGGCTTAGTTGAGACTTGAGAGATTAAGGCAAGGGTTTTATTTTGGCCAACCAAGTAATCTTTCTTTTGAAACACCAAGAAACTCTTGGCACAGTCACTGAAGGATTTTCATCCTCTAGTAATTTGATAATTTAGGACCAAAACTCCGAATTCGGATCAAACTACTGAGAGATACTGCCTCTGTAAACTTTTATAAGATGTTTTAGGTCACTACTTTTATAAAAGTTTACAGAGGGAGCAGAAAATACAGTTTGGAAAATGTCTATTGTTAGTTGGCCATCGCCATACATGAGTGAAGAAGGGTAGGCCAGGACATGTGCCCAGTGGAGCCAGCCATGCTCTCTGCATTATTGCATCTGCATGCATGGGCCATTTGCATGCACTTGGCCCTCTTAAAAGTCACAAAACCCCATTGCAGAAGCACAATCCTGTGAGCTCCCTACGGCTTGCTGGCCTGGAAGGGTGATAACAACACGACAGGTCAGTGTCCATGGCGTGTAGCCCTGTTACATACATACAGATTATGAGCAGCTAATTGGCTATTAATTTCTGCTGTTCAGCCTCAGCGACGCCTGCCTGCATGTTCCAGAACAGTGGATCTGTTAGGAGGCAGACCCGGCCTGGTCCATGGAACTGTCCACCCTTGTGCACCTCTGCATCAACTAATTACTTACCCTGCTCCAAGGTTTACTACTCCAATCTGAGGGGGTACACACGTACTGCTCCATGCAGTAGTTTCTTAAAGGCCAGCCCTTAGGGGTAGTGGTACGTAGTACCACTACTTTAAAAGCTGCCGCAGATCAAAGTGTGTGGGATATGCTCTGCAAGGTTAATTAAATAAACCGCAGCGACACTGCTGTCCTGCACACAGTGAAGACACAGGCAACATAGATCTGCAGGATCATCCTATCCCACAGTGGTAATTGCACCGGCCTTTCTCCCTGACTGACTAGTATGCATGGCTGCATGGACGCAGTCACACACACATATTAATGCTGACATGACTAGCTGGGGGTGGGGGGCCTCCGCTAAGCAGATTCAGATTAAGCAATAATATGCGTAGAAGTAGCACCGATCAGTAGATTATGGGAGATGGTTAAATTGATTAGCAACACCTAGCTATGAGAAATTTGGAAACATTTTCAGTTGACTAATCGTTTCCTACTCAAGATGCACATCTAATCGATGGTTCGCTATGTGTCGCATTCCATACAACTCTTTTCTGTCGCCACCTTCACCATGGTATTGTGTAGTGTAGTGTATCCTATGATAATCCCGGTTTCTTCACAGTTTCTGTTTCTACATAAGGCATACTGCTTCAAGATTTTGCTACCTTGAATCCTTGATCATGGCACTGTTACTGGCACAGGTCAGCATTCTATGAGTAGAGGTACCTATCCTGGATTCCTGCGTACCAGGTGGACCAAAAGCTAAGGGATCATACAATAATACTAGTAGTGTTTGGTTGAGGCCGTAAGGACCAGGCAACGATCAAGAACTTTTTGGACCAACAATGTTTGATTGGGTGTTGTTAAAGAACATGTTGCTTCCCCAATCATCTTATGTTGCATGTACCAGAATCATTGGAGAAAACTGGAAGCCAAATGTGCCAAATGTGATTTCCCTAACCTAAATTCCTGAAAGATTGCTGCTCTGGATGCACCACCAAATTGCAAGACAGACTCAATAAATGGGTCACAGGTTTCCTGCCTTTTTCGTAGGAGCCTTGATATCATGCCAGAAGATGTGGAGGCGTTGAATGGGCAGCTGAAGGAAAGAAAGGGAGAAAAGGGAAGACGCCATCGTGGTGAGTGCAATAAATCCGGTCTCATGTTTAGCCAGACTTGCATAAATGCCCAAGAATTATGCAACTACTACTTGCTTAGAACAAGGTTCAGAGGAGATGGAATGGCAACACAGAGAATATTTGCAACTACCGGTCAGCTAACATTTCTGTCTTGATCTGCACGCCTTAACTTTTTTCAGTATGGTTAGGCTGCTTCAGAAGGAGTTGAGAACATTTCTGCTACGTAAATAGGTTATTTTGAGATAGGTGCACACAGAAATTTGCTGTTCATTCTTGTGATCCTGCCAGTACGTACTCACTGTGCTCCATCATTGGGTCTGATTAGCTGTAAACTGGGCAAGAGTACAGTGCATCTCTTTGGTTGGCGGTACTATATTTGGTGCTAAAGCTGCAGCCTGCATAGAAACTGTGGCAAACAAAACTGAAACCACTGCAGATTTTTTTTCCTCCTGTTTGCTGCGAAGGCGCCTGTGCGTATTGGGTGTAGTGTAATTTTTCAATTCTATAGCTCCCTTGTTAATATTACTTTGTTAATGCGATGATATGTGTTCCATAATAACCATAAAAAAAAGTGGCTTGTTGGGATTCATTCACTAACATGGTTTTTAATGGTGCTTGCGGCATGGCATGTCAGGTAGAGTACCGGGGAGAATGAGAATCTGTAGCACGGCACTAGCAGGCTACCACCAAGGAACAAGGCCAAGGTCTCATCCGTGAAAGATTAAGGTTACTTTGCAGGGAGATGAGGCCCATCCCAAGACATGACAGATGGATGGATGGATGGAGAGCTAGCTAGGCGCACTGCGTGGACTACTAATTTACTACTCCTACTTCCTACTAAAACAATTAGAGGACGTTTCTCTCTTGTCTGCACCTAATTATCTATCCTGTGACCTTGTTGCACCATTTGATTACAACAGGTATCTGCGCACTTGCGGCATTTACTATTTTATATATATCCTCCTATATGTACGTATGTTGTTGCGAAACTGATCAACTAATTTGCTTCTGCTCAGCCTGCAGATTAAACCACGCCACAGGCCACACCACCGGCTCCCGATAATCTAATGCTTGCCGCATGTGAAGATTATATCGATCATTACATTTATTTCTGCTCTGGGCAAATTGGATGGACGGCGCATACCTACATTAGATTAAATCGCAACAAGGTAGCACCTACCAATACCAATTAAATGGTCTCTTCAGCTGCTAGCGAGCTACTGATCATGCATGTGTCTTGTAGCCTTGTACAAGAGCAAGGCTCCACGTGGATGGCCAGGTAAACAAAAGAGGTTTAGCAGCACACCACCCCAAGTGATTGATTAGCGAGAAGCATTAGTACTACTATATATCTGCAGAAATTGCACTCCACCATCCATGGCAATGGCATCTTCCTTCCTTTCTCCTCTCCTGATAAATACATCATGAACAACCAGTCTCTCTGCTCACCAGGCAACCTAGCTACTCTCATTACTCTTTTGATTGCTCCTGTCCTGTACTGATATGCTGCTAGCTTTTGTTAATTATATGCCAATATGTGCTATGCAACCCTCCTCTGAGCAAAAGCCCACATACACACACCACCTTCCTCACTCTCTCTAATTGAGTAGAGCCGCTGTAGCCCTGCCCACACCCAGTAGGCGGTGGAGCACCATAGCCACAGCCTGTGCCTCTTGTGCATCGTCCTGTTCGATCTCTTCTCCTTGAGATCAAACTAAAACCAGCCATGGTGAAGAAGCTTGGCCTAACATCCCTCATCTTCAGCAGCAAGCAGGTGGACAGTGCTGCCAGTACCAGTGGCGCTGCACCTTCCTCCGTGGCCTCGTCCTCCATGTCTGCCACCTCGTGGCAATGGCCGTCCTGCAAGCAGCCAAGGACCCTCTCCTTCAGGCAGCAGCAGCACCACCAGACGGCGTACAAGACCATGAACTCGGCCTACTTGCCAGACTCCGGCGCGGACTCGTGCTTCTCCAACTCCTTCGCCTCGGTCGGCGACAGCCTCTCCACGGCGTCCGAGGCCGCCTCCGGGCTCGTTGAGGCCAACGAGCGAGAGACGGTCATCCGCGCCCTGCGCTCCGGCCGCCTCTTCTTCGAGCCCCACGCAACGCCGGCCACCTCCTCCTCCATCCTCGACGAGGCCAACCTGAAGGTGAAGGACAGCGACACTACCACCGTTACCACCTGCTGCGGCAGCGGGAAGGTCGACAAGACGGCGCCATTCGAGGGAGCGACGGCGCTGACCATGGACTCGTCGAACCCGTACCGCGACTTCCGGGCGTCCATGGAGGAGATGGTAATGAGCCATGGCGTCAAGGACTGGTGCTGGTTGGAGAAGATGCTGGGGTGGTACCTCAGGGCCAACGGCAAGAGCACCCACGGCCTCATCGTCGGCGCCTTCGTCGACCTGCTCGTCGCGCTCAGCGACACCGCCTCGCCGTCCTCCCCGACCACCGCCAGCACCAACCGCTCGTCCTCCTTCAGCGGCACCGACGAGATCAAGGAGGAAGAAGGATGAACCGAGCTCAACTGGTACATATGATTATGATTAGTTGTCCCTTGCTGCCATGATTCGCGTCAAGTGCTGTTAATTCCCAGCCGGATGCAGTGCAGCTTGATCAAGCGTGAGGTTAGCAGTATTGATTCCATTTATTTATCTTTTGCAAGAAGCTGCTGGCTAGCTATTGTGTGATTGCCTGCCAGTTAACTCCCCGTGCGCGCGTGCGCGCCTACCTAACTGATTGTTTGCTAGCTAGGTGAGTACGTACTGTATTTGAATTTGTGTGCACAGCCCGGATATTGCGTATGAGAAAACCAAATGAAATGTAAAAAACTATAAATATATATATCGTGTGTGTTGTCTGCAAGCATGTTTGGGACGCGAGAATTTTCACCGGAATTTGGTCTTCTTTCTCAGAAACAGTTCAGTTACCGCAAGAAATGAAGAAGGGAAATCTCTTGTTTCAGACGGATCTAAATATGTGATTGTATGCATTCCGTTTTCCCTTTTCCATTTTTGTGTGTGAGCAGTCGTTGGCCATACAGTTGTCATTTTGTCAGTCAACTAACTTTTTGGCTCTGCCTGCGTGATGCCCCTCCACATCATATGCATGGATGGTGAAATGACGGGCCTAGCTAGCTAGTAATTTCACGTCAGGAATCTTCATCTCATTCTCAGGTTGGAGCTGGAAGAACCACATCACTCGCTGGGTCATCATACAGTGGATCGATTGAATTAGTTATTACTCCCTCCGTTCCGAATTACTTGTCGCAGGTATGGATGTATCTAGATGTATTTTAGTTCTAGATACATCCATTTCTGCGACAAGTAATTTAGAACGGAGGGAGTATGTGCGTGATAGCTGATCCTTTCTCAGACACAGAATTTCAGTCACACGTCCCTCGTGAAACATGCTGCTCGGGATAGGACCCACAAGAGCAAAGCAGAATACTACTTCCTCCGTCTCATAATATAAAAATATTTTTGACATTAGTGTAGTGTTAAAAACGTCCTTATATTTTGGAACAGAGGGAGTACTTCCTTTGTTCCATAATATAAGACATTTTTGCAAGCTAACATAAATTGCAAAAAGGTTCTATATTATGAGATGAAGGGAGTAACAAATAATCTGGTGTAATCCTCAAGCATGTGCGATAGCTAATACTCCATATGTATGTACCACCATACATACAATAATTAACATGCGAATCGACCGAATATCTTGCAATAATGATGTGCTGAGTTTATGAGTGATGCATTTGGGACAAACTCAAGACGCAACAAGCCTGCCTGCTCGCATGCATGTGCACCGGTATCAGTAGCTGAGCGCCTACTGCAGCTCTGTTTGGTGCCCGTGCCCCCAGCACACAGCCTGGCTGCGTACTTATATACCATCCTTTTTTGAACTAACCATCAATGAATTTGATCGTACGTATATTGTACTACCACCACCACTACTACTACTACAAGATAGGCGCTGGTACGCACATAATTGAACTGACCAGTACTTGTACTATAACTAATCCTTGCAAGCTTGTCAACATCTCTCAGGAGCTCCAAATTTGCTGTCTAGATCTATATTATCCCAGATTGTATGCAAAATCTACAGCCACACCAAATCCGAAAGCCGAGGAAAAAGAACAAAAGGCCGGTGTCGAGCATCGGTGCGACCGTACACGGTTATACCAATGCCCGTAGCGCACATCAACGCCCACGAAAGCACCTACAACTTCTCTGTCTAGTCAGTTTTGTGGGTCATTTGATCGGTCGGATCCATAGGGAGATAAGGAACACATTGAAGACATCAAGACCACCTAATAGCCTGGATCTAAGGAGAGGAGGAAGATCAATGGAGGAAGAGCGGTGTGACTATATATTTATCTGCAAAAACTGGCTGCCGGACCCCTTCACACCCAGTTCCACGAAGAACACATCTGCATTGAGATCGTATGCACTTTGGGGGTCATGCCTAACCTCCATCTTCAAAATAACTTGAAAACTTGAAGGAGGAAGACGACGAGGGGGAGCCACTGCATCTCTATTAGAGCGGTTTATTTCCGGTTTGGAGCTACAAGAACCACATGTCACTGGAGCATCATGTGGTGGATTGATTAAATTAGTTATGTGCGTGATAATTAATTCTTTGATTCTTTCCTGGACACAAAATTTGAGTCACACGCCCGCGCGAAACATTCTGCTAGGATCGACAAGAACACAACATAATACTACCAGATAATGTAGTATAATCCTCAGGCATGCACTATAACTAAACTCAGGACCGACCTAGCATTATGGAAGCCCTAGTGCAAATGACGTACAATGGACATAACAACTATAATAGAGTAATATAAATGCTTTTACCAGTATATCACATATCATAAAAATGAAGGCTTTGTTGGGAGACGCGGTACGCTATTCTAGCGCCAAATAAAAAAAATCTACCATGATACCAAGAACATATTGCTGGAGATAGATCACGTGATCAGGTTTTACCACTAGATGTGTAGCCACCACAACGAAGATAGAGTTGGTGATGTGTGTAGCCGATCAACTGAGTCGTCGCCTCCTCATGTAGACGATCTCTCGCAAACGGTTCCTCGCAGATCCCTCGAACAGCTCCTTGCGGTTTCCTCGAATGGTCCATCCAAGCACCACATATGTGATGCCTCCAAGGTATCCACACGTATGGGGAGTAGCGTCGGGTGGCGAACTGGTAGGTCCGATCACACGGCATATGGGCGTGGGGAGTGGCAGCGGCGGCTATGGTGGGAGGAAAAAAATCAACCCTAAAAGGTGTGCCCCACTCCCCATTATAGAGAGCTCCGAGGTGGGCACAACACTTTAGGACCACTAGGAGTCTACACCCAGTCTCCACTCGGATCCAATCCGAATGGGTTGTAGCCCATTAAGTGTGTGACCCTATAGGTTCACGTACACATGGACATGGTCCGAGTCGATAGTTGGTAGGGGCTCCTAGAAGAACATGCCAACTCTCATGCGCGCGTACATTCGTTTGGCAAACCTCGACAAATTTTCATATGCAACATTCCTTTTTCCTCACGATATATGTTATCAATCTCAATGCAAGTAGTTGTCACCCTTGTGGTAGCTCGATCTCTCTTCTCGAAACTATGATACAGATTTCCGAACTGGGTTAACTCTTAACCCAAGTTGCATGACCATGCTTTCCGAATCTGATAACTTGAGAGGGACCGGAAAATATCTCTCCAATAGGAGGGGGAAATTCCGTCTTGGTCAACCATGTCTCGCGGCATTGTCTCACGGATCACCCGAAAGCTATGTTTATAACTACCCAGTTACGGAGTAGCGTTTGATTGACCCTATGTGAGTCGATCCTCATACAGAGAACATACGAGGACCTTAGGTTTAGCACATGGCATATACATCATACTTGAGACTAATAGATGATAATATCTCGCTATGTCTCAAAGTGGGTTTTACCGACTCAGTGATCTCCATTCCCGAGTCCATATTATCAGTTTAGCATCTCTATGCCATGACTCGTGAAACATAGTCATCAACCGAATTGTATACTAGTCAAAGGGCATGTGTCCGCATAACATTATCAACTAGGGACCATTAGAATGATCATCATTTAATATATACTTCTTAAACCAGTCGCTTACTTATCGATACATATCATTGGTGATGTTCAAGGACAATACAAATTACTCATGAGTACATAGGGAAATATCATCATCACATGATTGCCTCTATGGCATATCACCAACATGCATAAACATAAAATGTGTAATTTTAATTAGCAAATAAAGTTTTAAATATCCAACGTATATGTGATTATATGATGCAAATGTTGATTATAAGATACCTATACTCAACCATAAACAAGTATTGAATAAATACAACATGGTGAATGTGTGTGCGGGGGAGGGGGATTCATTTGTCCACTCCATAATAGTGTTGGCGTTATGTTCTGACAATCATATATTTTGTAATTTATTTAGATATTTTGTATTTGGCCCTTATTTGAGATAAGCCCTAGGATTGGAAAAGTGACACAAGAAGATTGAGATGGATGTGAAGGAAAGTTCCATAGGCAATGCATAGAGAATATTGAATGGATTAAAGGATGAAAGCCATCAAGACAAATATATGCATTGAGTATTGGAGATTGAATGGATTTATAATGAATTTCATCAACATCATGCTATGTATCATGATCATTGGGTTCTAATGATGAATATATTATGATCAAGAAGAAGCAAAAGAAATGTACTTCGAGGCAGCAAGACTAAGTTATATGATTGAACCAAATATAATCAATATGAAGTCCATATGATGTACAAGATGGAGTCCATTGGAGGAACTCAAAGGCATGATCGGGCTTATGGGTTGAGCCATGATGAATCAAGATCTTGAGAAAACTGATTAAAGAGAAGAATCTATATATGGATTGAAGATGGGATTATGATCACCTCATATGTTGGTCATGGTTTATCAATTCATCAGGCAAGTAATTCAAGCGAAGAGTTTATTATGCCTCTCAAAAGATTGTAGTGGAGCATTTAGAAGAGCAAGTGATGACCAATGTGATATTCATATAAAACCTAGATATGATCATGTGAGAATTGAGATATTGGTGATCATGTCTTAAAGCAATGAAGTGGAGTGAGTAGTTCAATAAGGCTTCAATCCATCAAGATTTAACATGCAGTAAAGATAAATTTGACAAAGATAAAGCTCAGTGGTCGGATTCGAAATGGTCAACACACAAGCGCAAATGCTGCCACATGTGATCTTGTGGTATGGTAAGAAATTGTGAATGGCGTTTTGTAAACTAACTTATGTTGTGTGTTTTCTATGTCTATGTGGGTTAGGTGACTCTAATGGGCTTGCATCAAAAGAAATATTTCAAGTAGACCATATGAGGATGGTTATCAAGTTTGAAAAGGGGAAGTTCAAGAAAGACATTCCAAGGGAACACATGCCCGAAGCTTGAGGATGATCACATGATGGACATGCGAAGCTTGAAGTTCCATCAAGTATGATGTGTACATATGAATATGGTATATAAGACAATGCTTCCCATAAGGATTATGAGGGATTCAGTTGTAGACTTAACAAAACAACCGTGATTAAGATTGTCTTTCCATCTTGAAGCAAGCATGAAAGTCAACATCAACCTCAAGTGGAATGCTCAAGACAAAGGTATAACTTAGCTAGGTTTTCCTTTTTTATCGGTTTCAAGGAGTTTGTGGGGACCGATCATATGTTTGATAGCCTACCTATCAAGAGGGGCTTTCAGATAGTAACTTGATCACATTGTGCATAGCGTGATCAAAACTTTGCATCATTTGCATACTTCATTTATGTTGATCTTGGATGGTTCTCTAGGTGAGGACCTTGGGCTTCTTGATAGCTTTAAATTGAGCCAAAGATCATCAAAATTGGAGTTCATGTGAAAAAGTTCTGAATTTTTCCATGTTTGCTATTTTTGGGAGGTCCGGAGCCTCCGGGACCCGGAACCTCCGATATAACTTCCTGGGGACCTCCAGACCAAAGAAAAGGTTTTCAAAATTCAGCCCAAGATAGAGTCCGGAGGTTCCAGGCTGCAATTTTCCGCACCTAATGCGCAAATTTGGTGTGCACCATATATAAGGTCCCCTTCTTCCCCAAAGGATGTGTGTGTCTAGACCTTGAATTTCTCCATTCTTTTGAACTCTCGTCTCCTCCTTCAAGCCTAAAAACTCCAATTCATTTGGGGAAAACCTATCCCATGGATCTAGCACTACTAAAAAAGACACATCCATGACATTTTGGGCCGAACGAATTTTTTCTGTCATACTTATGACACTTCTATGACGATAGTTGTGACAAAACCCGGTATCATCATAGATGTGGTGGGGTCCTACTTCTATGACAAAAAATCATGACAAAAAATGCGCTTTTCGTCCTGGGCGGGCCGGAGGCGCATCTGCATGACATTCTTTGGCCGTCCATGACGAAAAAAAATCGTGGTAGAAGCAAGGGCGAGGAAAATATCGGGGGAGTTCCCGGTTACGGTGGGTGGTCGGGGGCCGAGCAATGCACGTTTCTCTCATACATACGCGCGTGTGTGCGAGGCGTTGCACTCTAACTGAACCCGAGCAAGGCGTTGGGCTCTAACTGAATCCGAGCGATTGCACTGCAGGCTACGCGTTACTGAACCCGAGCGATCGATCGATGGCTGTTAACTGAACTCGATCGAGCGATTCCTTCGCTACTACTGCTAACTGAAGCCGATCGATGCTGCCTCTGGATGAACAGCGAGCGTTGTTGGGGGGTTTGGATGAACAGTTTCCGGTGGGGGTTAGATGAACAGGAAAGTAGAGGCCGTTGCCGCTGGATGAGCAGTACCCCGATCGATCGAGCCGGTGGATGAACAGGACCCCATGGAGGGCTGGATGAACAGGACCCCGTGGAGGGCTGGTTGAACAGTAGCCGATGGAGGGCTGGATGAATAGTAGCCCATAGATGGGTGGTTGAACAGGACTCTCGTGGAGAGGGCTGGTTGAACAGTAGCCGGTGGAGGAGCGCACGGTGGAGTGATATGTCTCCAATGTATCTATAATTTTTGATTGCTCCATGCTATTATATATTCTGTTTTGGGTGTTTATTGGGCTTATTTATGCACTTTTATATTATTTTTGGGACTAACCTATTAACCGGAGGCCCAGCCCAAATTGCTGTTAATTTGCCTATTTCAGTGTTTCGCAAAAAAAGAATATCAAACGGAGTCCAAACGGAATGAAACCTTCGGGAGCGTGATTTTTGGAACAAACATGATTCGAAGGACTTGGAGTGGACATCAAGCAATCAATGAGGAGGCCACGAGGCAGGGGGCGCGCCTACCCCCTGGGCGCGCCCTCCACCCTCGTGGGCCCCTCGTGGCTCCACCGACCTACTTCTTCCTCCTATATATACCTACGTACCCTGAAAACATCGGGGAGCACCACGAAAACCTAATTCCACCGCTGCAACCTTCTGTACCCAAGAGATCCCATCTTGGGGCCTTTTCCGGAGCTCCGTCGGAGGGGGCATTGATCACAAAGGGCCTCTACATCAACTCCATGGCCCCCGGTTCTATTTTCCATCATACAAGTTTCTAATCTATTTTATTTTGCAATCTTTACTTTCAATCTATATCATAAAAATACCAAAAATATTTATCTCATTATTATTTTCTCTATCAGATCTCACTCTTGCAAGTGGCCGTGAAGGGATTGACAACCCCTTTATCGCGTTGGTTGCGAGGTTCTTATTTGTTTGTGTAGGTACGAGGTGACTCGCACGTGGTCTCCTACTGGATTGATACCTTGGTTCTCAAAAACCGAGGGAAATACTTACGCTGCTTTGCTGCATCACCCTTTCCTCTTCAAGGGAAAACCAACGCAGTACTCAAGAGGTAGCAAGAAGGATCTCTGGCGCTGTTGCCGGGGAGATCTACGCCATGTCAAGACATACCAAGTACCCATCACAACTCCTATCCTTCACATTACATTATTTGCCATTTGCCTCTCATTTTCCTCTCCCCCACGTCACCCTTGCTGTTTTATTCGCCCTCTTTTCCTTTCGCCCTCTCTTTCTGTTTGCTTTTTCTTCGCTTGTTTGCTTGTGTGTTGGATTGCTTGCTTGTCACGATGGCTCAAGATAATACTAAATTGTGTGACTTTGCCAATACCAACAATAATGATTTTATTAGCACTCCGATTGCTCTTCTTACCGATGCTGAATCTTGTGAAATTAATACTGCTTTGCAGAATCTTGTCATGAAAGATCCGTTTTCTGGCCTTCCTAGTGAAGATGTCGCTACCCATCTAAACAACTTTGTTGATTTGTCTGATATGCAAAAGAAGAAAGATGTGGACAATGATATTGTTAAACTTAAGCTATTTCCGTTTTCGCTTAGAGATTGTGCTAAAGCTTGGTTTTCATCTTTGCCTAAAAATAGTATTGATTCATGGAATAAGTGCAAAGATGCTTTTATCTCTAAGTATTTTCCTCCCGCTAAGATCATCTCTCTTAGAAACGATATTATGAATTTTAAGCAACTTGATCATGAGCATGTTGCACAACCTTGGAATAGGATGAAATTAATGATACGTAATTGCCCTACACATGGTTTGAATTTATGGATGATTATACAAAATTTTTATGCCGGATTGAAATTTTCTTCTAGAAATCTTTTAGATTCGGCCGCGGGAGGCACTTTTATGGAAATCACTTTAGGAGAAGCTACCAAACTCCTAGATAATATTATGGTTAATTATTCTCAATGGCACACCGAAAGATCTACTAGTTAGAAAGTTCATGCGATTGAAGAGATTAATGCTTTGAGTGAAAAGATGGATGAACTTATGAAATTGTTTGCTAATAAGAGTGCTCCTACTGATCCTAATGATATTCCTTTGTCTAGTTTGATTGAGAATAATAATGAAACTATGGATGTGAATTTTGTTGGTAGGAATAATTTTGGTAACAACGCGTATAGAGGTAATTTTAATTCTAGGCCATTTCCTAGTAATTCCTCTAATAATTATGGTAATTCCTACAACAATTCTTATGGAAATTATAATAAGATGCCCTCTGATTTTGAATCTAGTATTAAATAATTTCTTAGTTCGCAAAAGAGTTTCAATGCTTTGATTGAAGAAAAAGTGCTTAAGATTGATGAGTTGGCTAGGAACGTGGATATAATTTCTCTTGATGTTGATTCTTTGAAACTTAGATCTATTATACCTAAGCATGATATCAACGAGTCTCTCAAATCCATGAGAATTTCCATTGATGAGTGCAAAGAAAGAACCGCTAGGATGCATGCTAAGAAAGATTGCTTTGTTAAGGCGTGTTCTTCTAGTTTTTATGAGAACAAGGATGAAGATCTAAAAGTGATTGATGTGTCCCCTATTAAATCTTTGTTTTTCAATATGAATCTTGATAATGATGGGACTGGAGATGAGTCAACTTTAGTTAGAAGGCGTCCCAAAAATTTGGAGTTTTTAGATCTTGATGCAAACATTGGTAAAAGTGGGATTGAAGAGGTTAAAACTTTAGATAACAACGAACCCACTATCTTGGATTTCAAGGAATTTAATTATGATAATTGCTCTTTGATAGATTGTATTTCCTTGTTGCAATCCGTGCTGAATTCTCCTCATGCTTATAGTCAAAATAAAGCTTTTACTAAATATATCGTTGATGCTTTGACGCAATCTTATGAAGAAAAACTTGAGTTGGAAGTTTCTATCCCTAGAAAACTTTATGATGAGTGGGAACCTAAAATAAAAATAAAAATTAAAGATCATGAATGCTATGCTTTGTGTGATTTGGGTGCTAGTGTTTCCACGGTCCCAAAAACTTTGTGTGATTTGCTAGGTTTCCGTGAATTTAATGATTGTTCTTTAAACTTGCACCTTGCGGATTCCACTATTAAGAAACCTATGGGAAGAATTAATGATGTTATTGTTGTTGCAAATAGGAATTATGTGCTCGTAGATTTCATTGTTCTTGATATAGATTGCAATCCTTCATGCTCTATTATTCTTTGTAGACCTTTCCTTAGAACAATTGGTGCAATTATTGATATGAAGGAAGGGAATATTAGATTCCAATTTCCGTTAAGGAAAGGCATGGAACACTTCCCTAGAAAGAAGATTAAATTACCATATGAATCTATTATGAGAGCCACTTATGGATTGCATACCAAAGATGGCAATACCTAGATCTATCCTCGCATTTATGCCTAGATAGGGGCGTTAAACGATAGCACTTGTTGGGAGGCAACCCAATTTTATTTTTATTCCTTACTTTTAGTTCCTGTTTAGTAATAAATAATTTATCTAGCCTCTGTTTTGGTTGTGTGTTTAATTAGTGTTTGTGTCAAGTAGAACTGTTGGGAAGACTTGGGGAAAGCCTTTTTGATCTTGCTGTAAAAAACATAAACTTTAGCGCTCGCGAGAATTGCTGCCATTTTTATTGGAGAGTGATATTTAGTTAATTATTTTTGAAGATGATTAATAGATAACTTCCTCACGTCCAGAAATTTATTTTAGAATTTTTGGGGTTCCAGAAGTTTGCGTTAGTTACAGATTACTACAGACTGTTCTGTTTTTGACAGATTCTGTTTTTCGTGTGTTGTTTGCTTATTTTGATGAATCTATGGCTAGTAATGGAGTTTATAAAGCATAGAGAAGTTGGAATACAGTAGTTTTAACACCAATATAAATAAAGAATGAGTTCATTACATTACCTTGAAGTGGTGTTTTGTTTTGTTTCGCTAACGGAGCTCACGAGATTTTCTGTTAAGTTTTGTGTTGTTAAGTTTTCAAGTTTTCGGTAAAGATTTGATGGATTATGGAACAAGGAGTGGCAAGAGCCTAAGCTTGGGAATGTCCAAGGCACCCCAAGGTAAAATCCAAGGACCCCAAAAATCCTAAGCTTGGGGATGCCCCGGAAGGCATCCCCTCTTTTGTCTTTGTTCACCGGTAACTTTATTTGGAGCTATATTTTTATTCACCACATGATATGTGTTTTGCTTGGAGCATCTTGTATGATTTGAGTCTTTGCTTTTTAGATTACCACAATCATCCTTGCTGTACACACCTTTTGGGAGAGACACACATGAATCGGAATGTATTAGAATACTCTATGTGCTCCACTTATATCTTTTGAGCTATATAGTTTTTGCTCTAGTGCTTCACTTATATCTTTTAGAGCACGGTGGTGGTTTCATTTTATAGAAATAATTGATCTCTCATGCTTCACTTATATTATTTTGAGAGTCCTTTAGAACAGCATGGTAATTTGCTTTTGATATTATAAAGAAAACTTTCATACAAGTTCATTGAATACTAAGAGAAGTTTGATACTTGATAATTGTTTTGAGATATGGAGATAGTGATATTAAAGTTGTGCTAGTTGAGTAGTTGTGAATTTGAGAAATAGTTGTGTTGAAGTTTGCAAGTCCCGTAGCATGCACGTATGGTAAACGTTGTGTAAATTTTTTGAAACATGAGGTGTTATTTGATTGTCTTCCTTATGAGTGGCGGTCGGGGACGAGCGGTGGTCTTTTCCTACCAATCTATCCCCCTAGGAGCATGCGCGTAATACTTGGTTTTTGATGACTTGTAGATTTTTACAATAAGTATGTGAGTTCTTTATGACTAATGTTGAGTCCATGGGTTATACGCACTCTCAACCTTCCATCATTGCTAGCCTCTTCGATACCGTGCATTGCCCTTTCTCACCTTGAGAGTTGGTGCAAACTTCGCCGGTTCATCCAAACCCCGTGATACGATACGCTCTATCACACATAAACATCCTTATATCTTCCTCAAAACAGCCACCATACCTACCGATTATGGCATTTTCATAGCCATTCCGAGATATATTGCCATGCAACTTTCCACCATTCCGTTTATTATGACACGCATCATCATTGTCATATTGCCTTGCATGATCATGTAGTTGACATCGTATTTGTGGCAAAGCCGCCGTTTATAATTCTTTCATACATGTCACTCATGAGTCATTGCACATCCCGGTACACCACCGGAGGCATTCATATAGAGTCATATCTTGTTCTAGTATCGAGTTGTAATCATTGAGTTGTAAATAAATAGAAGTGTGATGATCATCATTAATAGTGCATTGTCCCCCCAAAAAGAGAAAGGCCCAAAAAAAGAAGGCCCAAAAAAATAAAATAAAATAAAAAGGGGGAACACTACTATCCTTTTTTCCACACTTGTGCTTCAAAGTAGCACCATGATCTTTATGATATAGAGTCTCTTGTTTTGTCATTTTCATATACTAGTGGGAATTTTTCATTATAGAACTTGGCTTGTATATTCCAACAATGGGCCTCCTGAAGTGCCCTAGGTCTTCGTGAGCAAGCAAGTTGGATGCACACCCACTTAGTTTCTTTTGTTGAGATTTCATACATTTATAGCTCTAGTGCATCCGTTGCATGGAAATCCCTACTCCTTGCATTGACATCAATTGATGGGCATCTCCCTAGCCCACTGATTAGCCGCGTCAATGTGAGACTTTCTCCTTTTTTTGTCTTCTCCACATAACCCCCTTCATTATATTCTATTCCACCCATAGTGCTATATCCATGGCTCACGCTCATGTATTGCGTGAAAGTTGAAAAAAGTTTGAGATTACTAAAGTATGAAACAATTTCTTGGCTTGTCATCAGGGTTATGCATGATGAGAGCATTCTTGTGTGGCGAAAATGGAGCATGACCAAACTATATGATTTTGTAGGGATGAACTTTCTTTGGCCATGTTATTTTGAGAAGACATGATTGCTTAGTTAGTATGCTTGAAGTATTATTATTTTTGTGTCAATATTAAACTTTTATCTTGAATCTTTTGGATCTGAACATTCATGCCACAATAAAGAAGATTACATTGAGAAGTATGTTAGGAAGCATTCCACATCAAAAATTCTGTTTTTATCATTTACCTACTCGAGGACGAGCATGAATTAAGTTTGGGGATGCTTGATACGTCTCCAATGTATCTATAATTTTTGATTGCTCCATGCTATTATATATTCTGTTTTGGATGTTTATTGGGCTTATTTATGCACTTTTATATTATTATTATTGGGACTAACCTATTAACAGGAGGCCCAGCCCAAATTGCTGTTTTTTTTGCCTATTTCAGTGTTTCGCAGAAAAAGAATATCAAACGGAGTCCAAACGGAATGAAACTTCGGGAGTGTGATTTTTGGAACAAACGTGTCCAGAGGACTTGGAGTGGACGTCAAGCAATCAACGAGTAGGGGTGGAAATTGGTAGCGGATAATCTGAAATATCCGATATTCGTATTCGAGAAAATGCCTATTCGTATCCGAAACATCCGCATCCGAACCAAAATGGAAATGGAAATTATCCGTATCCGACTTTATTAAATAAATAAAAAATAAAATATGGTAGGAGATTTTGAGACAAATATGGATATGGAAGTTGATATATCCGTATCCGAATAAGATTATGGGAGGTATTTTTTAAAATTGTAGACCCAATATTCCAATTATCCAACATAAAAGCCAAATAAGTAGTCAAATTTTACTCTTTATATAATTAAACTTATAAATTACTATGCATTACAATAGTATTTATTCATAAACCTATTTATCATTGACTTATTGTATGTCACAAGTTGATTATTTCAGGTCACATAGCTATCGATTAATTTTCTTAAGCAATATGTTGATATTATTCGTATCCGTTCCGAATCAAGAAAATATCCGATACGTATCCGTATTCGAATATTATCCGAGCCGCATCCGTATCCGATAACATCCATATTCGGATTCGTATTCGTTTTGAAAATATGAAAATGGAAGTGGCAAGAGCACTATCCGATCCGCATCCGATCCGTTTCCACCCCTATCAATGAGGAGTCCACGAGGCAGGGGGCGCGCCTACCCCCTGGGCGCGCTCTTCACCCTCGTGGGCCCCTCGTGGCTCCACCGACCTACTTCTTCCTCCTATATATACCTACGTACCCTGAAAACATCGGGGAGCACCACCTCAACTTACTTTGAACGAGTGCTTCCCACATAGATTGCTGGAAAGAGGAGTGAGCCAGGGCGAAAACCTAATTCCATCGCCGCAACCTTCTGTACCTAAGAGATCCCATCTTGGGGCCTTTCCTGGAGCTCCGCCGGAGGGGGCATTGATCACGGAGGGCCTCTACATAAACTCCATGGCCCCCGGTTCTATTTTCCATCATACAAGTTTCCAATCTATTTTATTTTGCAATATTTACTTTCAATCTATATCATAAAAATACCAAAAATATTTATCTTATTATTATTATCTATCAGATCTCACTCTTGCAAGTGGCCGTGAAGGGATTGACAACCCCTTTATTGTGTTGGTTGCGAGATTCTTATTTGTTTGTGTAGGTACGAGGTGACTCGCGCGTGGTCTCCTACTAGATTGATACCTTGGTTCTCAAAAACTGAGGGAAATACTTATGCTGCTTTGCTGCATCACCCTTTTCTCTTCAAGGGAAAACCAACGCAGTGCTCAAGAGGTAGCATGGAGGCTGGATGAACAGGAGCCCGTGGATGAACAGTCGCAGGTGGAGGCTGGAGGAGGTCGATGGTGGATGAACAGTAGCCCGTGGAGGCTGGAGGAGGTCGACGGTGGAGATGAACAGTATCCCGTGGAGTCCCGTTTTGCGGTACGCCACACCCCTCCTGATGAACATGACCCCCGTTTCGACCATAGCGCTCCAACACAAGTCCGTTTCCTCCATTTTGCGGTACTCCACACCCCTCCCGATCAACATGACCTCGTTTTGACCGTAGGAGGTCCGTTTCCTCCATTTTGCGGTACGCCAGACCCCTTCTGATGAAAAGGATCCTGTTTCCATCGTGGCCGGTCGAACACAAGGCCGTTTCCTCTGTTCTGTGGTACGCCAGGCCTCGGTTCCATCGCTTCTTCCGTCCAAGCCGGTTGGCTCCCGAGGAACAGCACGCGTTTCGTTGCCTCCCGATGAACACGACGCCTCCCCATGAACATGACGACGACGCAGTTTCTCCATTCCGACCCAGCCACAACCATATACACGAGCCCTGGCTGTACGTATGCGCGAGTAGGCGTTCGAGACCCCGCCCGTATGTACGTACATGGCCGTATTTACTTTCTTGCACCCTTGCCGTTGTACGTACGTGTACATGCTACGTGCGCGCCTCTACTACCACACGTGCGCGCCTCTACTACCACACGTGCGCGCCTCTACATCGACTAGTATGTACGTACACGTTCGCGACCAGAATGACAATGCTACATACGCTTCGACCGGGTGGGTCCCGACTGTCAGGCACTTCCTTGCGTGCGGAGATGTAGCTGGTGGGTCCCAGCAATCAAGGGGGCGAATCATTTCTTTCCCGTAATATGGACGCACTTCCTTGCGTGCGAAGATGTAGCTGGTGGGTCCCAGCAGTCAGGGAGGAAATGTTTTTTCGAGAAATATAGTGGCCCATCCGATGGGTCCCTGCTCTCAGGTGGAGGAATCATTATTTTTTGCAAAATAAGGAGGCACTTCCTTGCTGCGGTCGTGGACCCAGCTGTCGGCCTCTCCACGTACAATACTCTTCCGATGGAAATCGTTCCTTGACCACGTTGACCACGCCGCGGCGAGAGCACCCGGGCGGTGGACGACGGCGAGGCCTAGGAAGGAGACAACGCGGAGCCGGGGAAGACGTGGCAGTGGATGCCCATGTGGAAAGGAGTATGAGGGTTCACTGGTTCGGCTGTGGTGTGAGGCTGCTGTCGCCGCAGGGCCTGGCCATCGGTGGGAGTAGTAGGGGGCGGTGAGGCCTCAGCGGCATCACAACCGGCCACGGGAAGCAGGAGCACGCGGCACGACCGGCGTTGGTTTGGGCGGCTGGAGCAACAAGACCAGAGGTTGAAGAAGCACTACCACCGTTGGATGGACATCTACGGTCACTGGAGTTAGAATCATTCATATTGACTAAGTTGACAAAGCCCTCCGTCCCTGTCAACTTAGTAGGCCCACAAGTCAGACTTCCACCATGGTACGTCCCAGCTAGCAGGGGTGGTATTCATTTTTTTGTGCGTAATAAGGAGGTACTTCCTTGCGTGCGAAGATATAGCTGGTGGGTCTGACCTGTCAGCGGGGGGAACATTTTCGTGAAATACAGAGGCCCTTCCGGTGGGTCCCAGCTGTCAGGTGGAGGAATCATTATTTTGGACATAATAAGGAGGCATGTCCTTGCGTGCGGCTGTGGACCCAGCTGTCATCCTCTCCATGCATAGTCTACTTCCGATAGATGTCATTTGTTGACCATGTTGACTACTCCGCGCCGAGCGCATCCAAGGTGGTGGACGACGGCGAGGCCCTGGACAGCAACGAGCCGGAGATGGGAAGACGCGGGAGTAGAGTCGCCGACGGAGAGGTGTACGAGGGTTAACTGGTTCTGGTGCGGTGTGGTTCGACAGTCGGTGGACAAGAACAAGAGGTGTGGAGGAGTGGAGGGATGGCCTGGCCAACGGTGGGGTAGTGCTTCACAGCGAAGCATGCTAAGCAGAGCTTATAGCAGGAGGAGGCGGGAGCAGGTGGGCCTGGCGGCGCTAGAGGAAGAAGACGAGAGATTGAAGATGGATGCCGGTCGTTGGATGTCAATCCAACGGCTAACGATGCCAGAATCATTTGCTGAGTAAGTTGACAATGACTTGTGTTGGCTTCGACCTATTGGCCCACATTTTAGCCTCCAAAAATGTGGCACGTATTCAACCCATTTTTTCACAATTTACAGTCAATTTGATCTCTTTTTTTAGAATTACAGTCCATTTACTGGGCTGGGTGAACAAATAATGTAGCGTCCATGCGGCCCAATTATTTTTCTCCTAAAAAATTATAGGCCATTTGCACTTTCTCGAAATACACGATTTTGCTGGGCTGATTCTAATTATAATGCTGGGTTGGGCGCATCAATGTTATCAATAAATAAACAGGGGCTGAGCATTTTGTTATAAATATATTTAAATAATAAGTGATTTATTATTACATTGGTCCTTAAATCTTACCAAGCTTTTATACACAATCACCAGGATTTTTGTTGCCAAAAAAGCCAGTATTTTATTGTTAAGAAATTATTTTTATAAGTTAATAAGATGTGGGATATTATTTTCTTACATATGTAAGTATCTATTAAATATATGATGACAATAACAATAATATATAATAACATATAAAATAATTTAAATATATATAATATAGTTAGAAGGAAAACAAAACTTGGACCAGGCGTTCCTATTCTTATATAGAAAAATAGAACAGACCTCTTGTTTTCTTCAAAAAAATACATAAATCGGGCTGCCGATGTTTCAGAAAAAAAACCTCGGATGGGAGGTTCATAGGCCAGTCGATACATGACGGCCCTCAAAAAAATACAAACTGGCATGTCGTGGGCTGCGGA
This sequence comes from Triticum dicoccoides, assembly GCF_002162155.2. Taxonomy (NCBI): domain Eukaryota; kingdom Viridiplantae; phylum Streptophyta; class Magnoliopsida; order Poales; family Poaceae; genus Triticum; species Triticum dicoccoides. The sequence goes on along the minus strand of NC_041392.1, from coordinate 484,881,261 downwards.
TGTTAAAAAAGAAAACCTAGACGGGGCAGCCCAAAACCCAGCGGATACTTGCTGCCCAAGTGATAATAAATGATACTACCCACCAGCTCCACAGGTTCGTTGTGAATTTATCTCCTATGTTGAAGCACCTAAAAAATGTAACTATGTTGACAAACCCGTGGCCCCAACGTCAGTATATCATTAGGATAAAGTTTTTTCCGATGAGGCACTTGCTTGCGTCGGCCATAGACCTAGTGGGTCCTGACTGTCCGCCTCTCCACGTACAGTCCTCTCCAGATTTCTCTCGGTTGTTCAGCATGTTCACAATGGCAGACAGCGGCGCCGCGGCAAGCGCACAAAGGCGCAGGAGATGATCAGACCACCCAAGGCAGTGCCTTATTTGTAACGAAAGTAATGAACAAGCCTAGTTGCCAAGTGACACTATCCGACAACTGTTCCGCCCGGGTTCGATTCCAGCTGATGCATGGAAAATATCTCCAAATTTTTTGCCTCTGCCATTATTGACATGTGGGTCCCCATTGTCATGTACGCACACCACGTCCAACACTTGCCAAAACTTCGTCCCTCGTTTTCTCTGTTTTTCGCACACTCGACATTGTGTGGGCATTTTGAAAATAGCATATCTTTTTGACTGTGCATCATATGAAGATGTGCTATGCATGAATGTTGATCAGCACGATGTTAACTGGCTGGTAGTTTCATTTTCGATCATGAATAAAACTTCCAACATGATGTTAACCCTGTTTGAAAAGGCTGTATTAATATAAATGCCCTACCTCTGAAAGTTGCAGTTTCTTATCTAAAACTGAACTTGCAGTTTCTTATCTGAAACTGAAACTTGCATTTTCTTCCCTGAGAATCACATTGTATGCACTTTTATGCTCCTATGAAACTATATTATTTTAAGTGCTAAAAATAGATATCTAGAATTTATAAAATACTTTATATGCTCAATACTGCAAATCTAAAATTCAAAAGACATTCATATCTGAAAGTACTCTCAAAATACACAACACACAATACAATTCATAACCTGCAAATACTGACAACCCTAAGCTCCTCCTGACAATTCACAACCTGCCCGACTATTGGGATGGGGGGGGGGCTGTCCCCTCCAATTCATTGGCGGCAGACAACCGCCCCATGAGACGATGTGAACGGCGAGGGAGAGGATGGCGGGGAAGCGTCGTCAGGCCAACTGCTTTTCTCCTCTTGCAGCTGGGTTCGGTCGACGAAGACTCCACCTGCTCGCTCTGGCACGACACCCTCACAAAAGGCACCCTATAGATGCTCGATCCTTTAATCTCTAGTGGATGCTCCATCTGAGATCGATACTCCCACCACCGCCCCCTCACGATCGGATTCGGTGAATCTGTTTGCTCCATGGCCCAAAGGAGCAGCTCTATGTACTCCTGCGCGACTCCATTTGGGAGTATCGCCGCCTTTTCGCTTTGTTGTAGATATTTGGCCATGGATGTCGCTGTTGCCGCTAGTTGGTCCTTATTGTCAAACCAAGACTGTATCTCCAACATCCTAGCTAGCTTCACAGGGTCGCCGTCTGCGATCCTCATGTATCGGTTGTAGTCCTCCATCGATCTACTTCTCCACACCGCCTTCACTCGCCGGCGGTGGTTTTTGAATGGAAAAGGAGAGGAGCAGCGCTAGTTTTGGATTAGAACGGGGGAGGAGAGATGCTAGTTTTGGATTGGAACAGGAGAGGAGGGGCGGTGGTTTTGAAATGGAAGAGGAGAGGAGCGCCGCTGGATTTAGATTAGAACATGAGAGGTGCAGCGGTGGTTTAAGAGGAGAGGAGCGGCGCTGGTCTTGGAAGTATTTTTTTGTTTTGCGTATTTTGGGTCAAAGTTTGACCACGTACTGTATTTGACAAGCAAAATGTGAATGCATGTCACCAAAAATTATATCGTTTCGTTCGTATATGAATGTACTTTCAAATTGTATTATTTTTGCAACGTATAACATATATTTTATTTGTAAAAATCATGGTCAATTATGACCCAGAATAAAAGGGAGACTAGTTAATGTTGGGTCGCTTTCTTAATTGAAGGGTAAATTGATTTTGATTTTGATCCAGTCATAGTGCGCCGGCCCTCTCGTCCAAACCTAAATCGCTGCCGCACGCTCCTCTCCCTCTTCTCCATTGCTAAACCACCTCCTCTCCTCTCCATCATCTCCATTCCAACACCACCGTCTCGCCTCTCCCTCTTCTCCATTGCAAAACCACCTCCTCTCTCCTCGGACGAGGATCCCCTGACGTAGCCCATCCTGCCATTGAGACACTAACACATGGGTCCCACCAAGCGCGGGGCCCACCTGTCAGCAACCGAAAGGCAGGGAAACCTCTCCTCTCCATCATCTCCATTCCAAAACAGTTGTCTTGCCTCTCCCTCTTCTCCATTTCAAAACCACCCCTCTCCTCTCCATCACCTCCATTCCAAAACCACTGTCTCGCCTCTCCCTCTTCTCCATTTCAAAACCACCCCTCTCCTCTCCATCATCTCCATTCCAAAACCACCGTCTCGCCTCTCCCTCTTCTCTACTACAAGACCACCGTCTCTCCTCCCATCTTCCAAAGCTAGCACCAGACCACTCAGAAGGACATCTATGGAGAGGATGCATCAGCGAATCAGGCAGATCGCCGGCGGCGACCAGGCAAAGTTAGCCAGGTTGAAGGAGATCCTTACTTGGTTTGACAATGAGTGGGAGATTTCAAGGACGATGAGGTCCATGTAGCAATGTATGCGAAAGAGCGAGACGGCGGCGATGAGGGTGGCGATGTACTCCTCGATGGCAGTCACGCCATAGTCCTTCGAGTTCATCGAGTATCTCCTCTGGGCGATGGAGCAGACAGATTCGCCCGAGGCGAAAGTCAGGCGTAGGTGGTGGGCATACAGGTCGAAGGTCGAGCACCCAGAAGATAACGAATCTATCGAGTATAGTGTGTCGTTCGTGAGGGTGCAGACCCAGCCGGAGCCATAGGAGTATTCGTTCTCCCACCGCAAGAGGAGGCCAGATGGCGCGACGTCGCTTCCCCGCTGTTCTCCACGGTTCCCTCGACGCTTGCCTCGTTTCAACGGCATCGGTAGGGTTTAAGGTAAGCTTCGCACTAACCTAATCTTCCATCTGCTCATGCTTACAATCAATGTGACAGCTAATAAAAATCATGCTTACAATCAGTCTCCGAGTACTATGCCAATCGCCCTAAAATAACTCTGTACCATTGAGTCAAAGTTGTGATACTGTGTACAAATAAAGAAAAATAGATTGGTGCTTCTTTCAGAAAAGAGTACACCCTAGAAAACTGCCAATATAAGCTACTAGTATTTTTTAAAGTCTAAGCTACTAGTATTTGGTTAGAGGATTTGCTGCCGAGAAAGATCCGTCCACAGTGAGCGCCACACATCCCACTACTGGTGGTGGATGCCAATGCTTAGATGGAGCAGGGTTGGTGTCGGTAATTTTTACTTGGCACCTCGCACTCTGCATATTTGTTGGTTCCATACGTACATTTGTGCAGTTCCACCAAAATGCAGCTGAATAACCCTGTTTGCACAAATAATCAAAAGGCGTGATTACATTATAGTGGCACTAGTTGATGAAACATACACTAATAAATAGAAGAAAATATTGTGATAGTATCATAGTATGCCATGCTGCGAGGGCGAGATGGGCCCTACGACGCCTCATACGGTATGCCTCATACTGGAAATCGACCCAAGTCTCCCCGATACACCTTCTGCCAGTGATGAACATCAGTGTACAATGGTAGTACAAGGAGGGGCCTCGAGACATTCCAATCTCTATTTTTGTGCAGATCAAATAAAATTAAGCACCCCAGTTTGCAGAAATGCTTAAACATTAACAATGGAACTAGTTGATGAAACATATACTAACAAAGATAAGCACTTTCTTTATCTACATTGGAAATGAAATGATAGAGAGGACACTCGCTCTATTTTAACTATATTATTACTTCATTTTATCAGTGGTACTAGGGTCGAGCAGGTGGCAAACAAGGTGTACCGTGCGTCGCAAGGATGGAGGCCGGGGGTGCTTAGTCTGGGATGCTGAAGCTGGCTTTTTCAGTCCCTATCTTCCCCTCTGATGTTTTTGTGGTAGCATTTGGGTTGTAATCCAAACTTGGTCGAGATGGTGCTGCGTCTGTTGGGGAACGTAGTAATTTCAAAAAATTTCCTACGCACACGCAAGATCATGGTGATGCATAGCAACGAGAGGGGAGAGTGTTGTCTACGTACCCTCGTAGACTGAAGCGGAAGCGTTGACACAACGTAGAGGAAGTAGTCATACGTCTTCCCGGTCCAACCGATCCAAGCACCGTTACTCCGGCACCTCCGAGTTCTTGACACACGTACAGCTCGATGACGCACCCCGAGCTCCGATCCAGCAAAGCGTCGGGGAGGAGTTTCGTCAGCACGACGGCGTGGTGACGATCTTGATGTTCAACTGTCACAGGGCTTCGCCTAAGCACTACTACAATATGATCGAGGTGTAATATCATGGAGGGGGCACCGCACACGGCTAAGGAACGATCACGAGGATCTACTTGTGTGTTCTAGGGTGCCCCCCTGCCCCCGTATATAAAGGAGCAAGGGGGAGGCCGGCCGGCCCTTGGGCGCGCCAAGGAGAGAGGGGAGTCCTTCTCCTAGTGGGAGTAGGACTCCCCTTTCCTAGTCCAACTAGGAATAGGGAGGGGGAAGGAAAGAGAGGGAGAGGGAGAGGGAAAGGGGGGGCGCGCCCCCCTTCCTAGTCCTATTCGGACTCCCCATGAGGGGGGGCGTGCCACCTCCTCGGCTTCTGCCCTCTCTCTCCCCTCAGGCCCAATAAGGCCCATTACTTCCCCGGGGGGTTCCGGTAACCCCTCCGGCACTCCAGTTTTATCCGAAATCACCCGGAACAATTCCGGTGTCCGAATATAGTCGTCCAATATATCAATCTTTATGTCTCGACCATTTCGAGACTCCTCGTCATGTCCGTGATCACATCCGGGACTCCGAACAACCTTCGGTACATCAAAATACATAAACTCATAATGAAACTGTCATCGTAACTTTAAGCGTGCGGACCCTACGGTTTGAGAACAATGTAGACATGACCGAGACACGTCTCCGGTCAATAACCAATAGCGGGACCTGGATGCCCATATTGGCTCCTACATATTCTACGAAGATCTTTATCGGTCAGACCGCATAACTACATACGTTGTTCCCTTTGTCATCGGTATGTTACTTGCCCGAGATTCGATCGTCGGTATCCAATACCTAGTTCAATCTCGTTACCGGCAAGTCTCTTTACTCGTTCCGTAATACATCATCTCACAACTAACACATTAGTTGCAATGCTTGCAAGGCTTATGTGATGTGTATTATCGAGAGGGCCCAGAGATACCTCTCCGTCAAACGGAGTGACAAATCCTAATCTCGAAATATGCCAACCCAACATGTACCTTTGGAGACACCTGTAGAGCTCCTTTATAATCACCCAGTTACGTTGTGACGTTTGGTAGCACACAAAGTGTTCCTCCGGTAAACGGGAGTTGCATAATCTCATAGTCATAGGAACATGTATAAGTCATGGAGAAAGCAATAGCAACATACTAAATGATCGGGTGCTAAGCTAATGGAATGGGTCATGTCAATCAGATCATTCAACTAATGATGTGATCTCGTTAATCAAATAACAAATCTCTGTCTATGGTTAGGAAACACAACCATCTTTGATTAACGAGCTAGTCAAGTAGAGGCATACTAGTGACACTTTGTTTGTCTATGTATTCACACATGTATTATGTTTCCGGTTAATACAATTCTAGCATGAATAATAAACATTTATCATGATATAAGGAAATAAATAATAACTTTATTATTGCCTCTAGGGCATATTTCCTTCAGTCTCCCACTTGCACTAGAGTCAATAATCTAGATTACATAGTAATGATTCTAACACCCATGGAGCCTTGGTGTTGATCATGTTTTGCTCGTGGAAGAGGCTTAGTCAATGGGTCTGCTACATTCAGATCCGTATGTATCTTGCAAATCTCTATGTCTCCCACCTGGACTAGATCCCGGATGGAATTGAAGCGTCTCTTGATGTGCTTGGTTCTTTTGTGAAATCTGGATTCCTTTGCCAAGGAAATTGCACCAGTATTGTCACAAAGATTTTCATTGGACCCGATGCACTAGGTATGACACCTAGATCAGATATGAACTCCTTCATCCAGACTCCTTCGTTTGCTGCTTCCGAAGCAGCTATGTACTCTGCTTCACATGTAGATCCCGCCACGACGCTTTGTTTAGAACTGCACCAACTGATAGCTCCATCGTTTAATGTAAACACGTATCCGGTTTGCGATTTAGAATCGTCCGGATCAGTGTCAAAGCTTGCATCAACGTAACCGTTTACAATGAGCTCTTTGTCACCTCCATATACGAGAAACATATCCCTAGTCCTTTTCAGGTACTTCAGGATGTTCTTGATCGCTGTCCAGTGATCCACTCCTGGATTACTTTGGTACCTCCCTGCTAAACTTATAGCAAGGCACACATCAGGTCTGGTACACAGCATTGCATACATGATAGAGCCTATGGCTGAAGCACATGGAACATCTTTCATTTTCTCTCTATCTTCTGCAGTGGTCGGGCATTGAGTCTGACTCAACTTCACACCTTGTAACACAGGCAAGAACCCTTTCTTTGCTTGATCCATTTTGAACTTCTTCAAAATCTTGTCAAGGTATGTGCTTTGTGAAAGTCCAATTAAGCGTCTTGATCTATCTCTATAGATCTTTATGCCTAATATGTAAGCAGCTTCACCGAGGTCTTTCATTGAAAAACTCTTATTCAAGTATCCCTTTATGCTATCCAGAAATTCTATATCATTTCCAATCAGTAATATGTCATCCACATATAATATCAGAAATGCTACAGAGCTCCCACTCACTTTCTTGTAAATACAGGCTTCTCCGAAAGTCTGTATAAACCCAAATGCTTTGATCACACTATCAAAACATTTATTCCAACTCCGAGAGGCTTGCACCAGTCCATAAATGGATTGCTGGAGCTTGCACACTTTGTTAGCTCCCTTTGGATCGACAAAACCTTTCGGTTGCATCATATACAACTCTTCTTCCAGAAATCCATTCAGGAATGCAGTTTTTACATCCATCTGCCAAATTTCATAATCATAAAATGCGGCAATTGCTAACATGATTCGGACAGACTTAAGCATCGCTACGGGTGAGAAGGTCTCATCGTAGTCAACCCCTTGAACTTGTCAAAAATCTTTTGCGACAAGTCGAGCTTTGTAGACAGTAATATTACCGTCAGTGTCAGTCTTCTTCTTGAAGATCCATTTATTCTCAATTGCTTGCCGATCATCGGGCAAGTCAACCAAAGTCCATACTTTGTTCTCATACATGGATCCCATCTCAGATTTCATGGCTTCAAGCCATTTTGCGGAATCTGGGCTCACCATTGCTTCTTCATAGTTCGTAGGTTCATCATGATCTAGCAGTATGATTTCCAGAACAGGATTTCTGTACCACTCTGGCGCGGTTCTCACTCTGGTTGATCTACGAGGTTCAGTAGTATCTTGTCTTGAAGTTTCATGATCATTATCATTAGCTTCCTCACTAATTGGTGTAGGTGTCGCAGAAACAATTTTCTGTGATGTACTACTTTCCAATAAGGGAGCAGGTACAGTTACCTCATCAAGTTCTACTTTCCTCCCACTCACATCTTTCGAGAGAAACTCCTTCTCCAGAAAGTTTCCGAATTTAGCAACAAAAGTCTTGCCTTCGGATCTGTGATAGAAGGTGTATCCAATAGTTTCCTTTGGATATCCTATGAAGACACATTTCTCCGATTTGGGTTCGAGCTTATCAGGTTGAAGCTTTTTCACATAAGCATCATAGCCCCAAACTTTCAGAAACGACAACTTTGGTTTCTTGCCAAACCATAGTTCATAAGGCATCGTCTCAACGGATTTTGATGGTGCCCTATTCAACGTGAATCCGGCCGTCTCTAAAGCATAACCCCAAAACGATAGTGGTAAATCGGTAAGAGACATCATAGATCGCACCATATCTAGTAAAGTACGATTACGACGTTCGGACACACCATTACGCTGTGGTGTTCCAGGTGGCGTGAGTTGCGAAACTATTCCGCATTGCTTCAAATGAACACCAAACTCGTAATTCAAATATTCTCCTCCACGATCAGATCGTAGAAACTTTATTTTCTTGTTACGATGATTTTCAACTTCACTATGAAATTCTTTGAACTTTTCAAATATTTCAGACTTATGTTTCATTAAGTAGATATATCCATATCTGCTTAAGTCATCTGTGAAGGTGAGAAAATAACGATATCCGCCACGAGGCTCAATATTCATCGGACCACATACATCTGTATGTATGATTTCCAACAAATCTGCTGCTCTCTCCATAGTACCAGAGAACGGTGTTTTAGTCATCTTGCCCATGAGGCACGGTTCGCAAGTACCAAGTGATTCATAATCAAGTGGTTCCAAAAGTCCATCAGTATGGAGTTTCTTCATGCGTTTTACACCGATATGACCTAAACGGCAGTGCCACAAATAAGTTGCACCATCATTATCAACTCTGCATCTTTTGGCTTCAACATTATGAATATGTGTATCACTACTATCGAGATTCAGTAAGAATAGACCACTCTTCAAGGGTGCATGACCATAAAAGATATTACGCATATAAATAGAACAACCATTATTCTCTGATTTAAATGAATAACCGTCTCGCATTAAACAAGATCCAGATATAATGTTCATGCTCAACGCTGGCACCAAATAACAATTATTTAGGTCTAATGCTAATCCCGAAGGTAGATGTAGAGGTAGCGTGCCGACCGCGATCACATCGACTTTGGAACCATTTCCCACGCGCATCGTCACCTCGTCCTTAGCCAATCTTCGCTTAATCTGTAGTCCCTGTTTCGAGTTGCATAGCGACAGAACCAGTATCAAATACCCAGGTGCTACTGCGAGCATTAGTAAGGTACACATCAATAACATGTATATCGCATATACCTTTGTTCACCTTGCCATCCTTCTTATCCGCCAAATACTTGGGCCAGTTCCGCTTCCAGTGACCAGTCTGCTTGCAGTAGAAGCACTCAGTTTCAGGCTTAGGTCCAGACTTGGGTTTCTTCTCTTGAGCAGCAACTTGCTTGCCGTTCTTCTTGAAGTTCCCCTTCTTCTTCCCTTTGCCCTTTTCTTGAAACTAGTGGTCTTGTTGACCATCAACACTTGATGCTCCTTTTGATTTCTACCTCCGCAGCTTTCAGCATTGCGAAGAGCTCGGGAATAGTTTTATTCATCCCTTGCATATTATAGTTCATCACGAAGCTCTTGTAGCTTGGTGGCAGTGATTGGAGAATTCTGTCAATGACGCAATCATCTGGAAGATTAACTCCCATCTGAATCAAGTGATTATTATACCCAGACATTTTGAGTATATGCTCACTGACAGAACTGTTCTCCTCCATCTTGCAGCTATAGAACTTATTGGAGACTTCATATCTCTCAATCTGGGCATTTGCTTGAAATATTAACTTCAACTCCTGGAACATCTCATATGCTCCATGACATTCAAAATGTCGTTGAAGTCCCGATTCTAAGCCGTAAAGCATGGCACACTGAACTATCGAGTATTCATCAGCTTTGCTCTGCCAGACGTTCATAACATCTGGTGTTGCTCCAGCAGCAGGCCTGGCACCCAGCGGTGCTTCCAGGACGTAATTCTTCTATGCAGCAATGAGGATAATCCTCAAGTTACGGACCCAGTCCGTGTAATTGCTACCATCATCTTTCAACTTTGCTTTCTCAAGGAACGCATTAAAATTCAACGGAACAACAGCACGGGCCATCTATCTACAATCAAACATACATAAGCAAGATACTATCAGGTACTAAGTTCATGATAAATTGAAGTTAAATTACTTAAAGAACTCCCACTTAGATAGACATCCCTCTAATCCTCTAAGTGATCACGTGATCCAAATCAACTAAACCATGTCCGATCATCACGTGAGATGGAGTAGTTTCATTGGTGAACATCGCTATGTTGATCATATCTACTATATGATTCACGCTCGACCTTGCGGTCTCCGTGTTCCGAGGCCATATCTGCATATGCTTGGCTCGTCAAGTATAACCTGAGTATTCCGCGTGTGCAACTGTTTTGCACCCGTTGTATTTGAACGTAGAGCCTATCACACCCGATCATCATGTGGTGTCTCAGCACGAAGAACTTTCGCAACGGTGCATACTCAGGGAGAACACTTCTTGATAATTTTAGTGAGAGATCATCTTATAATGCTACCGTCAATCAAAGCAAGATAAGATGCATAAAAGATAAACATCACATGCAATCAATATAAGTGATATGATATGGCCATCATCATCTTGTGCCTGTGATCTCCATCTCCGAAGCACCGTCATGATCACCATCGTCACCGGCGCGACACCTTGATCTCTATCGTAGCATCGTTGTCGTCTCGCCAATCTTATGCTTCCACGACTATCGCTACCGCTTAGTGATAAAGTAAAGCATTACAGCGCGATTGCATTGCATACAATAAAGTGACAATCATATGGCTCCTGCCAGTTGCCGATAACTTGGTTACAAAACATGATCATCTCATACAATAAAATTCAGCATCATGTCTTGACCATATCACATCACAACATGCCCTGCAAAAACAAGTTAGACGTCCTCTACTTTGTCGTTGCAAGTTTTACGTGGCTGCTACGGGCTTAAGCAAGAACCAATCTTACCTACGCATCAAAACCACAACGATAGTTTGTCAAGTTGGTGCTATTTTAACCTTCGCAAGGACCGGGCGTAGCCACACTCAGTTCAACTAAAGTTGGAGAAACTGTCACCCGCAAGCCACCTATGTGCAAAGCACGTCGGGAGAACCGGTCTCGCGTAAGCGTACGCGTAATGTCGGTCTGGGCCGCTTCGTCCAACAATACCGCCGAACCAAAGTATGACATGCTGGTAAGCAGTATGACTTATATCGCCCACAACTCACTTGTGTTCTACTCGTGCATACAACATCAACACATAAAACCTAGGCTCGGATGCCACTGTTGGGGAACGTAGTAATTTCAAAAAATTTCCTACGCACACGCAAGATCATGGTGATGCATAGCAACGAGAGGGGAGAGTGTTGTCTACGTACCCTCGTAGACTGAAGCGGAAGCGTTGACACAACGTAGAGGAAGTAGTCGTATGTCTTCCCGGTCCAACCGATCCAAGCACCGTTACTCCGGCACCTCCGAGTTCTTGAGACACGTACAACTCGATGACGCACCCCGGGCTCCGATCCAGCAAAGCGTCGGGGAGGAGTTTCGTCAGCATGACGGTGTGGTGATGATCTTGATGTTCAACTGTCGCAGGGCTTCGCCTAAGCACTACTACAATATGATCGACGTGTAATATCGTGGAGGGGGGCACCGCACACGGCTAAGGAACGATCACGAGGATCAAGTTGGGTGTTCTAGGGTGCCCCCTGCCCCCGTATATAAAGGAGCAAGGGGGAGGCCGGCCGGCCCTTGGGCGCGCCAAGGAGAGAGGGGAGTCCTTCTCCTAGTGGGAGTAGGACTCCCCTTTCCTAGTCCAACTAGGAATAGGGAGGGGGAAGGAAAGAGAGGGAGAGGGAGAGGGAAAGGGGGGCCGCGCCCCCCTTCCTAGTCCTATTCGGACTCCCCATGAGGGGGGGCGTGCCACCTCCTGGGCTGCTGCCCTTTCTCTCCCCTCAGGCCCAATAAGGCCCATTACTTCCCCGGGGGGTTCCGGTAACCCCTCCGGCACTCCAGTTTTATCCGAAATCACCCGGAACAATTCCAGTGTCCGAATACAGACGTCCAATATATCAATCCTTATGTCTCGACCATTTCGAGACTCCTCGTCATGTCCGTGATCACATCCGGGACTCTGAACAACCTTCGGTACATCAAAATACATAAACTCATAATGAAACTGTCATCGTAACTTTAAGCGTGCGGACCCTACGGTTCGAGAACAATGTAGACATGACCGAGACACGTCTCCGGTCAATAACCAATAGCGGGACCTGGATGCCCATATTGGCTCCTACATATTCTACGAAGATCTTTATCGGTCAGACCGCATAACTACATACGTTGTTCCCTTTGTCATCGGTATGTTACTTGCCCGAGATTCGATCGTCGGTATCCAATACCTAGTTCAATGTCGTTACCGGCAAGTCTCTTTACTCGTTCCGTAATACATCATCTCACAACTAACACATTAGTTGCAATGCTTGCAAGGCTTATGTGATGTGTATTACCGAGAGGGCCCAGAGATACCTCTCCGTCAAACGGAGTGACAAATCCTAATCTCGAAATACGCCAACCCAACATGTACCTTTGGAGACACCTGTAGAGCTCCTTTATAATCACCCAGTTACGTTGTGACGTTTGGTAGCACACAAAGTGTTCCTCCGGTAAATGGGAGTTGCATAATCTCATAGTCATAGGAACATGTATAAGTCATGGAGAAAGCAATAGCAACATACTAAACGATCAGGTGCTAAGCTAATGGAATGGGTCATGTCAATCAGATCATTCAACTAATGATGTGATCCCATTAATCAAATAACAAATCTTTGTCTATGGTTAGGAAACACAACCATCTTTGATTAACGAGCTAGTCAAGTAGAGGCATACTAGTGACACTGTGTTTGTCTATGTATTCACACATGTATTATGTTTCCGGTTAATACAATTCTAGCATGAATAATAAACATTTATCATGATATAAGGAAATAAATAATAACTTTATTATTGCCTCTAGGTCATATTTCCTTCAGCGTCCCCCTACCTGCCTAGCTTATGTGGCGAACTTGTCTCCTGCTAGTACTCAGTCCGTTCTAGTAGTAGTTGCATAACTGTCCGTTTACACTGAGATGTTGTCGGATAATGGTTATCTATGGTTGGATTTCTTTAATGAAATTGGAGGAAACCCCCTCTTTCGATATTTATAAAAAATTAGTGCCACTAGCGATGGCAAAACATTGCCTCAAAGTAATAGTGCCACTAGATTAAGGTGCAAAATAATAACATTACTGCTTTATCATGGCAGTGCCAAAACAGTAGCACAAGAGTAGACTCAACATGCAGGATCTTTGGCAAATGGTCAGACCAAAAAGGAACATACCTCGTGATGGGAACCATGTCTGCAGTCAACGCCATCGTAGAAGGGATGACATCAGTCACCAACATGGATGATTCAATTTATGGGACCTTTTGGTGCAGTTCACCTAAAATGAAGCAATGTCCCATGGGCTAGCAGTTTTTTCTTCATTTTTTAAGAAAAGGGCTCCAGCCCTGGTTCCATTTCCATTAGAAAACGAAACCCATAGAGCTTCTTCTTCATTAGTTGCAATAAATTTTAGTAACATCAAGGTTGGTTGTGAAGCTCCTGGAATGTTCAACTATAATTTGGATATCATTTGTCAAGTTGAACTAAGATCAAGCGTGAAATGTATGTCTCTCTTTGCACAAAAAGGTGGAAAGGAGGGTGACAAACAAGTGATGAAACATACATCAAATGAAAAGAAGCATGTTCCTTATCTGAATGGCAATCCTACAAGGACAGTAGTAATTTCTAAAGCAGTAGCATTGCTAGATATTAGTGTGGGCATTAGGATTAACTATAACAACTATTAAATACGACATTACTTTAATGGTGCCATTGCTTCATTTTACCAGCAACATTGGTTTAATGTGTCCTTACTTTTAGCAGTGCGACTGCTACACTTTACCTGTGGTATTACATAAGAGTGGCTCGGGGCAACAAACATCAGAATATGATATCTGGGTTGGTCCCATTTTTGTTCAGTATAGCCACCTTATACTGTGTGACGCTAGCAAATCTAGTGCTGGACTTACTCTGTTGACTTGTCCCCCAGTCCCCACTTTCTTTCCTTTTCAACCAATAGATGGGGTTTATATTGAGTTTGTACCGCGTTTCTCTTTATTTCCCTATTAGACCTAGAGACCAGTTGGATAGCCAGTCTCTGCTACTTTTTGCCCCCATTATTTCCTCTTTCGACCAATTCCTAGATTCATATAACAAATCTTCCCCCACCCACCCCACCCCTTTCTTCCTTATTTGAACCAAGTAGTACTAGATTTGAATGCATGAACTAGTTTTACCTCTTAACAGTAAAAATTTAGGTGGCTTTCAAACAGCCGATCGATCCTACGAGGGGGCCAGGGAAATAGTAAAAGATACAAATGCATCAACGTCAGGAGCTCAGGAAGTAGAGCAAGGCCGGTTTCGAAGGAAGTTATACCTTAGGGTCGCCGGGATGTCGCTAGGTGGGCGGAGGGAGGCCAGATCTGCCCACACTACGGCAGCGAGGAAGAAGGGGTCGGAGGCCCTCCCTAGCCAGCGGTGCTTGGGAGAGAACGGCAAGGCACGCTGATTGGGACGCGCGGGCAGTGGGTAAGAGCTGTCGCCGAGGACAACTGCGTGAACGTTGCACCTTCTCACCTTCCTCGGCGGAGAAGATCCGGCTAGATCTGTGACCAGCGGTGAGCAGAGAGAGAGAGAGAGAGAGAGACAGTGTGGCCACCACTGTCGTGTTTAGATCTGGAGAGGACGAGACAGTGTGAAGAGAGCAACACTAGCAAGCAAGCACGGAGGCTCCTACCTATATATAGTGGAGTACTACTAGTTTTCTTTTGTCTACCAGAGCCGGCTTGACCTCGTCAATGACTGTCTTCATGCACGTGCCCCAGAGGCGCAGTTGTCCTCATTTTGATCTGAAGCATCAGATTATAACATGACAAGAAACCATAACCTCACTGCCCAAAGGAGACAACATGAATCCCGACGGACAAACTAGACGAGGATCAAATCTCAAATTAAAGATAAACTCATAGAAAATGGGTCCATTGATAGATGCCCTAATTAACATAGCCGGCTTGACATAGATGGCAGCCGAGTAGTCTTCGTGCATGTGCCCCCCATGACTAGCGCCTAGGAGGAACTCAGTTGTTGCTGTTTAACCCTCGCAGTGATCCGAAGCACATGACACCTACTTTTGCGAGATGACAAGGAACCTTTTTTTAGATTTCTCACCAGAACTACAACCCTGTACAACACAGTCTGCATGATATGTAGACGATAGCCAATCCAGGCATGTCTGCTGGAGTCTAGTCACATGCATGGACGAACTGATCTTTCGTGTCATGCAGGGATTGTCCAGGCACCAACGTCGAGGCCTCCACCAACATCTATACAACACTTCTCTAGTACTATCGCTCGTCACTCTCTTCTATTAACTCACTCGACTTGCGGGGCCAGGGAGTATGCCTATGGTCTGTTCTCAATTGCGGTCCCACATGTGTGTGCAAACGCAATATGACGCGCATTCCATTTGGAGAGCGGCGTGCCAGACCGACCGACCATCTGGGGTGTGACGCGAACGCGACGGGCGTGCTGTACACTATACTCCATAAATGTGTACCACCGTTTTCTTGAGGCTTTGCTCCATGGCGCAATACATGGATACAAAATGAGTATACTTTACTATTTAAAAGTCGAGGGCGAGGCTTTTCCCGCGTGGTAGGCGGGGCAGTTCCGTCTAGTCGGTTCGACAGAGACGTGAGAAGATGAGGGAGTAGGCTGCTGCAAACGTAGGGTTGTGTAATTTGATAGCAAGTTATTGCTGGACAGGTGAGGCCTGGTGATTTGACTTGCCATTATCATTTTAACCACGGCGCTACGACTGGCGTGAGTCTCCTGATTCCTGACCACCTCCATACAGGTGCCTCTCCCAATGCTCCACCATGTAGAGGCTGGCTATGCTTGAGAGCCAACTCCTCCACTTTTTCCTTGCCTCTTTCCCCCCCATATGCAAAAATGCCATGTAAAGAGGGCTTATAGCCCACTATTATACTTGATCCTATAGGTGCTAAGCCTGCCACATTGTGACACCCCGATTCAATCATACACTAATCATGCACGCAAATGTGTACGATCAAGATCAAGGACTCACGGGAAGATATCACCACACAACTCTAAAACATAAATAAGTCATACAAGCATCATAATACAAGCTAGGGGCCTCGAGGGCTCGAATACAAGTGCTCGATCATAGACGAGTCAGCGGAAGCAACAATATTTGAGTACAGACATAAGTTAAACAAGTTTTCCTTAAGAAGGCTAGCACAAACTGGGATACAAATCGAAAGAGGCGCAGGCCTCCTGCCTTGGATCCTCCTAAACTACTCCCGGTCGTCGTCAGCGGGCTGCACGTAGTAGTAGGCACCTCCCGAGTAGTAGTAGTCGTCATCAACTGTGGCGCCTGGCTCCTGGACTCCAACTTCTAGTTGCAGCAATCGGATATAGGAAAGGGGAAAAGGGGGAGAAAAGCAACTGTGAGTACTCATCCAAAGTACTCGCAAGCAAGGAGCTACACTACATATGTATGCATTGGTAACAAATGGAATAAGGGTATCTTATGTGGACTGAACTGCAGAATGCTGGAATAAGAGGGGGATAGCTAGTCCTTTCGAAGACTACGCTTCTGGTAACCTCCATCTTACAGCAGGAGAAGAGAGTAGATGGTAAGTTCACCAAGTAGCATCGCATAGCATAATCCTAACCGATGATCCTCCCCTCGTCGCCTTATGAGCGAGCGACCACCGGTTGTATCTGGCACTTGGAAGGGTGTGTTTTATTAAGTATCCGGTTCTAGTTGTCATAAGGTCAAGGTATAACTCCAAGTCGTCCTGTTACCGAAGATCACGGCTATTCGAATAGATTAACTTCCCTGCAGGGGTGCACCACATAACCCAACACGCTCGATCCCATTTGGCCGGACACACTTTTCTGGGTCATGCCCGGCCTCGGAAGATCAACACGTCGCAGCCCTACCTAGGCACAACAGAGAGGTCAGCACGCCGGTCTAAATCCTATGGCGCAGGGGTCTGGGCCCATCGCCCATTGCACACCTGGACATTGCGTACGCGGCCGGTGAGCAGACCTAGCCTCCCTTATACAAGAGTAGGCGTTCCAGTCCAACCCGGCGCGCGCCGCTCGGTATACCACGATGTCGAGTGCCCATAACTGTCCCCACGTAGATGGTTAGTGCATATAGGCCAGTAGCCAGACTCAGATCAAATACCAAGATCTCGTTAAGCGTGTTAAGTATCCGCGAACGCCGACCAGGGCCAGGCCCACCTCTCTCCTAGGTGGCCTCAACCTGTTCTGTCGCTCCGCCACAAAGCAATAGTCGGGGGCCGTCGGGAACCTAGGCCCACCTCTACCGGGATGGAGCCACCTGCACCTTCAGCCCCCATCTCCGAACAATACCACAGGTAATGTAACAGTGTAAAGTATATAGTATATGCCCGTGATCACCTCCCGAAGTGATCACGACCCAGTAGTATAGCATGGCAGACGGACACGAGTGTAGGGCCACTGATGGAACACTAGCATCCTATACTAAGCATTAGGATTGTATGTAAAGATAACAACAGTAGTAGCAAGGACAGGTTATGCATCAGAATAGGATTAACGGAAAGCAGTAACATGCTACACTACTCTAATGCAAGTAGTAGAAAGAGAGTAGACGATATCTGGTGATCAAGTGGGGGGCATGCCTGGTTGCTCTGGCAAGAGAGAGGGGTCATCAACACCGTAGTCGTACTGAGTAGCAGCGGCGTCGGTCTCAGTGTCTAGCGGAAAGAAGTAACGGAGGGGGAACACAATAAATAACAGAGCAATCAAAGCATCACAAAGTATAACATGGCAAACGCGGTGCTAGAGGTGATCTAACGCATGGATAGGTAATACCAGGAAAGGGGGGAACATCCGGCAAAGGATTCCTAGTGTTTCGTGTTTTCGGACAAACGGACCGGAGGTGGATTGTTGCATGTTCGCTATGCTAGGAACGTGTGGCGGATGAATGGAATGCGTATTCGGATTCGTCTCGTCGTTCTGAGCAACTTTCATATATAAAGTTTTTTGATCCAAACTACGGTTATTTTTCTACGATTTTCCGAAGTTATAAAAGTTTTCTAGAATTTCCGAAATTCTACTAAGCCTTAGAATCTGTTTATTGACTAGCCAATTTGTGAGGGCTATAATGGGTTGTTCATAGCTCTAATGGGGATGATTCCTATAGATGATTTACTCCACTCCAAGAGTACTACCAATCCATGCCATCTGATGCCATGAACAGTGCACTTAGCTAGTCCAAATACAGCCCCAAACTAGCTTAGTTAGTAATCTGTTCTTCAGTTTTCTCTGTTAACAGAAGATGCACTTTTGTCATTTTTGTAGAAATTAATCCATTCACCTAATGGACTTGTTCCAGTGAGATGAAACGGAGTTGGTCAAGTGTACAAACTATTCCCATCATTTTTATTTATTTTCGAAGTGATTTGCTATCTGTTTTGTTGATGCAAAAAGGGCTAGTCAGTAAGCAGCAGCAGCACAAAGCTAGCTACTGCTACAGTAACGGAATGTTACTGTAGCAGCGCTGCACTAGTAGCGGCAGGCAGCAAGCAGATGCAGCAGGCAGCAGCTCCCAGGCACGGCGGGCGAGCGGCTGGCCGGGGCGAGGCCGGGGGAAGGTGGGCATGGCGCGGGGCCCTTGCAGGAGCTGCGGGCACGCGCGTGGTGAGCGTGTCCAGGGGGCATAGAGGGCGCGAGCAGGGGAGCGGTGATCGCGAGCTCGACAGGAGCTCGGGCACGGTCGGGCGACGGCCTCGGGCGAGTTCGAGTCCAAGCGTACCGGGCACGGCAAGATGCGCTGGAGGTGGCATTGGCTAGCTAGGAGCTCAGGGAGTTCGACGCGTGGCACATGCGCGAACTTAGCATGCAGTGGCTGCGGCGGCGGCGCGAATAGCGGAGGCGAGCTTCGGCCATGGTGGTACGGGTAGCTAGGTGCGATGCAACAAGGGGAAAACAATGGGGAATGGGCTGGTGCTCACTGGGGGATCCGCAAGCAAGCGCGAGGGGGTTCGAGGAGGGCTAGAGCAGCATGATCGACGGTGAGGTGCGGCAGCTGTGATGGTGAAGAAGTTGATCATGGCATCGTCTTGAGGCCTCCAGGTGCGCACGTAGTAGTTGACGAGGACGAGCGCGACACGACAGAGCTCCTGGACACACCGGTGAGACGAGAGGCGGTCCGTGGCCGAGAGATCGACGCGGCGACAATGACGACCGCGTCGGGTGCCTCTCCAGATCAGGGAGGAGAGCGAGGGGGGAGAAGGGGTAGTGGCTAGGGTTTGACCAGGGGCGAGGGAGAGGGGCGAAGGGGGTCTTGTAGTCGAGGGGGAGGCGTGGATGGCCGGCACCTGGCCGGGGCGCCATGGATGGCCTCCACGCCCTCCTATGAACAGGAGGTGGGAGGAGGGCGGCTGGGCTAGGCCTCCCCAGCCACATGGGCCTAAGCGCCCAGTAGTTTAGGTTTTCTACTTTCTTTTATTTTTGTTTAGTGTTTTTCTTTCTATCTACTGTTTTGTGTTAAGTTAATCCACCAAATTGATCTTGTAAAATATGAAATTTGGCTCATAATTTGTATTGCAATTTTGGACACTGCCACAAAAGGTTTGGAGTTATTTTGAAAAGTTCAAAATCATGTTTAAAACTTAAATGGTTCATTAAGATGATGTCGGGCTAGTTCATAAATTACTAGGGATTAACTGGTGAGCCAAATAATGTTGTTTTAATCATGACAATTAGTTAGCGAATACTTGTAACCCAATGAACATATTTAATTTACCCCTTTAAGAATTAATAATTTGACTTTATTTTAAATTTGAATTTGAATCGGGTTTGAATCAATGCGAGATAA
This sequence comes from Triticum dicoccoides, assembly GCF_002162155.2. Classification (NCBI taxonomy): domain Eukaryota; kingdom Viridiplantae; phylum Streptophyta; class Magnoliopsida; order Poales; family Poaceae; genus Triticum; species Triticum dicoccoides. The sequence continues at coordinate 484,861,342 of NC_041392.1, read as the reverse complement.
ACGACAGTAATCGTGGTGACATGGCATCATTAGTAGAGGGTTACTGTAGCTTAATTATCCGGACGTCACAATTCTCCTCCACTACAAGAAATCTCGTCCCGAGATTTAAGAGGGGAGTAAGGGGGGAGAATAGGTTACGAAATTCTAACGTTCTTCTTGCTCTTGGTTGCTCTTCTCGAAGAGGTCGATCCATTAGATTGATGTCTTCATTCCTATGCTTTAGTCATCATGATGAAGCCGGCATCCTTTCTTCGGGAACTCCGTCGTACTTACGAAAGAATTAGGGGGTATTCTGGGAGAATGGACCTCTACAAGGTTGACTATGTGGTAGATAACTCGGGGAAGGTGGCGGAAAGTAACTCTCGAATTGAAACTTAAGAAAATATTGAGAGAAAAATAAAGAGGTATCATGGGAAGTTTCAAGCGGGCAGGCAATCGTTCGATGCCTGAAACAGTGTGTAAAAGGGGTTCGGCAACAGGGAATAATAATGCATTTGATACTAGAATAGATCTATAGGTAGGGGGCTCGTGAATTACATATGAGGCCAAGCGCGAGGAATAACTTTGGCAATAGGGTGTATAGGAGAGTCAGGTTTGATCCTGGGACCTATGGGTTATGGGCCCACCATGTGGTTAAAAGTAGAAAGGGGGCTGACATCTTGCACGGTCATGTAAGCAAGGCATGCCAGAGGATAGTCTGTCGGTTGTGTCGGCAACAACATCGGTACCAAGGGCGAGGGACGAAGAGAACCATTTTCCTGCTCGTTGAACGAGGCAGTCCAATAGGCAAAGTTCTCGTCCATCGGTGGCTACCGGAATGTCATCAACAATGGTAACAGGGTCTTGCTGACAGAATTGTACACCGAGGTGTTTACATAAGCAGGAGAACATTACTTCTTAGATCATATAGATCACAAGAAACGTTAAACCAACCAATGGAAAGGAAAATACGATTATCATATTAAACTGAACAATGGAAAGGAAAATGTGTTTAAACACATACTTCAAGGGTATATTCTTCCCAAGGACAAGCAGAGCATTATATCCATGACATGATATAACATAGAATACCATTTAGGTAATGGGAGAGGAATTTCATGACATTACCCATACAATGATGTTTGGATAATTGAGCAAGAAGCATTCAACATTGGGCTCCAATGTTCGTGTTGAAAATCAGAGTACCATAGGCATGCTTCGAGATAGCATTGACAGGGCCTTCAAGCAAAGGTCAGACCTTGGATACACAAAGGATCCATCAGGAATAACTTGTAGAATAAGTCTGGATAACCTTACTGAAAGGAATCTATAACAATAGGGCCTCCGGCCAGGTGTGCTAGGCATGACATCACCTTATCGGTTTAAAGGACAATGTTATAACTCTTGGGAATATGTCCCAACCATCATATCTGATCGAGATCCAGTTCCGATGGGTGTGAGGATACCTCAGACTCGGGATGAGAAGAAGAGGTGCAACACATTGACGGGATGGCATTGCAAGATTCTCGGTAAATGAACTATGAAGGCAAGTCCCGAATCATGAGTTCACCATTTAACCAAGGAGATGATGAAGGGGTGGCTGATGAACTCAGCGACAATTCATTGAGATTTCCAAAAGATGGATCTCCACAATTAGGTGAACAAGGGGATGACAATTGTCAGATAAAATGATACAATGAGGTATGCTCGAGGAAACATACCCATTTAAACATTGGTTGAAAGGTGCACCCGAAATATGGGCTGGGTTGCATGAACAATGTTAGAATGGTGACTTAATGAACAAAAGAATTAGAATGAAACTATCGATCATTCACTTCAAAGCAATAGGGTTGCTAGAAGTTTTGAATTCACACCTCAAAGTTCAATTGCCGGTATTCCGATTAGAATCAACACAGGGACCAAGAATGAACGGAGATGGCGAGAAGTAATACTATAACAAGAATCCTTAAGAGGTGGGGCATTCCCATGACATTCTTGACATAACAGATGGTAATACTCCAAGGTAGAACACATCATAAGCTGGATGGCAAGGTACCCAAGGTATAACACAAATCGTGAACCAGTTTTGTGTTGCGGAAATGCAAGGATGTTGTCGATGTTAACACAATCATCAAGGGGAAAGGATGATATCTCTCATCATGGATTCGATTGATATCCTGGAAAAGCTCAGAATGCTGTTGATGATCACGACACATTTGTCGAGAGAGTTCATGAAGATGTAATCGATCGGCGACGACATCAAGTCAAAGGAATGATGAGGCGAAAGGTTATCGGAACCAAGGGTATGACACAAACTCGAAATCAAGCTTGTTGTTTAAGGCGAAATGATATGACAAGGAAAATCGATGTAAGCTTAGCTCGTCGTCGAAAATTGTGCTCCGGGAAGAAAGGACCAGGTAGCACAGTTAAAATTTACCATGATAATGATATGGCCAATCAGGCTAGGAATGACTTGAAGGATTAAACTCATAAGCATCGGAAATTAGTTAAGAGTTATTGAATCGGAGTATGGACTCGATTCACTATTCGATGTTCTTGGTTGACCACAACCCAAAACCCAGGAAAAATTGGAATCAGTGAGAAATAATACTTGAAGAAGAACTCATAAGAAGTAAGATGGTTCTGTGATATTATCGAGATACCACGGGGTAATAATCGAAGGTAGATCATAATAGAGGTTGCAGAGGTATATTGATCTGCAAAAGACAAGTGCTTTAACTTGTCCGAGAAATGGAATCAAGGAGAAAATATGGTCGGAACCACTATTGCAAAGGATCAATTCACAGATACCAAATATGGTCAGAAAATAGTTATTTTTACCAGAAGCTTCCATGATAGGATAAGATTCCATGATAGGATATACATCGTGTCCATGGGCATGAACACAAAGGTTCAAGGTCGACTCCCACTTCCTCAATGCATAACCTTCCATTCATCTCTCACTTTCGCAGAAGTTGTAGTGTTGAAATTTTATCTAGCAAAATACCAGAAGAGTATGACTCGTGAAAACTTTCGAGTTCACACATATTAGGGAAGGCATAGGTTCAACCCGTCAGGGTATCGTGGAAACATATTCCACAGCTTCAATAGTAAATACCACCAGCTCAAAAATAGAGCATGGTTGAGAAAACAGAGGATACAATTTACCCAAGGCTTTATATATCCGTGGAAAGGATCACAAGGTTATTTGAATATGAAGGACACTATCGAATAATAATCCAATAAAGGATCTGATGGTCCATAGCGGAGTTGATGTGAGCATCGGCACACAACCAGCTAAAGAAAGGATGCAAGGGCATCAGATTATAGAACATCTGATTGATTCGATGCTTAGATATCAAAGGAATTATGATTTCCAAATTGAAGGATCAGAAGCAGACGCTCTGATCAAGGGTGGATAAGTTCAATCGACCTAAGGGTACAATTGACGGCAAATAGATTGGTCGAGAACAAGCTCATGTTCAAAATGGCGTCTGAGCCGGACAGATAATTTAAAAGGATTAACTGACGATTGCATGCATTCACACTCATGTTGAATCAATAGGATCAAAATGACGGTGTCTAAGGATACTAACGAATATTGCCAGACATATGGAAAGCCTCCATAATGCAAGCAGACAAGTATTGCAGAGCAATAAGCTACTGAGGAATTTTGGAGGATCGAATAGTATTTTGAAGACAATTGTGAAACACATGAACAACTGGGGAGGAGTGGATACTCGATAAGGGTGAGAAATTATCCGTAGGGGTATTCAGGTGGCAAGGAACTGCAAGGTAGTAGGCACAAAATATTCTCGGAGCAATAGAGGGGATTTCAGGGTATCTTGTTATAACAAGATCAACTAGGAATAAAAGTAAGAACGGAAAGCATATGTATTTATCCATAGGGATATTTCGGTGGTAGGGAATTACAAAAGCAACAGGCTCAAAGTCTCAAGAGAACATCGGAGAGTATCTTCGAAATCCTTCGGTGGACCAAGTAATCATGTGGAGTAAGGGGCTCTCCGGGTGGAAGTAGTTACGAGAACCTAGAGTCGGCGTTAGTAAAATCATTTAACCCGAATAGAGAAAAGATTAGAGTCCCAGAGTATAGGTCCAGGAATAAAAGATCCTAATACCACCCAAATGGCAACGTGGGCCCGTAAGACACACAGCCATGTTAGTAAAAAGTTTTGCAATGTCTAGACTCGACTTCGGCCAAGGAGTCTGGAAGGCGGGTTCCTATAGGCAGTTGGCTCTGATACCAACTTGTGACGCCCCGATTCAATCATACACTAATCATGCACGCAAATGTGTACGATCAAGATCAGGGTATCACGGGAAGATATCACCACACAACTCTAAAACATAAATAAGTCATACAAGCATCATAATAAAAGCCAGGGGCCTCGAGGGCTCGAATACAAGTGCTCGATCATAGACGAGTCAGCGGAAGCAACAATATCTGAGTACAGACATAAGTTAAACAAGTTTGCCTTAAGAAGGCTAGCACAAACTGGGATACAGATCGAAAGAGGCGCAGGCCTCCTGCCTGGGATCCTCCTAAACTACTCCTGGTCGTCGTCAGCGGGCTGCACATAGTAGTAGGCACCTCCCTAGTAGTAGTAGTCGTCATCAACGGCGGCGTCTGGCTCCTGGACTCCAACGTCTGGTTGCAGCAATTGGATATAGGAAAGGGGAAAAGGGGGAGAAAAGCAACCGTGAGTACTTATCCAAAGTACTCGCAAGCAAGGAGCTACACTACATATGCATGCATTGGTATCAAATAGAATAAGGGTATCATATGTGGACTGAACTGCAGAATGCCGGAATAAGAGGGGGATAGCTAGTCCTTTCGAAGACTACGCTTCTGGTAACCTCCATCTTGCAGCAGGAGAAGAGAGTAGATGGTAAGTTCACCAAGTAGCATCGCATAGCATAATCCTAAACGATGATCCTCCCCTCGTCGCCCTGTGAGAGAGCGACCACCGGTTGTATCTGGCACTTGAAAGGGTGTGTTTTATTAAGTATCTGGTTCTAGTTGTCATAAGGTCAAGGTACAACTCCAAGTCGTCCTGTTACCGAAGATCACAGCTATTCGAATAGATTAACTTCCCTGCAGGGGTGCACCACATAACCCAACACGCTCGATCCCATTTGGCCGGACACACTTTTCTGGGTCATGCCCGGCCTTGGAAGATCAACACGTTGTAGCCCTACCTAGGCACAACAGAGAGGTCAACACGCCGGTCTAAATCCTATGGCACAGGGGTCTGGTCCCATCGCCCATTGCACACCTGCACGTTGCGTACGTGGCCGGTGAGCAGACCTAGCCTCCCTTATACAAGAGTAGGCGTTCCAGTCCAACCCGGCGCGCGCCGCTCGGTCGCTGACGTCACGAAGGCTTCGGCTGATACCACGACGTCGAGTGCCCATAACTGTCCCCGCGTAGATGGTTAGTGCATATAGGCCAGTAGCCAGACTCAGATCAAATACCAAGATCTCGTTAAGCGTGTTAAGTATCCGCGAATGCCGACCAGGGCCAGGCCCACCTCTCTCCTAGGTGGCCTCCACCTGCCCTGTCGTTCCGCCACAAAGCAACAGTCGGGGGCCGTCGGGAACCCAGGCCCACCTCTACCGGGATGGAGCCACCTGCCCCTTTAGCCCTCATCTCCGAACAGTACCACAGGTAATGTAACAGTGTAAAGTATATAGTATATGCCCGTGATCACCTCCCGAAGTGATCACGACCCAGTAGTATAGCATGGCAGACGAACACGAGTGTAGGGCCACTGATGGAACACTAGCATCCTATACTAAGCATTAGGATTGCAAGTAAAGATAACAATAGTAGTTGCAAGGATAGGCTATGCATTAGAATAGGATTAACGGAAAGCAGTAACATGCTACACTACTCTAATGCAAGCAGTAGAAAGAGAGTAGACGATATCTGGTGATCAAGTGGGGGGCATGCCTGGTTGCTCTGGCAAGAGAGAGGGGTCATCAACACCGTAGTCGTACTGAGTAGCAGCGGCATCGGTCTCGGTGTCTAGCGGAAAGAAGTAACGGAGGGGGAACACAATAAATAACAGAGCAATCAAAGCATCACAAAGTATAACATGGCAAACGCGGTGCTAGAGGTGATCTAACGCAGGGATAGGTAATACCGGGAAAGGTGGGGGGGCATCCGGCAAAGGATTCCCAGTGTTTCGTGTTTTCGGACAAACGGACCGGAGGTGGATTGTTGCATGTTCTCTATGCTAGGAACGTGTGGCGGACGAATGGAATGCGTATTCGGATTCGTCTCGTTGTTATGAGCAACTTTCATATATAAAGTTTTTCGATCCAAACTACGGTTATTTTTCTACGATTTTCCGAAGTTATAAAAGTTTTCTAGAATTTCTAAAATTCTACTAAGTCTTAGAATCTGTTTATTGACTAGCCAATTTGTGAGGGCTATAATGGGTTATTCATAGCTTTAATGGGGATGATTCCTGTAGATGATTTACTCCACTCCAAGAGTACTACCAATCCGTGCCATCTGATGCCATGAACAGTGCACTTAGCTAGTCCAAATACAGCCCCAAACTAGCTTAGTTAGTAATCTGTTCTTCAGTTTTCTCTGTTAACAGAAGATGCACTTTGGTCATTTTTGTAGCAATTAATCCATTCACCTAATGGACTTGTTCCAGTGAGATGAAACGGAGTTGGTCAAGTGTACAAACTGTTCCCATCATTTTTATTTATTTTCGAAGTGATTTGCTATTTGTTTTGTTGATGCAAAAAGGGCTAGTCAGTAAGCAGCAGCAGTACAAAGCTAGCTACTGCTACAGTAACTGAATGTTACTGTAGCAGCGCTGCACTAGTAGCGGCAGGCAGCGAGCAGATGCAGCAGGCAGCAGCTCCCAGGCACGGCGGGCGAGCGGCTAGCCGAGGCGAGGCCAGGGGAAGGTGCACGCGGTGCGGGGCCCTTGCGGGACCTGCGGGCACGCGCGTGGTGAGCGTGTCCAGGGGGCATAGAGGGCGCGAGCAGGGGAGCGGTGACCGCGAGCTCGACAGGAGCTCGGGCACGGTCGGGCGACGGCCTCGGGCGAGCTCGAGTCCGAGCGTACCGGGCACGGCAAGATGCGCTGGAGGTGGCGTTGGCTAGCTAGGAGCTCAGGGAGTTCGACGCGCGGCACATGCGCGAACTTAGCGTGCAGTGGCTGCGGCGGCGGCGCGAATAGCGGAGGCGAGCTTCGGCCATGGTGGTACGGGTAGCTAGGTGCGACGCAACAAGGGGAAAACAATGGGGAATGGGCTGGTGCTCACCGGGGGATCTGCAAGCAAGCGCGAGGGGGTTCGAGGAGGCCCAGAGCAGCAGGATCGACGGCGAGGTGCGACGGCTGTGACGGTGAAGAAGTTGATCATGGCATCGTCTTGAGGCCTCCAGGTGCGCACGTAGTAGTTGACGAGGACGAGCGTGATGCGACGGAGCTCCTGGACACACCGGTGAGATGAGAGGCGGTCGGTGGCCGCGAGATCGACGCGGCGACGATGACGACTGTGTCGGGTGCCTCTCCAGATCGGGGAGGAGAGCGAGGGGGGAGAAAGGGTAGTGGCTAGGGTTTGACCGGGGTCGAGGGAGAGGGGCGAAGGTGGTCTTGTAGTCGAGGGGGAGGCATGGATGGCCGGCACCTGGCCGGGGCGCCGTGGATGGCCTCCACGCCCTCCTGTGAACAGGAGGTGGGAGGATGGCAGCTGGGCTAGGCCTCCCCAGCCACATGGGCCTAAGTGCCCAGTAGTTTAGGTTTTCTACTTTCTTTTATTTTTGTTTACTGTTTTTCTTTCTATCTACTGTTTTGTGTTAAGTTAATCCACCAAATTGATCTTGTAAAATATGAAACTTGGCTCATAATTTGTATTGCAATTTTGGACACTGCCACAAAAGGTTTGGAGTTATTTTGAAAAGTTCAACATCATGTTTAAAACTTAAATGGTTCATTAAGATGATGTCGGGCCACTTCATAAATTACTAGGGATTAACTCGTGAGCCAAATAATGTTGTTTTAATCATGACAATAGTTAGCGAATACTTGTAACCCAATGAACATTTTTAATTTACCCCTTTAAGAATTAATAATTTGACTTTATTTTAAATTTGAATTTGAATCGGGTTTGAATCAATGCGAGATAAACGACAGTAATCATGGTGACATGGCATCATTAGTAGAGGGTTACTGTAGCTTAATTATCCGAACGTCACACACATAGGCATAAAGTCTTATGTGGCAAGTTAATTAAGAAAAGAGAGACTAGTTGGGTGACCCCAGGAAGAAACGGTGCTAAGCGCGTGTACCTAGATGAAGCAAACTTAGCAACAAAAAACTAAGCACCTATGCATTGGGGACTTGAGTTGCTAAGCCATTTAATGCCCATAGCACCTCATCTAAGCACCATTTCGTTGGAAGAGGTCACTCCTTGGCAAATGCAATAAATACTACGAAGAAAGTGATAGAGAGAATTAAACAAAAAATACTCTTATAGCCAACCTTATAGCTAACCTTGTTGTATGAATGACTAAGTGATGACTATGTATGACATGCCAACATCAGATAGCCTAACGCACCATGTTAAATCTCCAAGGGCGCGACCGTGCGAGCGAGGTGACAGTCGTGGTAGGCGCGACCATGATATAGGCTGCTGGCAGCCCTTGGATCTGAGATCGAACGATCGCATGTTAAGTTGCTGAAAATTTGCAGAATAACCCTCCAGGATAGGATATTCACCCATAGGTCTAGAATCACGCCATGCAACCGTTCGATCTCAGATCCAAGGGCTCTCGGAAGCCCGTATCATGGGAGAATGGAAAGCTTCGTATCACCTGTAATTTTCCCGACGCTTGACATGACATCGAAAGCCATTTAATTTGGTATCGAGTAGACATGACATCTAACTGGGCCCCCATAGTACTGTGCATGAATCCATTTATCCACCAGGCAAGCCACTACCCTGCCGTTCGCACGCGCCCCCACTCGTCATTTTTACAATCGATAAACCGCTCCTAGTCATCCCGTCCTTTCACATTACGGCAGTTCCACTAATCCTAACCCTCCTGCCAAATCCATGGCGTCCCAAATCTCTATGATCGGCGGTGAGTACAAGGTTAGAACCATCACCGGTAATGAGTTCAACATCATCTACACCCGTTCTTCCGCAACGGTGAAAGAATGCCTTGCTCGCTTCAAACGCATGTTTGAAAACTCAAATGATGAGTGGGTCGCTGGGCTAGATGTTGAGTACACCACAGTCCTGGGAAGCAAGAAGAATGTAAAGGAGGCAAAGAAGAAGAAGCCCGCCGTGATCCAGGTTTGCGTGCATGACTTATGCTTGGTCTACCACATATGCCATGCCGACATTGAGTGCGAGGAATTTAAGAAGTTCCTCAAGGGCGGCCGAGTCAAATTTGTTACTGTAGACTTTAGGAATGAAAAGGAAATCTTGGGTCGGATAGGCCTCATTGTAGGCGACCCCTTCAACCTCCAGAAGGAAGGGCTGGTGCCCTCCCGTGATCATCCTTCAATGCTGACCTTGGCAGGAGCCATGGTTCATCCTTCGTACGGTAAACTAAAGAAACCTCCGCACATGTTTCATCGTGCATGGCAGTGGAATGTACTAGATATAGACCACATCCACTACGCTGCAATGGATGGCTACCTTTGTTTCAATATCTACAATGGTTGGATGAAGAGCAAGAGCCAAGTGTGCGGTTCAAGCAAATAAGTATCTCCCAAGAGGAAGAGGGACAAGGATGAAGTTGAGGACGTGGACGAGGACTCTGAGAAGGTGGCAGTGTCGTTGCTCATGGTGGTTCTAATGCAGTGTCTACCGGATTAGTTGCTTAGTTTAATTTCTGGTGTGCTTAGTTTTATTTGAGGGGTGTGTTGTGCTGAGCCCCCAGGAGAACTATGTTATGTTTCTTCTCATTACTTTAACTCTTCAATACGTACATACTAGTATTTCTTATAGTTCATCTTTTAGTTGGTATCGTACTACGACTACCACTCGTTTCTTCACATTATATACGTACAATATATATGGCCAACATCATATAGCCAGCAGTTTAGTTGTCAAAGAATTTCAGGGGGCTTAGTTTTGTCAAAGAATTTCAGGGTGCTTAGTTTTATTTGACGGGTGTGTTGTGCTGGACACCATTATTGTGACTCAAATCTCTTTTGCCATGTTATAATGACATAAATACCGATGGACCAACATGCCAGCTCTCCCTCTACCTCACTACAGTAAAATAAAGTGTGGGGCCTACTTGATCCCAACATCGTTCTTATTTTCCTGTAAAATTGTTCGCTTGGTTACTCTTGACAAGCGGGGCCACCCTTATCATTGCGAGAATCGGCTTATTTTTGTCATGTAACATGGTCAACGGGTTTGACATGAAAATCACAATGTCTAATGGTATTTTTGAGCAAACATCTAACTTAACGATGGCATTTTTGAGATATCTAATTGCATTTTTGAGCAGGAATCTCACGGATCGATGGCATTTTTGAGTAGTTGTAACTTCTAATGGCAAAACTAAGTAGTGATACACAAACTAGTGGCATAAATAATAAGAACCCAAGAATTAAATAGGTATGCTAATTTCTTTAATATAATTTAGCACCCCATTTAAGCACGTACTAGCTTTTTTAATAGTACTATATGCATAATTTGGCGACGAGCGCTCTCTATATGTACCACCTTTTTTCTTTAATTTCATCTTGTTAGTTTTGCTCCATGGCGCAATCCATCGATCCTACTACTATACAAAAGTATATATTTTTTAAAAGGCTAGAGGGCGGGGCAGTCTAGCTAGGTCGGTTTCAAGAGAGGCGAGGGCCTTTGTGATTTGACGGCTCATTACTGCTGGAAGGCAGGGCCTTGTGATTTGACTGCTCGTATAAATGTGGTGACGACTTGAGGAGGAGCAAATAACCGTGTGGTATACTCAAGTTTTCCACTGGAGTACGACGGAGGAGCATGAAACACAGCAACCCAGTGCCATATCTCTACTCTGTACTCTTATTATGTATTACTAGCAAGAGACATTGTTCTATTGGCGATAAAGAATGATCTAATTTGCTAGTCATCTCATTTTTAGCATTGTTCTATTCATGCCTCGCAGAGAACGTGACACGTGCGACGAAACACCCGAAGCAAAAGAAGAAACACAGGAGCAAAATAAGAAGGAAGATTATCACCCTAAAAAAAGGAAGACGCACACACAAGTCTGGGGCGCTGCTCTCATGACATGAAGGGTTGATGGCCGCGGAGTCGTAACTGCTTCTCCATCGCCTCCACGACCTCCATCTCCTTGCACGTCTCCTCCGCCATCTTCTTCATTGTGTCCATGACGCGGGATTTCTCGACGTGAGCCTTCATCATCTGTTCCACGACCGCATTACGTACCTTGACAACAACCGAGTGCTTGATGCGGAGCTTCGCCGACTCCTCCTTCTGTTCCATGATGAGGGCCTGCAGCATCTTCATTGAGGAACTACTATTCGCATGCAGCTTCTTCCAGCCGGTGTTCTCCTCCTTCAGCAGGTCGAGCTTGTGGCAGAGCTTCGTCTTGTCCTCCTGAAGTTGCATGATTTCGCCGGTCGCCTTCTTCTCCGAGGAAATTCTCTTCTTCAGCAGCATCACCAAGCTGGCGGTCAACTCCCCCTGCTCACTGAGCTCAGCGGGCATGTCGTCAAGGCTCTCCTTCAGCAGCTCCACCAAGCCGTGGATGAACTCCTTCTGCTTATTGAGGTGCTTATTGAGCTGATCGGGCATGCCTCGAGGGATAATGACTCCAGCACCGTCAGCTCGGCATGTTCGCCTCCGCGGCTAGGGCGCTCCTGGGAGCCATCGCCTGCCCATGAGAGATCGTTCGAGGTCTCTGCATGGCGGCGAGCCCTCTCTTTTTTTATGCGGCCTTGGTTGCCGCTCCCTTGCTACGAGTAGTTCTCGACCTAGAGCTCTGCACACCGGCCATGCCAAGGACGGACGAAGAAGGAGGACTTATGAGGAAGAAGGTAGAGTAATTTTCGGTTAGGTAGTTCCCCTTTTTATAACCTAAGTACTAGCACTAGTACTAAAACCTGCATAGTCGGAACACATTCAGGTTTAGTACGTACTGGTAGGTGTGAGCAGGCTTGCACTTAATTGTAGCATTAGTACTTTGGAATGTGATGGGAACAAGGTAAATATTAATTGATGCTTTTGGTTTCGAGGCCCGAAACGACTCCCGATGATTTTAGTGGAACATAAATTTCAAGTACTCCCGATGAGTTTAGTAGAACATAAATTGTTTAACATAAAAAATATGTCATTTAAAAATAGAATATTTGAAGTTTGTAATGCTATATTTTTCGTAATGTATGCCTCTTATTAAGTTGGTCAAATTAACGACCTAGGTACACGTGCAAGACTTGTAAACTGAGATGGAGGGAGTACTACACTGTTCAAATGCGGTTGCACAAGTTAGTGATGTAACTGGTCGTACATGTCCGACCAAGCCGATGCATGTCCCTTCAGTGAGACGAGGGTGCGACCGACCGTCTGTTGGTGCGACCGACCGTAAAGTACTTATGCGATGGAGACTTCTGGTTGTGGCTTCGGTTGATTGTCACGACCAAGCATTCTAAAACTAGTGATAAATCAATTACCATATTTTTTCAAACGACCAAGTATTTTTTACAGGAAAACAATACATATAGATGGAATGATTGTCAAGGTTGCAAACCGACATGGCATTGCAAGTTCACTGCAGCAACAACCGACTAGGTCACTGCATCGCTGGCGGGAAGGAGTGCAGCTCACCTCGCCTACGGTGCATGCCCAGCGGCGCCGCCGCAACCGGGCCCGGGATTTGGCTTCTCCTACCGCCCATTTGAACAGTTGCACCGGCTACTCATGCCATTGCACAGGCATGCATGTTCTTTCCTTCGTAGTCGACTCCGTGAATATGATCTCTGCCATTAGCCCTAGCTCGAAATCAATGCGACGCTGCCAGATGCTGACATCCCTCAGCATCTCTCCCCTGAGATCGACTTGCGCCTCCGCCTTGTGCTGCGCCAGGTGAAACTCCTTGGAACTTCTCTCCAATCGATGTGACGCTTCCTCGATCCAGTTTGCCCTTGTTGCCCACCACCCGAAACACAGCCCTGGCATGTCCTCCGACGCCACCGATCTGTGATTCCAGAGCAATGGACCCCCTCTAAAACACATGTGGGTTTTTCTCAAAGGCGGCAGTGCTGCGGGCCGCAACAAGAGGGCAACCCGCGGGATCCTAGGATCTAAGGTATTATCCATGGCGGGATCCTCCATGGCGGGATCCGATGGGCGAGGCGGGCAGGAGAGCGTAGGTGCTGGGAGATCCTTATGAGTCTAAGATAAAGATAGTACTACTCCACTCGGTCCATATTTAAATACAAAGGCCACCAACAGTAGCCCTGGCAAAAATTGATCACGCTGCGTGCGTCTCGGTTTATTGGCCCCCTTTTTTTGTGCCACTTTTTATGACATGCATAAATATTATGTTACTTACAAATATGGTCAAAAATTGGCACAAAATATGAAGGAGACCAATGGAAGTACTGGCACCCCATGATTTAACTACTCGCATGCGCGCAGTGGAGTAGTAATGTCTTTCTTCCGCCCTCACGTCCACTCAATTTGCATGCGCTGTATTAATTAACCATCAATAAAATGAAGGACTTTACACGCATCAAATTATCACATGGGGTGGATCTTCGTATGCATCGCGTCGTGTACCCGCGTGTGCGCGCGAGGGAATGAGTGCGTGCGTGGCGTGCGTGCACATCTTCGCTTCGTGCATGTACCGCCAGTGTGGCTCAGAGAGGACGAGTACATTCTTCTGGAAGCAGCAACACGTCATTGTGATCAATCCACACAAGGAGGTCGCGACAATGCCTCCACATGTGCCACGTAGCTTCATGAACTGTAAGAGAGACACTGTGTAGCATGCCATTGGAATTCTAATTTACGTGTTTGCACATACTCGAAGTACTAGTAAGGTACACGTGCATTGCACGCATCAGATTTGGCAACCAAATTATGAATAAATACCACACTATAGCATGTAAGCTCTAAGTCATATATGCCTGATGTAGACCTTCGTTTAATTCTTATAGTTCATATAATTCAAAATAAATTAGTTTTTATGAAAAAGCTAGGGCATCTTTGATCCGTAGGATTTCCAAAACGTGGGAATAGGAAAAACATGGGGCTAGAATGGAATGTCGTCTTGAATCCTACATGATTGTATGAGTGTTTGATTGTGCATAAAAAAATGCAGGATTCTTTCAAAGTGGTTTGAGTGGATGGGTTGTTTCCTATGAAATCTAGTGCAAATGAATCCTATGAAAAAATTTCTATGGTTTACAATCCTACGAATCAAACAACCAAGATAGGAAAAATTCCTAAGGATTAGAATCCTCCAAAATTCCTTTGAGAATCCTTTGAATCAAAGAAGCCCCTAATCTATTTAATGATTCATGGAATTGTGCATTGTAAAGCATAAAGTAAAAAACAAATAATGGCAATTCAACTAGAAAAAAAAGTTCGGACAGTTATGATACGGAAGATTCTAGAACAAAGGAGAAACACTTGTGTTTTGAGGTTTGTGCATTATGCTTAAGTTCAACCATGGAGTTTGCTAGATTGTACATGTGGCAAAATCCGGTGGGGGCTAGAAGATGGTGCGAGGGGCCAAGTGGAGGGAGACTATGAAGGGGTGTACAAGTGCGAGATTGATATTTGAAGAGAGGGGGCGAGAACGTGCGCTGTTGCGCGCAGTGGCGGAGCCATGAAAAATAAATGAGCCAGGGGGCCAAGCATTGCTAATCCTTACGAGGAGGGATAATTCATCAACTTAAACCATTTTACCAGCAATTGTCTAATGATCAAATTCATATTAGCCTCAATAAATTGTGATGTTAGGGGGGCAGTGCCCTTGCTGCCCCTGTCTTCGCCACTGTGCGCGCGTCTGAGAGATGAAGTGGAGGCATGGATGATGAGAGGGGGACGTTGGATATATAATTAATGTGGGTGTATTAGCTATGTAATCCTATATAGAGAGGTATAGATTGATCGATGTGGATGTGGAAAAGAGGGTGAGACCTCACTAGATATATAGATTGATCGGTTTGTATGGAAAACTGTGAAAGACCTAGCTATATATACACACACATAGAGGGACATCGATCGTTGCGCATGCACGTGAGAGATAAAGAATGCCCGATATGATGGGGAGGGGGAGGTGTGTGTGCATGCATGCATGGGAGACCGACCTGAAGAAAAAGATTGCATGTGTGCGATGGGTAATGCCGACTGGTACTGTGTGTGCATGCATGCACGAGAGAAAGTTAATGGTACAATTATAAAGAGAAGATGACTGTGTGGGTGTAAGAGACTAGGTGACGTCATAATCAGTGTAAAGTAGAATTCAAATATTTGAATAAGAGATCATGATGTTTGAAACCCATGTATGCATGAATATAACTGAGATATGTGTGGTGTGGTTTGGAAACGAGCATGTTATACTGTATACACATTGAACAAGGTCAGACTTATTTGTATTTGAGATATCGATGGGAGACATCGTTTGGCCACATTGCATCCGTGCATGGACACACTATTCTAATTGGAGACGATGGGTGGCTTTCGCATCACATATCTATATCTATACCCCTATATATATTATATTTTATATCTTTTATATAGTGTGCGGATAACTTTAACTTTGAAAGATGGTCGTTGGATGAGGCCAATCTGATGGTGCAGAGATGGCAAATTTGAGCACAACTGGCCGTTGGATATCATCTAGATTCCATCAGATTTTGCCACATGTACAATCTAGAAGACTCCATGGTTGAACTTAAGCATATTGCACAAACCTCAAAACACAAGCACTTCTTCTTTGTTCTAGAATCTTCCGTATCAGAATTGCCCAAATGTTTTTCTACATGATTTTGCCATTATTTGTTTTTTACTTTATGCCTTACAACACTCAATTCCATGAATCTTAAAATAGATTAGCTTTCTTATAAAAACTAGATGATTTTGAATGAAATGAACTACAAGAATTAAGCGAACATCTACATCATGCATATATGACTCAAAGCTTACATGTTATAATGTGGTATTTATTCATAATTTGGTTTCCTAATCTCATGCGCGCAATGCACGTGTACCTTACTAGTCTAAATGGTGTTTGTGTGTGTGTTGTGCTTGTTAAACACATTGTACGTAGTATATCATACATGGTTTACATTCTGAACATCTAGCTAGAGCATACATATACTATGATTTAAATTCAACATAAAATCTATACATATATTTGAATTTGAGATCGTATGTACATGTAGTTCGTATTTATATAGGAATTTACTTTTCCTATATTCATGGGGAAAACTTTGTTTTTAACACTCTAGTTTTTGCCAACTTTGCTTATGCCACTCTAGAATTTGACATATCACTTTTGCAACTCTTAGATTTTGAAAATATTTAGATGGTTGTATAACTAACCCGAGTACAATCCCATTCAAACAGGGAAAATGTACTCAAATTTAGTCCATATGCTAGACAACACACATTTTTTTATTATTGAGGGAAGTGCAAATTGTTTTGGTACTGTACACATTATGTTTGTTGTCCTGATTTTTTTAGTTTTTTTTGTTGTATTTGAATGCATTTTTAGTAATATAGTAAAACGGGACATAGCTCTGTCTAGTGATGAGGTGCGAATTGTATTTTTTTGGGTACACGTTAAGCTTGTTCTCCCGAAATTTCAAGCCGCGCCTTGTTATGCCGAAATTTCAAGCTAGCGTCTCTGTCTATCGTGCTGCGAAACTCCTGCCTCTTTAACCCTCGCCTTGTTACCCCGAAATATTTAAGATATATCTTTGTCTCGTTGTGCTCCGACAAGTCCCTCCATCTCAACCCGTGCCTTGCTATTCCAAAATTACAACGCGCGCGAAAACTCCCACCTCCTGTGAAATCCCGACATGCGAAATGCCCGTGATACCCCTGACCTGAAAGAACCGCCTAGCTCAAATCGGTGGGGGTACTTTCGTAACTTACCCCACATTTCAGACAAGCGCGTCCCTAAGCCATGGTTCCCCACTCCCATCCCATCCGCCCACCCATTCGTACACCAAGGCCGCAAAAACCCGCAAACCCCACACCCTCCTTCGTCCGCCACCTAGCCGGAGCCTCTTCCCCGACGACGTCGTCCACAGCAACACCTCGACATACCTCATCCACCGTACCGAATGAGGATCCATTGTCGATCTCGTCGTCCCGCCGGTTCAACCACCCCATCCTCCACCTCCAAGGAGCTGCCCTGACGTTCCCCTCGTCTTTCGCGCCACCTCCATTCCCAGACCGCCGTCTTCACCTGCGCCATCGGAAGAGCATCATCATCACCATTTCCTCGGATGAAGCTGAGGCCTAATCGACGCCACCAAAGAGATTGTACACTAATCGCCGCATTTTCTTCTTGATTCAATCTCATGGTGATGTCGGCGCTCGGTCCCGAGCCGACACGGCGTGGCTCCATCCACGGCGGCGTCGCCGGCCACTTCCTCCATGGCATCGCTCCCTCGATGGCGACGTCCACATTAGTAGGAGCTGCTGCTTCTTTAGCTCTCGCTCGCACTGCTGCTCTGCTCTTGCTCTCGGTCCCCTGCTTGGTCTGCTCTTGCCCTTGCTTTTGCTAGTGCTGTTGCTCTCACTCTTGCTCTTGCTTGCGATGCTGCTCTGATTAGCTACACTTCAGTCGACTGAATCGACTTTTGGGTCAGTCGATTTTCAGGGGGTGGGGGGCTTGCCGGAGTTAAGGAAGAACCAGCCGCAGCGGGGAGGGGGGCTCACCGGAGAGGGACCCCAGTATCTATCTTAGGGTTCAGGGTGGGGTGGTGGTCGCCGGCGATGGTGGGGCAGTGGCGTGGGGATCACTAGAGAAAAAGCTTGGCATGGGGGGGGGGAGGGCTAGAGGGATGGCCGGGGTGGCGGCGGACCGGCGGTGGGGAGTGGTTTCGAGGCGGGCGGGGCGATGCACCGCCAGCCACAGGCGGCGGGGGCAGCTATTTGGCCGGTGGTGGCTGGCGGCTCAGGGTAACCTCACCTGATGGTGCTACACAACTAGCTGCCCCGGCTCTCGCACGTGCTGCTGCTACTGCTATTGCTTTTCTGCTACTAGTGCGTTCAGTTTCGACAGAAAAATTCAGTTTCGACAGTTAAGTTCAGTTTTGACAGTTAAATTCAGTTTCGATAGTTAAGTTCATAGATGAGCGGCTGATGTATTTTACATCTAGAACTTTGTGGTTATGTATTTTACGTCATCTATTGGAGATGCTATTAGAATTCCACTCAGGTTAACGTTGTCTCTCTTGTCCCGCTTCAGCCTCGGCGTCGTACAACTCACCGGAGTTGCTCCAACGACGAAACCCTCCATCACCGTGTAGCAGTACCCCGGGCTCCATCTCCATACGCCTAAGATCTTCTTCCCCTCCTCCGACAGCCAAGTCAGCCGGATCATCCTCACCGACTAACCCAATCACGCTGAGCTCGACATGGCTTCGCCAAAGAGGTTGTACACTTGTTGCATCTCTTTTTTATTCTACATGTTATATATATTGTCCACTAAGCACACGCAGTAACGTTAAAAAGATCAAGAAGAGGTGTCTAGAGGGGGGTGAATAGACTCTTAACAAGAAAAATTTGTAGTTTTTTATTTTCTTCAAGTTAAGGTGGAGTTTTAGCACAAGTTTAAACATTCACAATACATATCAAGCAAGCATGACAAGAGTATATGAGCAGCGGAAAGTAAAGCATGAAATTTGCAAGAATGTAAAGGGATGGGATTGGAGTGTGCAAACACAACTAGAGACACAGAGATTTTTGGCGTGGTTCCGATAGGTGGTGCTATCGTACATCCACGTTGATGGAGACTTCAACCCATGAAGGGTAACGGTTGCGCGAGTCCACGGAGGGCTCCACCCACAAAGGGTCCACGAAGAAGCAACCTTGTCTATCCCACCATGGCCATCACCGACGAAGGACTTGCCTCACTAGGGTAGATCTTCACGAAGTAGGCGATCTCCTTGCCTGTACAAACTTCTTGGTTGAACTCCACAATCTTGATGGAGGCTCCCAAGTGACACGTAACCAATCTAGGAGACACCACTCTCCAAAGGTAATAGATGGTGTGTTGATGATGAACTCCTTGCTCTTGTGGTTCAAATGATAGTCTCCCCAACACTCAACTCTCTCTCACAGATTTGGATTTGGTGGAAAGATGATTTGAGTGGAAAGCAAGTTGGAGAAGGCTAGAGATCAAGATTTATGTGGTTGGAGTGGATTATCTTGACCTCAACACATGAGTAGGTGGTTCTCTCTCAGAAAATGTATGCTGGAAGTGTAGGCATGTTCTGATGGCTCTCCTCACGAATGAAGAGTGGGTGGAGGGGTATTTATAGCCTCCACACAAAATCTAACCATTACACACAAATCAGCAAACTCGGTGGGACCGAATCAGAAAACTCAGTCGGACCGATTTGGTTCATAATGTGACCGTTAGGTATTTCGGTGGGACCGATATGATCAACTCAGTGGGACTGATGTGCTAGGGTTAGGGTAAAACCTCATCTCGGTTTGAACGATTACGCAAACTCGGTGGGACCAATTTTGGTAATAAGCTAACCAGAGAGTTGGTCAGGCAAACTCGGTGGGACCGATTGCATATCTCGGTGAGACCGAAATTATTGCAATAGGGGACAGAGAGTTTGCAAGCCCATCTCGGTGAGACCGAGATCCCATCGGTGAGACCAAATGGATTAGGGTTTGTGGCAGTGGGTATGTCAAGAGAACTCGGTGGTGCCGGATAGAAAGTTTTTATGGGGCCGAGTTTGACTTTTTGGTTTGGGACATATGTGGATATGGGAAAGTGGTTGAGGGTTTTGGAGCATATCACTAAGCATTTTGAGCAAGCAAGCCATTAAGCAACACCTCATCCCCTTTTAATAGTATTGGCTTTCCTATGGACTCAATGTGATCTTGGATCACTAAAAGTAAAATGCAGAGTCTTGAGTTTTTGAGCTTGAGCCAATCCTTTGTCCTTAGCATCTTGAAAGGGTTCCATATCCTCTTGTCCACGCCACTCCATCTGTTGAACTTATCTGAAATATAGTAGATGAAAACATTAGTACAACAGAAGATATGTTGACATTAATCACCAAAACAACCCAGGGAGCACTTGTGCTTTCAATCTCCCCCTTTTTGGTAATTGATGACAACATACATCAAAGCTTTAGACAAAGATATATAAGATAACAAGTAAAGCTTTGGAAATACATCTAACATGCATAGTGTCGGTGTCAAAACCAGCGGATCTCGGGTAGGGGGTCCCGAACTGTGCGTCTAAGGCAGATGGTAACAGGAGGCAGGGGACACGATGTTTTACCAAGGTTCGGGCCCTCTTGATGGAGGTAATATCCTACGTCCTGCTTGATTAATATTGATGATATGGGTAGTACAAGAGTTGATCTACCACGAGATCGGAGAGGCTAAACCCTAGAAGCTAGCCTATGGTATGATTGTTGTTGTCCTACGGACTAAAACCCTCTGGTTTATATAGACACCGGAGGGGGCTAGGGTTACCCAAGGTCGGTTACAAAGGAGGAGATATACATATCCGTATTGCCTAAGACAAAGTCTTCAATCTTGTATCTTCATAGTCCAACAGTCCGGCTAAAGGATATAATCCGGCTGTCCGAAGACCCCCTAATCCAGGACTCCCTCAGTAGCCCCCGAACCAGGCTTCAATGACGATGAGTCCGGCGCGCAGTGTTGTCTTCGGCATTGCAAGGCGGGTTCTTCTCCAATTTTCAAGTGTTCGTAATTAGTGTCCAGCCCCATAAATATTGAACCTCTTGGCTTCTGTGCCCAATAAGGGCTTTCTCCCACGCGTTGAATGAATACGAGGTGCCAGAGCGTTTTTACATTCGCCCCCCTAGCCAGATAAATAAATTGTCTATTAAAAGGATGGGGATTCTTAGATCCGATCCATACCATCCACCCCCAGTGAGAATCCATCAGAGCGCGTTTCGGAAGGATCCATTCTAGCATGGCCGACCTCCGCAGCTCCTTCTCCAGCCCCCGTATCCCTAAGCCCGGTGATTGGGAGAGGTGTTCAGTCCCGCACAGTCGATTAGTTGAACTGCAGACTAAGGGATTTCTCCCTCCGGCATATATGGTGCCCGTTCGAGCCGGGCTTGCCACCTACAATGGCGGGGAGCAAGCGGAGAGCTTTCCCTGTCCCTCCATCGGGGAACGAGTCTGCCTTGTTCCTTATTTACTAAGGGGACTCGGATTTCCAATTCATCCGTTCCTCCGCGGGCTCCTGGAGTTCTACGGCCTCCAATTACACAATCTCACCCCTGCCTCCATTCTATATATCGCCAGCTATGTTGCTCTCTGCGAGTTGTTCCTGGACTGCGAGGCTCACTTCGAGCTGTGGAAAAGGCTATTTTGCCTCGTCCCTCGCATACAGAGGTGATCACTTTATCAAGTGGGCGGAGCCGAAATATGGCGCATCGCCAATACCGGATACCTGTCCGGTACCCCGAAGAAGTCGTCCGAAGACTGGCCTTCAGAATGGTTTTATATGGAGTACGTTCCCCTTCCGGACCCTGTTTGGCGGGGTCTTCCTGAGTTCAAGAATGCTCCTCCGAAGAAGCGCCAAAGTTGGTGCCCACGGAGCCCCCAGGCGGAACACAACAGAGAAGTCCTCTATCTGATGAACCAGATCAAAGCACTGGCTCAATCAGGATTGACAATAATCGAAGTTATGTCGATTTGCATAATGCGGGGAGTGCAATCACTTCAATACCATGGGCACCCCTTTTGGTGTTATAACGGGGCAGATGACACCACCCGCTGCGGGCGTAAGGGTCCGGACAATGCTGCCGCTTTAGTGAAAATTATGTCCGAATTGTTCAAGGGTGAGGAAGAGGAGTTCACCCGCATAAAGCCACGGGATGGATTCTCCATGTATAATCCTCCAAGCTGGGTAAGTTATATCTCCCTGCTCCCATTTTTCCCGCATTCTTTGTCGTAAGTATTCACCTTGCCACTTCGCGGCAGGAACTGTGAAAAGCCATAAAGGAGGTCAGCAGCCCTTCTCCATAACCAGAGGACCCTGACCGGGCCCTCGACTCCGGACTTGAAGAAGATTCGGTTATATTCATGGAGCTGATAGACCGGCAGTTCTATCAGTTAAGCTGCGACGATGCCATGGTGGCCATTACGGCCGACTATCCCGGACTGCTCCCTGCATCGCAAGTAAGAAAAACCAAAAATCCCAACTCCAAAACTAGGATCCCCTTTTAGGCAGTTCACCCACCATATACACATGGCATCTTTTATAGGGAAGGCATTTGGGACGCCCTGCCGAACCCGCAGCAACTCGCCAACAAGAGGCACCGAGGCCGGGCAGGCCAAAAAGGAAGGCGGTCAGGACGGAGACGCCGGCGCAAAGGTATAAGAAAAACCCCGCTCCGTGGTTGTCGTCTTTCTCAAAATGTAATGACGCCCGCGTTTCTTTAACAGAAAAAACGCTCGTCGGAATATGTCCGACGATGTTGCCAATCACGCTTCCACCAGTCGAGCGCCAGGACCGGACATGGAGGCAGAAGCCGATATGGGGCAGGCACGATAATCCCCCTACAAAGGATGCAGATAGATTACGCGCTACAAACTAAGAAGTGGAAAGCGCCATGAATCATAGGCGCCGCTGGGTCGTACTCCGTGACGCTTGTTTCTCACCAGAGGCGTTTGACGCCTTCAATTCTGGAGAGGCGTACCTCTGTGCTACTCAAGATGGTCTAGCCAGAGCCACGGATCAGTATGTAAAGGATGCACGGGTGAGTAAATCTGACGATTTATATGTATCAGTAGCCCCTGAGACTTGAAACAGTTAGCAGAACTGATTTAAGGATCATCTTTATTGTGCAGGTTCTTATAGAGAAGAATACTAGGCTGTCACAGGAGCTGGAGGAATGCAAGACCCAACTGCAGGCTGCTGTGGCCGCATTGCAGGAACCGAAAAACTCACCTGCTGGTAACATTTACTTTAAAGAATGATGGTTACCATATAACATGCGGCATGGCTGTAGATCTAACAATAGATGTTGCAGATGAATCCGGAGGACCAGCATGTTATGCGACAGCTAGAGGCTGGCAAACCGTGCCGACTGAGGTTAGGCGGGAGAAAAACAATCTCCAAGATGCCAATATTAAGCTGAGTGTGGAACTAAAAGACGTTCGTGGCCAGCTTGAAGACTTCGAGAAGGAGAATAAACGGCTTTGGCGCGGCATTTTCAGTAAGTGCTTGAACGAATCCTTTTAAAGGAGTTCGGCGAAGAAGCCGACTAATAGCGTTATGTCTGTAGGTATGCTGACGGGTCGTCCTGCGGAGGAAATGCCCGGGTCTGCGGGTGGTCTTTTGTTCGAGCTATCACATCTGCACAAACAAGTTCGGCAGGTGATGAAGGGTGTTGCCCAGGCCTCGTGGCCATCCATCTCCCTGCCAGAGGGCGTTGCCGAGCTTGCGGAGAAGCTCAAGGGAGCACAGCGGCGCTTCCGATTATGGAAGATATCAGCCTGCCGATAGGGTGCCAAAGAAGCCTGGGCCATGGTGAAGACGCGGTATACCAAGGCAGACCCAAATCACATGGCCGAGGTCGGACCTGTGGGGCCTGACGGAAAAGAGATCCCCATTAGCTTAGTTTATGGGCAAGTAGAATTAGCCGCAAAGTATTCTCAATAGGATTGTAAGCTAGACCGCCTGTTGGATGGTATAGAATAGGAATTTAGTCAGTCTGCATGACTATGTAATTAAAGTGACATGTATAATGCCTTCTAGCCGGATTGTAGATCATTTGTCGTTGCGGACCTTTTTGCTTCAACCTCCGGGCCCAATAGTCTGGAGTGTATCCGAATACCCGCTTAGTTATATAAGAACCGGGGTATGCGTGGAGACCAGGCGTAGGGGTCATTAGTGCTTTATCATACAAGTGCCCAACTAGTTATGTTATATTACATGGGTAGTAAGAAACATCTTCCAGGGAGAATAGTTCCATTAAGGGTTCCTTTCCCTGGGTAAGCATGCCCTAAAGTGCATGTCCGAACTGTGATAGGAAATGCAGGAAAAACATCTGGGGGCAGATATGGACAATAAATAAAAATCATCTTTTGTTCACCGACCGAATATTCCCTTAAGAACGCTAGCTTTCGGCTTCACCCAGTCTGAGGTACACATCCGGCTGACCCAACGGTAACAATCGCAGAGGTGCTCCCCTTATGCCCTAGCCGAATTAATGGGAACGTAGGGCATAAATACAAGAGCCAGGCAACCCAGCTTGGCCAAAACTTAAGTCATATCGATGCATATAATGGTGAAAAAAGGTACATGCGGAAGTATAACACATGTGTGGGGCATGAGGCCCAGATAAATAATTTAAGCTTCTGTGAAAGAAGCCCCCAGGTATGAAGAGTGCGACTAGCGCATCTGTAATGTGCAAGCGAGGCACAAGGTGACCCTTGAAGGCCTAGAGAAACAATAAAAGAAAGAAAGAAAAACAAGACAGATAATGTATATGCAGAAAATGGACAAAGGGAGGGGACTAACATAGAGTCCGGTGCTAGGCGTAGAATCTTTGGAGCCTGGCCGCGTTCCATGGGTTTGGCTCGAGTCGACTAGTCGATGCATCCCGCAGTCGGTACGCTCCACCGGTCAGAACTTGGTCAATAATGAAGGGACCTTCCCATTTAGGCTCGAGCTTGTTCTTTTTCTTATCCGGCAGGCGTAGAACTAGGTCGCCAATGTTATAAGTTTTGGCCCGTACTTCTCTACTTTGGTATCTGCGAGCCTGTTGCTGATAAAATGCGGAACGGGCTTTGGCTACGTCGCGCTCCTCCTCCAGGGTGTCCAGATTTTCCTGCCGATCGAGCTCGGCTTCTCTTTCTTCGTACATGCGCACTCGAGGTGAGTCATGAATTATGTCAGAGGGCAAGACTGCCTCTGCGCCGTACACCATAAAGAAGGGTGTATATCCGGTACTACGATTCAGCGTGGTCCGCAGCCCCCAGAGTACGGAGTCGAGCTCCTCTACCCAGTGCGTGTTAGACTCTGTTAAGGAGCGCATTAATCTGGTTTTAATGCCGTTCATTATAAGACCGTTTGCTCGCTCGACTTGACCGTTGGTTTGTGGGTGATAGACTGAAGCATAATCGAGCTTGATGCCCATTTTGCTGCACCAGAGTTTTACCTCGTCAGCCGTGAAGTTCGTGCCATTATCAGTGATGATGCTGTGGGGGACGCCATAACGGTGTACAACCCCGGATATGAAGACTATCACCGGTCCGAATTCGGCCATTTTAACAGGTTTGGCCTCTATCCATTTGGTGAATTTATCCACCATGACCAATAAGTATTTTTTCTTGTGGGTTCCCCCATTAAGGGGTCCAACCATGTCAAGCCCCCAGACCGCAAAGGGCCATGTAATGGGGATTGTTTGGAGGGCAGTGGGTGGCATGTGGCTTTGATTTGCAAAGAGCTGGCAACCGGTGCAGCGTTGGACCAAGTCCTCTGCATCTGCCCGGGCCATTGGCCAATAGAATCTTGTACGGATGGCCTTGCTTACAAGAGTCCGGGCTGCGGCGTGATGACCGCCGAGTCCGGCGTGAATTTCTGCCAAAAGATTCCGCCCTTCCTATTTGGAGATGCACCTTTGAAGGACTCCGGTAGTGCTTTTTTTGTACAATTCTCCCTCATGGACCCTGTAGGCCTTGGATCGCCGCACTATGCAGCGTGCCTCATTTTGGTCCTCCGGAAGTTCCTGTCTAGTTAGGTAGGCCAGGAATGGTTCTGTCCACGGGGCAATAATGGCCATTATTTCGTGGGCTGAAGGTGTTATTTCGGTGGCAGAGCCTCCGATTGTGTCAGAGAGTTCGGTATCGGGTATTTTGTCCGGGTCCGGACTATTGTTACCGGTGTCCCCTTCCCATACTACGGATGGCTTGAACAGCCTTTCCAAAAATATGTTGGGGGGACCGCATCACGTTTTGCGCCAATGCGGGCGAGGATATCCGCCGCCTGATTGTTTTCTCGAGCCACATGGTGAAATTTGAGCCCCTCGAACCGAGCTGACATTTTTAGGACGACGTTTCCATAGGCCGCCATTTTCGGATCCTTGGCGTCAAAGTCTCCATTTATTTGGGATATTGCGAGGTTTGAATCCCCACGCACCTCCAGGCATTGAATGCCCATGGAGACTGCCATCCGAAGACCATGCAACAGAGCTTCGTATTCAGCTGCATTGTTGGAGTCTGTATACAATATTTGCAATACGTACTGAACGGTATCTCCGGTTGGGGATGCCAGGACGACACCAGCCCCTAGACCAGCCAGCATTTTAGAACCGTCGAAGTGCATGATCCAATTGTAGTATGTGCCATACTCTTTAGGGAGTTCGGCCTCCGTCCATTCGGCGATGAAGTCGGCCAATACTTGCGACTTAATGGCTCGTCGAGGTTTGTATGTTATGTCGAACGTGAGGAGATCAATGGCCTATTTGGCAATCCGGCCTGTAGAGTCACGGTTGTTTATAATATCATTAAGTGGCACTTCCGAGGCTACTATAATCGAACACTCTTGAAAGTAGTGTCGCAGCTTCCGCGATGCCATGAATACCGCATATGCTATCTTTTGGTAATGCGGGTACCGTGATTTGTATGGAGTGAGGACAGTGGATACATAGTATACCGACTTTTAAAGAGGGAATTTATGTCCGTCCGCTTCCCGTTCGACAACGAGCACCGCGCTTACAACTTGATGAGTTGATGCAATATACAACAACATTGGTTTGCCGATGTTTGGCGCGGCCAGGATTGGGTTGGTTGCCAAGATGACCTTTATTTCTTCCAATCCGGCTGTGGCCGTGTCCATCCACTCGAAGTGTTCGGTGCGCTGAAGGAGGCGATAAAGGGGTAAAACCTTTTCTCCTAAGCGGGAGATAAAGCGGCTTAGAGCCGCCATGCATCCAGTTAACTTCTGGATTTGTTTGAGGTCTGTTGGGGTAGCCAACTGTGACAAATCTCGGATTTTGGCCGGATTAGCTTCAATACCTCTACTGGAGACAATGAAACCCAGGAGCTTTCTGGCTGGTACGCCAAAAACGCATTTTTCCTGATTGAGCTTGATGTCGTATGTTCGGAGGTTGTCGAATGTGAGCCTCAAGTCGCCTATCAAAGAGTCGACGTGTTTGGTTTTGACGACCATATCGTCTATGTATGCGTCTACTGTTTTGCTGATTTGTTTCTCCAGACATGTCTAAATCATGCGCTGATATGTTGTGCCAGTGTTTTTTAGCCCAAAAGGCATTGTGTTAAAACAGAAGGGACCATATGGTGTGATGAATGCCGTTGCGGCTTGGTCGGAGTCCGCCATCTTGATTTGGTGGTAACCGGAGTATGCGTCGAGGAAACACAATGACTCCTGTCCTGCGATAGCATCAATGATTTGATCGATTCGTGGGAGAGGGAAGGGATCCTTTGGGCAAGCTTTATTGAGGTCTTTGAAGTCGACACAAAGGTGCCAGGATTTGTCCTTCTTTGGTACCATCACTAGGTTTGCTAGCCAGT
Organism: Triticum dicoccoides; assembly: GCF_002162155.2. Taxonomy (NCBI): domain Eukaryota; kingdom Viridiplantae; phylum Streptophyta; class Magnoliopsida; order Poales; family Poaceae; genus Triticum; species Triticum dicoccoides. Next base: position 484,833,613 of record NC_041392.1, on the reverse strand, counting down.
CCGGGTGTTTTATTTCTCTGATGAATCCGGCCTCCAATAACTTGGCTAGCTCCTCTCCCATGGCCTGTCTCTTAGGTTCGGAGAAACGCCGAAGAGCTTGCTTGACCGGCTTGAATCCCTTTAGGATATTGAGGCTATGCTCAGCCAGCCTGCGTGGGATTCCTGGCATGTCTTAGGGATGCCAGGCGAATATGTCCCAGTTCTCGCGCAGGAACTCTCGTAGTGCGGCATCCACAGCGGGGTTTAACGGTGCCCCAAGGGAGGCTATTTTTGTAGGGTCCGTTGGGTGGACTTGGAATTTGACTATTTTATCCGCTGGTTTAAAAGAGGTGGACTTGGATCTCTTGTCGAGTATCACGTCGTCCCTGTCCACTGTGGAGCGTAGCGTGGTTAATTCCTCGGCCGAGAGGGCTTCGGATAATGCCTCGAGGGCCAGTGCGGCTGTTTTGTTTTGGGCGCGGAGTGTCGTGTCCGGATCGCTGGCGACAGTGATGATTCCGTTGGGCCCGGGCATTTTGAGCTTCATGTACCCGTAATGGGGTACGGCTCGGAAGATTGTGAATGCCTCCCGTCCTAAAAGGGCGTGATAACCACTGCTGAACGGGGCCACTTGGAATGTAATTTCTTCGGACCTGTAATTATCCGGCGTGCCGAATACCACATCTAGTGTGATTTTCCTAGCACAGCGTGCTTCCCGACTGGGGATGATTCCTCTAAAGGTTGTGCTACTTTGCTCAATGCGGTTCCAGTCTATTTCCATCTTTTGAAGAGTTTCCTCATAGATGAGGTTTAATCCGCTGCCGCCATCCATGAGTACCTTGGTGAGTTGAAAGCCGTCCACAATTGGACTGAGGACCTGTGCGGCTGGTGCTCGGGCTGTTCGGAATTTAGGTTCATCACTGGTATTGAAGGTAATAGCCGTGTCACTCCATGGATTTATTGCTGCTACGTGGAAGATTTCGGCCATGGTGCAGAGTGTTCGCTTGCGCCTATTATTTGATGCAAATGTCTCAAAGACTGTTAACACTGTATTGTTATCCATGGGATGGTGCTCTGTGGCATTTGGGATAAGAAGATCCTCCCCGCTTTTGGCTACCTGCCAGAGTATCCAACATGCTCTAAGGCTGTGCGTTGGTATTGTATCCGCTGTACTATGAATTTTGCAAGGTCCATTGAGCCATCCCTCCAGTACGGTTCCATGCCCTGTAGAGGGTTTTTGCTTTTTGGTAGTTGACTCGGGTGTCTTTTGATAGTGCACCCTTTTATTTCGGGCTGGGTTCGTATTTAGGGCCGGATTATCCCAAAAGTTTGTTTCGGTTTTCCAGGCACTTTCCATCGCATAGTACTTTCGTACTATGGATGCCAAGTCAGGAAAGTGTGATATCTCACGGCGATTTATGGCGTTAAGGATTCCCTTGTCCGTGCAATTATTGCAGAAAAATAAGATTGCGTCTTCCTCGCGATAGTCCTCAACCTTGTTCAACGCAAGGAGGAATCTGGCCCAATAGTGATGTACTGTTTCCTAGGGCTCTTGCCTGATGTGGGAAAGATCGCTTATGTTTGGGTGGGTGGGTGGAATTGAATCCGAACCCTTACCTGATCTGGGATCCAGGGGCCGAGGAATTTCTAATTTTGGAAATTCGGTTCCGGGGTGTTGCCCGATAATCCTGGCCCGCTGCCGGACTCTAAGTTCAGGGATTAGATGCTGTCCTCCCGCGAACGGGTATCCGGCTCGGAGATCTCAGGAATCCAGACATAGTTGGTCCTCAATATGGAGGAGAGGTTGCCGCATTGTTCCTCCACCACTACAATATGATGGGTGACCGGCGGAGAGTTAATCTCCCTTTGACCAGGTTTCAGCCCAATCCGATCATAGTCCGTAGCAACTCCCAGGGCGGCGATGCGATCCAAGAGCTCGTTTATGGAGGTGAGCTCCAGCGGATCCATCTGTTCGGCGAGTGCCGACTTAACATGGAGGCTGTTTTCGATGACCCGAGAAGTCATCGTCGGCGCGGTGTCCGAACAGGCGGTTATGATGAAACCACTTAGCCGGAGAGTTTGGCCGACAGCCAAAGCTCCCCCAACAGTAATATCGTCTTTAAAGACGAGACGAGACATCCTTCCTTCTCGCAACGTCACAGAGGAACTCTCAATGAAAGCACCAATGTCCGTGTCAAAACCGGCGGATCTCGGGTAGGGGGTCCCGAACTGTGCGTCTAAGGTGGATGGTAACAGGAGGCAAGGGACACGATGTTTTACCCAGGTTCGGGCCCTCTTGATGGAGGTAAAACCCTACATCCTGCTTGATTAATATTGATGATATGGGTAGTACAAGAGTTAATCTACCACGAGATCGGAGAGGCTAAACCCTAGAAGCTAGCCTATGGTATGATTGTTGTTGTCCTACAGACTAAAACCCTCCGGTTTATATAGACACCGGAGGGGGCTAGGGTTACACAAGGTCGGTTACAAAGGAGGAGATATACATATCCGTATTGCCTAAGCTTGCCTTCCATGCCAAGTAGAGTCCCATCTGGACACGAGACGAAGTCTTCAATCTTGTATCTTCATAGTCCAACAGTCCGGCCAAAGGATATAATCCGGCTGTCCGAAGACCCCCTAATCCAGGACTCCCTCACATAGGCTCCCCCTACATGTATGAAATCATGTCAACATGAAATGTAAGAGCATGTGAATGCATAATCATGACAGAGCAGGCAAAGTGTTACATGTATCTTGGCTATATGCATCAGGGCAAATGATATGAATATATGAAGTGTAATTTCATGTTCATGATTCCTTCTTGCAAACAATATGTACATTAGCAAGAAATCTTCATGCACATGAGTGTGATGCATATACTTACCTTGTGGTCTTGAGATGGCTTAGGAAGAGATGAACCTGAGTAAACAAGGTTAGGTAACACTGATACATCTACTAGACAGAGCAGACAAAAGAAGCCACAAGAGTACCAAGACTGGGATGACATGTAGAGTGTGAGTACTAGGTACTCTATTGGATATAGACATGTCTCCAAAGGTAAAAGATATGCAATGAATTCAATGACTTCCTTCCCTAGCAGTCTTTCTCCACCTGAATCTTGTATTGGATAATGGGAGAACATAGGGAAGCAAAACAGATCATAAACATAAACATAACATAGACATGTATTTCCCCTCTTAAAGACATGTGACTTCTATCCTCTTGAACACTAAGCATCTGGGGCCTTTGATGTGATTACCTCTCTCTCCCTTTTTCTCTCTATCCCCCTTTTGAAGAGAATAAGCATTGATGTGATCTCTCTCTCCCCCCTTTGACATCAATTTCCAAGAAGGGATCTTCTGGAGTGTGAGTCGAAATAGGTTTGGTCCTTGAGTCACAGAGCAAAGCAACATATAGATTGTGATGCTGGTAGAGGACAAGAATCATCGAGTGGAGCTGGAACAAAAATGCAGGAACAAGTGGCAAATTTTCTTTTCTGCAGTGAAATCGGTGGCACCGAGTTGTGTTCTTCGGTTGCACCGAAAGGATTCGGTTGGACCGAAAGTAGCGAACCGGCGTGTCCGAGTTCAACACAAAAAAAGAGCAATAGTCACATCAGCTCACTAGGCAAATAGGATCTCACAAAGATTTGCAAGGAATTAAGTGAAGGATTTGCAATGAATTGGATGCAGAAAATGCATAACAAAACAGAGAAAAGAAAATCTACATGAAGTTTTTTTTTGATAAAGGAAGGGGAATAAATATGCAAGTGACAAATGCAAAGAACAAATGCAAAGACTCAGAGAAACACTAGAGAACTTCATCTAGAAGTGGGCGGTGACAAAGTCACCTATGTTAGAGTATATTGACTAAGGAGTCAAATGAGAACACTTGATCATAAGCCATACTCATCGTTTAAGCTCAAAATGGGGTTACCATTTTTCGTTTAAGCTTTTGATGTATTCACATCTTGTTGAGCTGCTTTGACACATGACTTGGAGTAAAGCTTCTCTAAGATGGAATAACATACCTTGGGTGGTGGTGTTGAACTTGATCATGTAGTTGAACTTGCGTGGAGTGCTCAAGGTTGATGTAGCGCGTCAATGGTTGGGAGCACCACTTGTAGTTGAGTTCATCTACCCACATGGGTTAGTCTTGCAAGGAAGAGCACTTGTGTATCCAACATGACAATCATGAAATTTGATACCAAATGAAATTTGATATATAGAATTTGTCAAAGGATATGCTAGGGGGTTTCATGCCTCGTTTGTCTTCAACCACCATTGTGTAGAGACTTGGTGATGTAGAGATTGCTCAAGATGTGAGTGAGTTGCAATCTCATGGATTTAGATTCATCCAAGTACCTACAAGGGTTAGATAGCATGCAAGGGTACAAATGTATCCAAGACATATGATCATCATCATAAGAGAAGAAGTCAGGGATTAGTCAAAGGCTTATGCCTTGCATGTATCCAAATGGAGTTCCTACTCCAAGTTTGAAGCATCAATGATGTTCAATTCACCTCTCAAACGGCAACAGACTTTCTCATCAAGCGATTTGGTGAATATATCTGCCAATTGCCTATCGGTACGAACATGCTTAAGATCATTGTCCCCTTTAGCAACATGATCTCGAATGAAATGATGACGAACTTCAATATGCTTAGTTTGAGAATGTTGCACGTGATTGTGAGCAATCTTAATAGCACTCTCATTGTCACAAAGCAATGGAACATGTTTTACATAGATCCCATAATCCATAAGAGTTTGGGTCATCCAATGTAATTGAGCACAACATGAACCGGCGACAATGTATTCCGCTTCGGCGGTGGATAAGGATACCGAGTTTTGTTTTCTTGGAGGACCAAGATACAAGAGATCTACCAAGAAATTGGCAAGTACCCAAAGTGGACTTTCTATCAACCTTGTCTCCGGCATAGTCCGAATCGGAGAAGCCAACAAGATCAAAAGAAGACCTCTTAGGATACGGAATGCCAAAATTTGGTGTATGTATTAAGTATCTCACTATCCTTTTCACAGCCTTAAGATGACATTCTTTAGGGGCTGCTTGATATCGTGCACACATGCACACACTTAGCATAATGTCGGGACGAGAGGCACATAGATATAACAATGATCCAATCATAGATCGGTAAACCTTTTGGTCAACCGATTTGCAATCCTTGGTCAAGTCAAGATGTCCACTTGTAGGCCTGGGAGTTTTCATACCTTTGATTTCTTGCATGTTGAACTTCTTGAATAAGTCCTTGGTGTACTTTGTTTGAGAAACAAAGGTGCCTTCCTTAGTTTGCTTGATTTGCAAACCAAGAAAGAACTTGAGTTCACTCATCATAGACATCTCGAACTTCTTTGACATTAGCTTTCCAAACTTTTCACTAAAATGAGGGTTAGTCGAACCAAATATGATATCATCAACATACATTTGGCACACAAATAATTCACCATTAACCCTTTTAGTAAAAAGAGTAGAATCTATTTTCCCAATCTCAAAGCCTTTTTAAATAAGGAACTTGGTCAAGCATTTATACCAAGCTCTAGGAGCTTGTTTAAGACCATAAAGAGCTTTGTGAAGTTTGTAAACATGGTCAGGTTTCTTAGGATTGACAAAGCCGGGAGGTTGTTTAACATAAACTTCCTCCTCAATTTCACCATTTAGAAAAACACTTTTAACATCCATTTGGTACAAGGTGATATCATGGTGATTTGCATTGGCAAGTAAGATATGAATGGACTCAAGTCTAGTGACGGGGGCATATGTCTCACCATAGTCCATACCTTCGACTTGAGTGTAGCCTTGGGAGACGAGACGTGCTTTATTGTGGATGACTAGACCATCTTTGTCTTGCTTGTTGCGAAACACCCATTTGGTACCAATGATGTTGTGGTTGTTGTCGGGCTTCTCGACCAATGTCCACACTTGATTTCTCTCAAAGTTGTGTAGCTCTTCATGCATAGCATTTATCCAATTCGGATCTTCCAATGCTTCTTCAACCTTCATAGGTTCAATGCTAGAGATGAATGAATATGTTCACAAAAATTAGCCAAACGAGTTTTAGAGCGAGTGATTCTCCCGGTTTGGATATCATTGAAGATTTGTTCGACGGGATGGTCTCTTGAGACTCTTGCTCGAACTCGTGAAAGCTTTTGTTTGGGTCGGGGTGGAACATCTTCTTCATCATCTTGTCCTTCATCTTGGCCTTCTCCATTGTTGACATAGTCGTTCTCTCGTCGTGGTGGAGAAGGAGGTTGATGAGGTTCATCTTGGTGTACTTCCTCGTTTTCTTCATCTTGGCGTGTCCCACTCGTGGATGCTTCCATGTCAACTCTTGGTTCACCTTGTCGTGAGGTAGAAGCTTCCACTTGGACGGATGAGGTACTCTCCTTCACCTCCGTTGGACGAATCTTGCCAATAGACAAATCTTGGATTGCTTCTGAGGGGTCTTTGTCTCCTACATCAATTGGCAATTGCTCTACTTGCGAGCCATTAGATTCATCAAACTTCACATCTACCGTCTCTTCAACCTTTCGGGTGAAATTGTTGTAGACACGGTAAGTGTGAGATTTTGAGCCATAACCGAGTAGGAAACCCTCATGAGATTTAGGAGCAAATTTAGAACGACGATGCTTATCAAGAATGTAACACTTTGACCCAAACACTTGAAAGTATCCAACTTGGGGTTTGTTACCGGTGAGAAGCTCATATGCCGTCTTGCCGAGTGGCTTGTGAAGATACAAGCGATTTGTTGCATGACAAGATGTCTCAACCACTTCCGCCCAAAAGTGTTTTGGCGTATTGTACTCATCAAGCATCGTTCTCACCATCTCAATAAGAGTTCGGTACTTCCTCTCAACAACTCCATTTTGTCGAGGCGTGTACGTAGCCGAGAACTTGTGTGAAATCCCTTCTTCATCAAGAAAGGTATCCACATTTGCGTTCTTGAACTCCGTTCCGTTGTCACTGCGAACCTTCTTGATCTTCACTTCAAATTGATTTTGGGCCTTCCAAGCGAAGTTCTTTAAGATCTTTTGGACCTGTGATTTATCATGAAGAAAGAACACCCACCTAAATCTTGAAAAATCATCGACTATAACTAGACCAAATGAGTTTCCACCGAGACTTTTGTAGGCATTGGGACCAAAGAAATCCATGTGAAGTAGCTCGAGCGGTCTTCTCGTGGTCATGATGTTCTTCACGGGGTGGCTTCCTCCAACTTGTTTTCCTGCTTGACAAGCACTACAAAGTCTATCCTTGTCAAATATAACATCTTTTACTCCAAGGATATGATCACCTTTAATAAGCTTATCAAGATTTCGCATGCCCACATGACCTAATCTTCTATGCCACAACCAACCTTTAGAAGATTTAGCAATTAAGCAAGTTCTAGGTTGAGCCTTTTTAGTGAAATCAACAATATATAGATCACCTCCACGTATACCGGTAATGACCATTTTATGATTATCTCTGTGAAACACTTGGCAATCTACTTCAGTAAATAGGACATTGAAACCAAAGTCAGTAAGTCTAGATACGGAAAGTAAATTGTAGCCAAGAGATTCAATGAGCATAACATTTTGTATGGAGCTATCATGTGAGATGGCCACCTTACCAAGGCCAACCACCTTACCCTTTGAGTTATCACCAAAAGTGACATACTCCCGAGGGCCGTCGTTTTCAGCAAGCTCACGAAACATATCTTTGTCTCCGGTCATATGATCAGTACATCCACTATCAAGGACCCATTCCTTTCCTCCGGCCATGTAGCCACGAAGATTAGCCATAAGACCAAAGTGTTTCATAGACTCATCGAGATCAAGGTGACTACCATCATCCTCATCATAGTATCCATGTTCAACATCGTCTTGTGATGGATCAATTCCTAGAGAAAGTGATTCATTAGAAGTATGACCATAACAATGCTCATCTTATGGATTCTAATGACTTCGGAAATGATTTTACTAATGATTCCAACATCTCCTTTAGCACACGTAAGATTAGTAAGCTCAAATAGACAGTCACCAAATTTGGGGTCATTGGAACTCATCTTACTCAACGAATAGACTTATGAAGGATCTCATCTAAGTTTTTTCAAGGAATAGTTTGGAAATCATTCCTCAAGAAATCTCCACATAGTGTAGGCACAATCAAGAGTAGGCAAACATCCAATCAAGTTCCTAGGCAAACTTCTAGTGATAAGATTGACAGTTCTAAGATTGCGGATCACGTCAATAGACTCATCAACGGTAGGATGCAAAGGATCACTAGGGGGAATGCAAGGACTAGTAATGTACTTGTTCATTCATTGAAAATCTCAAGCATCTCATTTTCCACTCATGAAAGTACTCTCCATCAAGCATAGGCACTCTACGTCTAAGACTCCCCAACATAGACTCATCCATCTTCCTCCAAAGGTGTTTAAACCAAAGCAATGGATACCAATGCTCCAATACCAATTGAAAGGATCGAGAAGAGGTGTCTAGAGGGGGGTGAATAGACTCTTAACAAGAAAAAGTTGCAATTTTTTATTTTCTTCAAGTTAAGGTGGAGTTTTAACACAAGTTTAAACATTCACAATACATATCAAGCAAGCATGACAAGAGTATATGAGCAGCGGAAAGTAAAGCATGCAATTTGCAAGAATGTAAAGGGATGGGATTGGAGTGTGCAAACGCAATTGGAGACACGGGGATTTTTGGCATGGTTCCGATAGGTGGTGCTATCGTATATCCACGTTGATGGAGACTTCAACCCACGAAGGGTAACTATCAGTGTCAAAACCGGTGGATCTCGGGTAGGGGGTCCCGAACTATGCGTCTAAGGCGGATGGTAACAGGAGGCAGGGGACACGATGTTTACCCAGGTTCGGGCCCTCTTGATGGAGGTAATACCCTACGTCCTGCTTGATTGTTCATGATGATATGAGTATTAGAAGAGTTGATCTACCATGAGATCGAAGAGGCTAAACCCTAGAAGCTAGCCTATGGTATGATTGTATGTTGTCCTACGGACTAAACCCTCTGGTTTATATAGACACCGGAGGGGGCTAGGGTTACACAAGGTTGGTTACAAAGGAGGAGATATACATATTCGTATTGCCTAGCTTGCCTTCCATGCCAAGTAGAGTCCCATCCGGACACGGGACGAAGTCTTCAATCTTGTATCTTCATAGTACAACAGTCTGGCCAAAGGATATAGTCCGGCTGTCCGGAGACCCCCTAATCCAGGACTCCCTCAGTAGCCCCTGAACCAGGCTTCAATGAAAATGAGTCCGGCACGCAGTATTGTGTTCGGCATTGCAAGGCGGGTTCCTCCTCCGCATACACCATGGAAGAGTTTAGAATACAAGGATAGTGTCCGGCCCTGCAAAATAAGTTCCACATACCACTGTGGAGAGAATAATATTTCCACAAATCCAATCTGCTAAGACATTTTGACAGCATGACATCACGCCAAGGCCCGGTCATTATTCGAACCGTTTTTCTCAACCATCTCCGCACATAACGTGAGGCGGTTTTTTTGACACGTCTTGTCAAAGCAGAGATCGTGTCCCCCTTATCACGGGATTCTCATCAATACAGACATGGGTAACCCAACCGTGCCTGTTGGTATGACTCCTAGATTTTAGGCAAGTCCCAAATGGCCACGAGGAGGACACTTGATATTCACCCTCTTTATAAAGGGGACGAGGCTTTTTATTTTTTCCCGTGCTCAATCGGATCCTTCCCCCACCTCGAGTTCTAACACCCAAAGCCCAGGTCAGGTGCTTCGGACCTTCAACTATGTCCAGATCCAACCTTCAAGGTCGGTGTATGCCTTCCTCCACACAGAGGAGGACATCAAGAAGTTGAGAGAGGCCAAATATCTGACCGCCGAAATTTCACATAGGCTGCCTGCCCGAGGGTAGGTCGTCCCTACTCCCGAACCCAAAGAGATCGTCGTGTTCATCTCCCACTTCCTCCAAGGACTAGGCCTCGCTCTGGATCCCTTTGTTAGGGGTCTTATGTTCTATTATGGGCTGGATTTTCACGATCTGGCCCCAGATTCCCTTCTTCACATCTCGTCATTTATTGTCGTATGTGAGGCCTTCCTCCGCATTACCCCTCACTTCGCCCTGTGGCTCAAGACCTTCGATGTGAAGCCGAACATGATCGAGGGGCGGCACATAGCGTGCGGAGGTGCTTTAATAAGAAAAATCGCTAACGCTCCATGGCCAGAGGGTTCCTTCCCAGAGGTGTCCAGATTGTGGCAGCGGGAGTGGTTTTACATCACAGCTCCCCGAAGTGCTAAGTGGGTAGCTGCCCCCACCTTTCGCTCGGCCCCCCACCGCAACTGATGTCATGGATCAGCAGAGGGCTGAGCTGGGGTCCAGCAAAGGACGTGCCAATACTGCAAAGCCATATCTGAGATCTCTTTGAGAGAGATTTTAGTCTGGTTATGGTAATGCAAGTTATGCTAGTTCATCGAGTCCAGCCTTGCAAACGCCGGCCCCTCCGCATGTGGGAATTCAACCCGGAAGGACTATGAGCTATTCAGCATTTCCTCGGCATGACGCTCGAAGAGATGTACAAATCATTTTTCGGACCCCAAATAGAGTGTCCGGACACCACCGAGGACGTGGGTCTAAGCTGCAACCGCCCCGCTGCCCAAGTAAGTAATCCCATGTCGAACTTACTGTCCTTTTATTTATCATGGCATCATTCTAAAGAGCCGCTCTTTGACCAGGACCGGATAATAAAGGCGATGATGATCAGGTGTTCGGGCCCTCTTCCTGAGGGCTTGGACAATCCAGTACTGGACAAGATGCTCGAGCCGGCGCCTTATCCAGTGCCCTCAAAGGAAGATGATGGGGGAAATAGAGAGGGCGAAAGCGGGCCTCACTCGCTACTTATTTCAGTCGGGGGAATGAGCGCCTCCGTGAGGGAGGACAACCAAAGGGAAGAATCTGACATTCTCTGTCACATCCCTATTTCTGGTATGACCTAGGCTAGCCCTTCATGTGTGCATCATGTTTAAATTCCATTTAAATTTGAAATGAGGATTTGTGAAACCCTCAGAATCATCTCTGGAAATGACCCAAATAAAAAAAGTGCTCCAAAAGGCTCCAAGAAAATGTTCATGTTGCTCTCTGAAAATATTGGACAGAGATAAAAATAAAACCAATATTATTAGGAGCTCATAAATATTTATTTTGGGCATTTGGATTTAATGAATAATTATTTGCTTTGGATATATATTTTTTATATATATAATATATGTCCAAAAATTATGTTAGTTGTTGAGGAGCTCTGGAATAATACCACTAGCTCCTGCAAAAATTGGCATAAGTAAATAAAATGATTTAGTATTTTATTAAATCAAAACAAATGTCAGAAAAAATAGAAAACAGAAACAACAATAGGAAAAACCCTTACCTGGGCCTCCTACCTGGCAGCCCAGCGGCCCAGCAGGCCAGCCCAGCCAGCTGGCCGACGCCAGTCGTCGCCTACCTCCTGCCAGGAGGACGGCGCGCGTGTGCCCGACACGCACGAGCACGCGCCGGCCACCTCCTGCTTCCCCGCTCGCCGCTGGAGGCACCCGACGACACCACGCACTCCCCCTCAGCCCTCTCTCACTCCCCCCAGCTCTCTCCTCTCCTCTCCCTCGCTTTCTCGCTCACGGCCGAGCGCTGCCGTCGCCACCGGCCACCGTTGCCGCAGCCATCGCCTTCCCCCTCGCCTCTCTCCGTGTCCGCGAGCTCCGCCACCTCGCCCTGAAGCTCTCTGTCGAGCCACGCGCCTCGGGAGGCCCTGGAGCGCCTCCATCGCCGCCATCTTCATCTCCGGCCGCCGTGGATCCCCATCGCCGCCCCGCCGTCTTCAGTGCATCCCCGAGCTCGCCGTCAAGCCCACCGAGACCGCTGTGAGCTGGTACTTCTCCTCCCCCTCTCTGTTTGCTCGCTGGCATGCCGTAGCCGCTGCCTCGCCGATAACCGTGACCGTCGCCGCCTGAGCTCGTCGCTGACGCAGCTCCGGTGACCAAATGGTCGCCCCGGCGAGTCCAAACCTCTCCCCGCACCCCGTAGAGCCTCGCTACTGCATTCGCTCGCCCGCTAGCACGCCGCAGCAGCAAGACCACCGATGGCCGAACTCCGGCGGCCGCAAAAGAGCTCGCCGTCGTCGGCTCAGGCCACCCCAGCTCCTCCCGTTTGCTTCATTAGATGCGCCGCATCGCTAGCTAGCCGTAGCAGCAAACCACGAGTAAAACCGTGCCCTGTGGGCGTTTTCCGAGCCGCGCCGGCGTCAAGCCGCCGGTGGCTTTGACCCCGCTGACCGTTGACTGGGTGGGCCCAGTTTGACCTCCCCCTTGTGTCACTGACGCGTGGGCCACCACCCTGACATTTAGTTAGTATTAGATTAGCACTAATTAACCTAGGTTAGCTACCTAGTTAGTCACTGACCCGTGGGCCCGGCGCCCACTAATCCTAATTAGGCTAAATAAACCCCCTGTTAACTAACCGAGTCACTGACATGTGGACCCCACACGTCAGGTTTGACTCGGTCAGCTCCTTTGACCTGCTGACGCAATGCTGCTGTCATGCTGGCGCAATATATCATTTTTTGGTATTAAAATAAATCAGGAAATTCCAGAAAATGATATAAACTTCAAAAATTCATAGAAATTCAACCGTAGCTCAGATTGAAATAATTCATATATGAAAAATTATCAGAAAAATTCAATCTATCCATCTGTACCATTTTCATGCATGACAAACCATCTATACATGCTGTATATATGAAAACACACTTATGGCATATTAAGAGCTTAATTTGGAGTTGTATTTGAACCCTTGGTTCAAATGGACTTCAACTAAATAAATGCTAGATGCATTAACTCAAATAACATCACATCTTCATGCATCATATTGTTGCATATGATTCTGTATTGACTGCCGACACCGTTCCTTCTCGATAGGTCCTGCTCCGGAGATCGATCTAGAGTACCTGTATGAGGAGCAGTGCCCCCCTGTTGATCTACCAGGCAAGCAACCCCCCTTGTTCATTCCGATAATATCCTACTCTCTCGCTCCTGCTCTCATTTATTGCATTAGGACAACAATGATTCAACTGCTACTTTATGCTACGGTAGTTGAACCCATTCCTCTGCATGACCTGTCATTGCCACAGTAAATATTTGAAACCCACTAGCATGTGTAGGAGTTGTTTGAGCCATGTTGTGCTTATACCATGCCATGCCTGCTATTGCTTAGAGTTGTGTCAGGTCTGATTCATCGGGAATGAATTGGAGTGTTATGATATGTTCTGGTGCTGAGAGTTAAGCGTGTGAACATGATTTGGTAAAGGTAGCGGTGAGAGGCCATGTAGGAGTACATGGTGGGTTGTCTCATTGGGACCGTCCTTAAGAACTGAGTTCTGTGTAAGTTGTCCAATGACTAGCTACTACCACACATTGGGCTCCGGGCGCTCCAAGCTCTCTCCAGTTATTAACCGCCTTGAACTATGTCCAGGAGTTGCAAATAGTTTCTGGTGTTTGTAGGTAGTGCTATTTTTCTACCGAGTGGCACCTGGCAGGGTGGGCTCGGGACAGACTAGGCACAGGTGGCACGGTGTACCAAGTGGCACCCGGATTGTGGGCTTGGGAACCCTGCTCACATTGTTTGGGGCCGTGAGCGACACCCCGGCCGGATCTCCTTGCGGGTGGAACCCAAATAGGCGATAAACCTGGACTAGAGTCTTGCGTGGTTAGTCAGGTCATGGCCGACACCCTCGCCAGGCTTCCGCTTGAAGGTTGCTGAGATACATGACGTGTATATGGTGATAAGTGGTGAGAGCGTGTGTGATGAAGTACACCCCTGTAGGGTTATCATGATCTATTCGAATAGCCGTGTCCTTGGTTATGGACTTCTTGGATGCTTACGTGGTACATAGACAACTTAAAGTGGATACTCTAAAATGCTCAAGACAAGTGTGAGTGCTATGGATGGCCTTCTCGTAGGAGAGACGGGGATGAATCCATAGTAGTGTATTGATGTGGTGTTTAGTGGACTCGTGTGCGCTGCCTCATCTCAAAGAAGTTTCTCATTGCCGTAGAACAGGATAGCCACTGAGTCAAAGCTGGCTTGCTGCAACTAAACCCCACATTACCTTCTTGATACAAATGCATGTATGATAGGATCTGACGTAAGTCTTGCTGAGTACCTTCGTACTCACGTTTGCTTTACTTATGTTTTGCAGATGAGACATCTGTCTCACTAGTAGTACCGCTTGGACTTCGACGAATAGCTTGTTACCTCAGCTACGATCTTGTACCTTGGAGGGACTTGTAGATAGTCAGGCTTCTCGGCCTTTTACTTTTGTAGTTGCCTGTACTCAGACATGTAATGCTTCCGTTGCTTGTATGCTCTGAATGATGGGTCATGTGACCCCTGTTTGTATTTAATGCTATGTGGCTCTTCTGGGCCTTTATCCATATGAGTTTGCGTTATGTTGTGATGTCATGTTGTACAACACATACTTGCATGTTATACGTACGTGTAACGTGTATTGCTATGTGTGGGATCCGACAATCTAGTTGTTTACCCTTGGCAGCCTATCATATGGGGAAATGTAGTCTAGTGCTTTCTGAGCGATAGTAGTCCGCTACAGCCCGGTTCACCGGAGTCCTGCTAGCCCAGCACTACTGCTCGGAACACTTGACTGGCCGACATTTGTTTCACTTCGTTCCTGTGTCTGTCCCTTCGGGGAAATGTCACGCCGCGACATCCGGAGTCCTGCCAAGCCAGCTACAGCCCGGGTTACCGGAGTCCTGTTAGCCCAGTGCTACAGCCCGGATTCACATGTTGATGACCGACATGCTCGATGTGGTTCATGTATGCCTGTCCTCATGGGTTAGTGCCACTTTGGATTCACGACTAGCCATGTCGGCCCGGGTTCTCTGTCATATGGATGCTAGCGACACTATCATATACGTGAGCCAAAAGGCGCAAACAGTTCCGGGCCATGGTAAGGCGACACTCGTGGGGATACCGTGCGTGAGGCCGCAAAGTGATATGAGGTGTTACATGCTAGATCGGTGTGACTTAGAATCAGGGTCCCAACATTCTCTCTCCCCGGGGAAGGAAGAGGACTACCTCTGAAGATCTGGAGACTAAGGTTTCCAAACGGGAGAAGAAATCTTCATTAGAGGGTCCTGCCTCGGAGGGTATTCTTGCCGCACAATGTCCGCGCGGGGATCAGCCCTCTACCGAGCTGTAAGTAGTCGAAAAGTAATTAATAGTGGAAACATCCTACCTTACTTCCGAAGACAATAACCAATGCTTATAAATTGTAGTCCGGATCGTAGCCCTTCTCGGCAGAGTTCGTCTTCGAGGATCTTCTTCCGGAGATCATGGAGAGCGAAACGCCTCCCCCTGACACCCCGCCTCGTGAAGCGGGCGACTTTGAAGTGTCGTCGCGAAGGGTATCTCCAGATCCACTAAGGCCAGAGGATAACCCTTTGGCTACCCAGAATCCCCAGTATCCGGCTCCTAAGGAGAGCGACAGCAAGGGTCCGTACAGTGTGCGGTCGGACGCGCTGAAGGATCTTCTGGGGCAAGCGGCCGTCTCGGAAGCGCATCATACACTAATGGGTACGGTAATTGAAAGGATTTCATCCGCTGAAAGCGGTTTGCATGAAGCCTTTATGAGTCTACTGAAAGGCTTCGAGGTACGTGAAATAGTGTATGTTTTTGATAGTACCGCATATGTTAGGTGTACCCTGTGCAGATAGTAGCCCCTGAGACTCTGGTTGTCGTCGAGAACAGCGGCAACCCGAGGATCATATACCCAAGTAATAATTCGACTGCCTTTATGTGCAGGTGGGTGAGGCTACGGTGGCTAGCCGAGCAGATGGATTTACCGAGCTAAAGCGGCAACTTGATGCGGCCGATGCCGATATCATGCTTGTCAACTAGCGGCTTGACGAGGCACAAGGTGAGTAATTTCTCTGGTGATCCTCACATAATAAGAGTAGCATGATGCCAGTATCTTTAATATGTTGTGACTGCAGATGGAGCTGCCACCGTGGAGACCCTTCGGGCGGAGATTGCCCAAGCCAAGGAGCAAGCAAGGAGTAGTAATGCGGCCGCTCTAAAGGCGGCCAAAGAGTTAAGGGCCGAACAGGCTGCGCATTGCGAGAGCAAGGAAAAAATAGCCAAGATGGCTGTAGAGTTAAAAGATGCCGCTGACCGTTACCAGCTTCTTGAAGAAGAAAACCGGGCGAAGGCGACGGGCCTGGAGAAGGCCCTGGTGGCTGCCAAGGAAGCCCGCTCCAAAATTAGAGCGACAAAGGAGGAGCTGAATCATGCTGCAGATATCGTGTCCGGGAAGCCCTTCTTGTTGCGGACTAAGTTCGGGGATCCGAAGTGTGCTCCTCTGGACCGGCTATGGAGTTCCGCGGACGCCTACGTGGATTTGCTGCAAGTGCTGCTGATGCGGCCAAGTACTTCAAGGATCAGAAAGGTCCCGAAGTGGAAAAGTTGTTCTGGTCCCAATTTCATGCTCTAGTCCGTCCGCTGCTGTTGAATGAGCGAATGGCCGAGTGGG
This sequence comes from Triticum dicoccoides, assembly GCF_002162155.2. Classification (NCBI taxonomy): domain Eukaryota; kingdom Viridiplantae; phylum Streptophyta; class Magnoliopsida; order Poales; family Poaceae; genus Triticum; species Triticum dicoccoides. The sequence continues at coordinate 484,817,032 of NC_041392.1, read as the reverse complement.
CTGAGCTCCATAGGTTTTCCGGACTTGCAATGAGGTCTGTTGTGGATCACCTGTGGCCGGGAGGGCCAAGGCCGAATAGCTACTTTAGTTTAGTGCAACAATTCCTTCATGATGTGCCACGCATCGATGCTGTAAAGAGATCAGCGTGCATAGAGGGTGCGCGGATGGCCTTTGCCCGTGTCAAGACATATTGGGCGGAGATGGAGGCCACCACTATTGCAGCACAGGGTTCGGCCGTAGGCCGAGTGGCTGCCGAGGACTACTTTGAAGAAGTTCTTGAAGGTGCTCGTTCGATAGAGGCTCAATGCTCGAAGAATATTATGTTCTACTGACATGTATTCCCATTGTAAAAACAATGTTTTATTGAATTATCAAGGCTGTATTTATACTTTTGCCTGAAAGTACTATGATGCCTCCTGTGCGGCCGTTTATGTATATATGTATATAACCTGAAAGTTTGCAGTCGTCGGCTTTCGCCCCCATGCATATAATGCGGGGGTGTTCGCAGAAAATGCATATCCACACTTGATCCAACGTCTTGGTCCATTAAGGAGGTGATAGCACAGCGAACGAGGCAATCGGACTATATTGCTTTAACACTTTCACTTAGCCATAGGAGTTTGACGGTGGGGCTACTATATAGCCCCTGGTACTTCTACGCTCGTCCGAATACGGGGCGCGTACGTACATGACCGGGAAACGGACCTTCGTTAATGCGGAGGAATCCCGAAGATTCTGATGAGTCATCGAGTGGTTGACCAGTCTCTCGCTATATCATGACAGTCAGTTTTCGGCTTTCTCTACTGAGGTGCTCATCCGGATGAACCAGGACACAATCGTAGTAGTTCTCCCAGTGCTACCTTAGCCGATATAACGGAATGTAAGGTACCAAAACATGGGAGCCGGGCAAACCCAGCATATGACCAAATACATGATTAGGAGCTGATGCATATAGGGCCAAACTCGCGACGCCGAACACTCCCTAAGGTGTTCGGTCTTTATAACATATATAGGGCTAAAAATGCCCTTAATAAGAAACCCCATGTGTCCAAGTACATGAAAAATCCTGACGTGGCCACATGGCAATAACGCCAGCATCCTTCTCGGTTGTGTGGAGTATCCGGAGGATGTGAGCAACAAGAGACAATAAAAAGGTTTACGTAGGGTCTTAATCTAGAAAGAAACCTTTGGGCGGGTCCCTGCTGAACATCTGCGCCTGTATCTCCGTTGTGCTGTGTCCTGGACGGGTGTAGCACGATTGTCATCTGTAAAAGGAAAGAACTTAGGTGAAAGTTGTCATGCCAAAAAAGAAGAATTGGTTATTATCAATGAACTATCAAAATTCAAGAGAAGCCAAGTTGAGCCGGGCTGGCCCGAGAAGCCCCTGGTATCATTTATGAGGGTTTGATCATCAAACCAATCTCATGTATATATGATGGAACACCGGATTCGTTTAACCGTGTCCGTGGTCTTGACGACCTGCCATTTTTTCTGGTTGGTGAGGCAGTCTAGTTTGCGGCTGTTAGAGCCGCCGCATCCTCTTCCGTACGTAAGAAACGTTCAGTATTTCCGCTAACTGAGATGATGCCACGTGGACCGGGCATCTTAAGCTTGAGAAAAGCATAGTGCAGTATTGCGTTAAAACGATCAAAAGCCATTCTTCCGAGTAGTGCCTGATAACCACTTCGGGATGGGGCGATGTGAAATGTTAACCTTTCGCCTCGGAAGTTATCGGGAGAACCGAATACCACCTCTAGTAGTAGAGAGCCCGTACAGCGGTCCTCTTGGCCTGGTATTACTCCCTTGAAGGTAGTATTACTGTGGCTTATTTGTGTCGGGTCTATCCCCATTCTGTGGACTGTGTCCTAATATATCAGATTTAGATCACTATCGCTGTCCATGAGGACTCGTGTGAAATGGTACCCATTTATTATTGGGTCTAACACCAAGGCCGTCAGTCCTTCATGCCGGATATTTGTCTCGTGATCCCTACGATCAAAAGTGATCAGGCAGGCCAACCAGGGGTTGAAACTAGGGGTGAAGGGCTCTATGGCGCGTGTGCCTCGGAGTGCATGCTTGCTTCTCCTCTTTGTCACATGGATCACGTTAACTGTTTTAACCTCTGGTGGGAACTTTTTCTGTCTTCTGGCGCTTTGCTTGGTGTCTCTTCCCCTTTGTGTTCGGCATTTAGCTTACCGGCCTGCTTGAAGACCCAACATTCTCTGTGGGTATGATTTGCAGGTTTGTCTGGGTGCCGTGAATCTGACAGAGTTTGTCAAGAATTTTGTTTAGGCCAGATTGTCCTTCTTTGCTGCCTTTGAAAGGCTTTTTCTGCTGACCTGGCCAGGAGCCCCTGAATCCGGCGTTTACCGCCGTGTTATCTGGGCTACCTTCTTTATTTCGACGCTTGTTTTTGTTGCGTCGTGGTTTACCATTGCCATCCTGACTTCGGGTGTGCTTGGGTCGCTGGTGCTGCTACGGGCCAACCAGCTGTCCTCGCCCGCACAAAAGCGGGTCATGAGGCTTGTTAGGGCTGCCGTTGTTCTCGGTTTTTCTTGGCCGAGGTGTCTGGCGAGCCATTCGTCTCGGACGCTGTGTTTAAAAGCTGCTAAGGCTTCGGTGTCCGGACAGTCGACGATTTGGTTCTTCTTGGTTAGGAACCTGTTCCAAAGCTTTCGGGCGGACTCTCCGGACTGTTGGATTATATGACTTAAATCATCTGCATCCGGAGGTCGGACATAAGTCCCTTGAAAATTGGCCCAAAAAGCGTCCTCGAGCTCCTCCCAACTTCCAATTGAGTTTCTGGGGAGGCTTTTCAGCCAGTGCAGAGCTGGCCCTTTAATCTTGAGGGGCAAGTATTTAATGGCATGGAGATCGTCTCCACGAGCCATATGAATATGGAGGATAAAGTCCTCTATCCAGACTCCAGGGTCTGTGGTCCCGTCGTACGCCTCTATGTTCACCGGTTTGAATCCCTCTGGGAATTCGTAATCCAGTACCTCATCAGTGAAACATAAGAGGTGTGTGGCACCCCTGTATTGGGATGTGCCATGGTGTTCGGACGGTTGTAGTATTCGGTGTTGGTTTTGTACCGTAACGCGCTTCCTATATCCATAGATGGATCTGATCGCGCCGGATTTTTCACGCAAGTTCTCACGCAGATCGTGTGTTGACTTATGCGCGACTTTGTTAGCCGCTCTATCGCGTTCACAAGGTGGTGGATCTGGCCGGTTGGCCGTATCATTCTTTGTCTATATGGGCTCTAAGGCCTCATCGTCGAATTTCGGTAATAGCTTGCGCTTTGGATAGCTATTTTTATGGTAACTTCCACCATACTTTGTTACTTTGTTCCACCTTCTGTCGAGCGTATCTTGTGCGACCTTAAGCATTTGCTTCTATTTCTTCAGGATCCTCGCTGTGGCAATAAGCCTTCTGCGGGGGTTCTCTTGCTCCAAGTGCGTTTCTGGGATGATGTGTGCATGTTCGTCCGGACTGTTTTCTTCCCCATACGGGGTTTGATGAGGCTTATCCTTGGCGTCGTCGTGTTCGGACGTCGGATCCGTACTATGTTTGCAGTTTGCATCTTGATCGTGCTCTGCCACCGGGGTGGTGCAGTCATCGTTTCTTCTAGAGTGGACTGGATTGTTATTTCCTCTTGCACTGTTATCGCTGTTTTTGCTATGGCGGGACTTAGAGCGGCGCTGCTGACGTCAGCACTTGGGTTGCTTGGAGGGGGCATCCTCCGCTGTCTCTTTGCAATTGCCCTCTCTGGGTGTATCCACCATGTGTACGTCATGTGATGAAGTGGCGGTCCAGCGCCCTGTGGGTGGTGGTTCCTGTTCGTCTCCTGCATCGTCGTCCATACCATCGATGTCTTCGGAGTCGAAGTCGAGCATGTCGGTTAAGTCGTGACAGTGGCTACTAAGTGGGTGGTGGGTGGGCAACGAATTTCTTCATTGTCCTCATCCCATTCTAGCCGGACATAGTTCGGCCAAGGTTCTCCTGACAGGGAGAGAGACCTTAATGAATTTAGCACATCTCTAAAAGGTGAGTGCTGAAAGATATCCACGGAGGTGAACTCCATGATCGGCGCACCTCGGATTCGACGGGCACGGATGTAGGCGGCTCGGAGTCCGTGGCCAGAGGTAAATCCAGTGGTGCGGCGATGTGGCTCTCGAAAGGGGTGAAGTCAGTATCTGGCTCTATCGCCATTGAGAGTGCGGCTTCCATGGCGGGGTCTATCCCTCCGCTCTCAGATGGCGTGATTTGCTCCAGATTAACGGCTGGAGTAGTTGCGGATGCGATCTCCCAAACACTGTCCGACGGCAGAGTTACGTCATGCTCGTCGTGACTGTGCGGTGCGTCCGACATGGGCTCGAATCCGTCGAAGATCAAGTCTCCGCGGATGTCGACCGTGTAGTTCAAGTTTCCAAGTCTGACCTGATGGCCAGGGGCGTAGCTCTCGATCTGCTCCAGATGGTCAAGCGAATTGGCCCGCAGTGCGAAGCCGCCGAATACGAAGATCTGTCCGGGAGGAAAACCTCGCCCTGGAACAGATCGGTAGCGATGATCAAAGGAGCCCTCAAGCCTTATGGTGATGACACAGTGGAACTCTCAATGAAAGCACCAATGTCGATGTCAAAACCGGCGGATCTCGGGTAGGGGGTCCCGAACTGTGCGTCTAAGGCAGATGGTAACAGGAGGCAGGGGACACGATGTTTACCCAGGTTCGGGCCCTCTTGATGGAGGTAATACCCTACGTCCTGCTTGATTGTTCTTGATGATATGAGTATTACAAGAGTTGATCTACCACGAGATCAAAGAGGCTAAACCCTAGAAGCTAGCCTATGGTATGATTATATGTTGTCCTATGGACTAAACCCTCCGGTTTATATAGACACCGGAGGGGGTAGGGTTACACAAGGTCGGTTACAAAGGAGGAGATATACATATCCGTATTGCCTAGCTTGCCTTGCACGCCAAGTAGAGCCCCATCCGGACATGGGACGAAGTCTTCAATCTTGTATCTTCATAGTCCAACAGTCCGGCCAAAGGATATAGTCCGACTGTCCGGAGACCCCCCTAATCCAGGACTCCCTCAGTAACGGTTGCGCGAGTCCACGAAGGGCTCCACCCATGAAGGGTCCATGAAGAAGCAACCTTGTCTATCCCTCCATGGCCATCGCCCACGAAGGCTTGCCTCACTAGGGTAGATCTTCACGAAGTAGGCAATCTCCTTGCATGTACAAACTTCTTGGTGCAACTCCACAATCTTGACGGAGGCTCCCAAGTGACACCTAACCAATCTAGGAGACACCACTCTCCAAAAGGTAATAGATGGTGTGTTGACGATGAACTCCTTGCTCTTGTGGTTCAAATGATAGTCTCCCCAACACTCAACTCTCTCTCACAGATTTGGATTTGGTGGAAAGATGATTTGAGTGGAAAGCAAGTTGGAGAAGGCTAAAGATCAAGATTTATGTGGTTGGAGTGGATTATCTTGACCTCAACACATGAGTAGGTGGTTCTCTCTCAGAAAATGTATGCTGGAAGTGTAGGCATGTTCTGATGGCTCTCCTCACGAATGAAGAGTGGGTGGAGGGGTATTTATAGCCTCCACACAAAATCTAACCGTTGCACACAAATCACCAAACTCGGTGGGACCGAATCAGAAAACTCGGTCGGACTGATTTGGTTCATAATGTGATCATTAGGTATTTCAGTGGGACCGATATGATCAACTCAGTGGGACCGGTGTGCTAGGGTTAGGGTAAAACCTCATCTCGATTTGACCGATTACACAAACTCAGTGGGACCGATTTTGGTAATAAGCTAACCAGAGAGTTGGTCAGGCAAAATCGGTGGGACCGATTGCATATCTCGGTGAGACCAAAATTATTGCAATAGGCGACAAAGAGTTTGCAAGCCCATCTCGGTGAGACCGAGATCCCATCGGTGAGACCTAATCTATTAGGGTTTGTGGTAGTGGCTATGTCAAGAGAACTCGTCGGCGCCGGATAGAAAGTTTCAGTGGGGCAGAGTTTGACCTTTTGGTTTGGGACATATGTGGATATGGGAAAGTGGTTGAGGAATTTGGAGCATATCACTAAGCATTTTGAGCAAGCAAGCCATTAAGCAACACCTCATCCCCTTTTAATAGTATTGGCTTTCCTATGGACTCAATGTGATCTTGGATCACTAAAAATAAAATGTCGAGTCTTGAGCTTTTGAGCTTGAGCCAATCCTTTGTCCTTAGCATCTTGAAAGGGTTCCATATCCTCTTGTCCACGCCACTCCATCTGTTGAACTTGTCTGAAATATACTAGATGAAAACATTAGTCTAGCAAAAGATACGTTGACACTAATTGCCAAAACCACCCAGGGAGCACTTGTGCTTTCAAACGTGAAATACGATTAGTTTCTCCTACTATATGACAAGCAGTGAGGTACCAGGAAACTTAGCTATCCATGATGGACTCTCTTGAATGCTATCATTATTAATCTCTGCGCGTTTGAGTTGTGCATTTGTCGATGGGCCTGGGAGTTGAGCTAGTAGGGCAGTGGCCTGGGTCCAAAGTAATAGAGGTCGCACAAAAACATTCTTTGAGTGTAGGCCTTTCCTTGCTCAAGCCTGCCTACTATAATCGCCAGTGCTTGAAAGGAAAAGTGAAGGAAAAACATAGGAATTGGAAAGTTTCCTATGGTACTACTATTCATGATATTGTTTCAAAGGAATGGAGCAAAGGAAAACTGTAGGATTTGTTCCTTTAGTGTCTCCTTGAAAGAAAAACCGTAGGAATTTTAATTCCCACTTGTCCTCCTTTTCAAATTCCTATTCATGAAGCACAAGACTAAGAGATAGTAGCATAATAGCATTATAGCCGTACATTTTCTTGTGGTTTGACTTAATCTCACATTGCTTCTTTGCATCCTATGATCTTCCAATTCTTGTGAATCAAACACCCAGATTGGCATAAATCCCGTGTTTTAAATTCTCTGTTTTGCACATGCATTCCTATCCTATTCCTGTCTATTTCCTATCCCTGCATTGTAGAATCCTCAAATTCAAACAAGCCCTTACACAATTACTTCTGTTACAGATATGTGTCAAAGAAAACCTGGTGTGGTTTGTCCTGCTCCTGTTGCGCTTTGTTCCACCCCAGCTCAGTTGCTCCAACGACGGAAGGGTTCACCACAATAGGGATCCGCTCTCCAGACTGTCTTTCGCCGCCTCAGATCTTCTTCCTCACCGCCGGCAGCCACGACAACTGCTTACCATCATCAACTAAGCAGATGACCTTGAGAACTACACGGGTCCGCAAAAGAAGTCACACTCTTCCGTGTCTGCTTATGTTATGCATCGCTTAATATGATGACATGCTACTTTATCGTCGTGTTTACCTATTAGACTCCGAGTCAAGTCCAAACTAATGCTGAAACTTGAGTTTTTAAATGGTTGTGGGGTATATATTGGGGCAGCAATCAATAATATTTGTCTACTATCTGGTTAATCTCGGGTGTCTACTATGAGTTTCATGTTGGGTGCAAACAAACATTAAAGGAGCCATTATCTGTATTTTTTTAACTAAAGCTATTATCTGCCTGCTATCATTGGTTTTGGGTCTATCCATAGTTTGCTACCATCACTCTGGATATGTGCATGCACTCCTTACATAATCTCACTATGTTTTATTCATATGCATGTCAGTTATTGTACACAATGGAACTGAAAATGTAGAGAAAAAGAGACGAGCCTTGTGTGGCAATAAAATTTCATGCAGACGTTGCTCCATGGTGGGTGCAAAGGCAGCCCCCCCTCCACCCATTTCGGATCGTAATCAAGAGGAAGATAACTGTTCTGAGGGGGACTCAGAAGGAGAAGACCACTCCTATTTATCCCGTGAGGTCTTCGCTCTAACTTGGCATGCTGATGTTGGTAATATCATGCATATGGTGCCTTGCATTGCTTACTGGATACATCAAATATGTCATCTGCTTAGTTTATACATGCTTTGTGTCAATGCCATCAGTTTAGTTTTTTTATCGTACTCCCTCCATCCCGTAATTCATGTCGCACGCGTAGTTCATTCTCAATTTTATAAAAAAGCCCTCACAGTTTCAAAACAACCACAAACAACTCCCTCCACCACCGTCTTCTTCCTTCGCCGTCGCCCGTGCGTATCCAGGGGCCGGCGCCGCCAAGCCGCGCGATTTGCCGCCCACCAGGAAGTGTTCCGCCTCTGTTGCCACGTACCTTCAACGCCGTCGCCGTCGCCAAGTACTTGCTCCAACACCGCCGCCTAGACCTGCGCCGCCGCGATCCCCTCCCGCGGCGATTACATCCAGGCCTCGCCAGAATTTCCCACCATGATCTAGTGGAGCGGGAGCTCCCTCTCACCGTCCTTGAGCTCCCGTGAGTCCTCCTCGTGCTCCCGCGAGTCCACCTTGAGCTGCCTCCCATGCGCCACCGCGGTCCCTCCCATCGTGATCCACCTACGGGCATTGCCGGAGCCGGCCTCCACGATCCGGTGGACAAGAGCTCGCATGCGTCCTCCGTGGTCTCCCGCAAGTCCTTGTCATGCTCCCATGCGCTGCCGTGGTGCTCCTTCTCTGCCTGCGTGCCCGCATGACTTTTTCTCCTCTGCTTCTCCCCTGCCGCCGGTGGAGCTAGCCCGTGCTGCTGCTCCTCTTCCCATGTTGATTCTACTGCTCCTATGCCCGTGCTCATGTTGCTGATCCATGCTATGTTGTTGTTGTTGTTGTTGACTGCCGCCGTGACTGCTGCTGCTGGTGCTATTTTCACTCTGAAGAAGGTACTCCATCAGAGTACTGCTACCTGAAAATTTGTGAAATTGATTTACTGTTAACTAAAAGCTTTCAATTAATAGCAATTGCCCCTAGCTGATCTTGTTGCAAATACTCCAATGATGATCAAATTAGGGAACAAGCGTCAGTTCATAGTTGCTAAATTCATTTTGAGCATATGCTATCCAATAATCCAAACCTTGGCACTCGCGGATAAATTTGCCGAGCAGCCTTTCTCTTTGTTGCCCCAAAGCAGCTGGTTGCCCCATGCCCATGTTCCAAAACCCACGGGTGAAACTGAAAGGGGCCAACTTTCACCTACATTTGTTAAACATCAATGTTTCCTTGAGCAGAATTCAATGAACAAGAGTTGATAACCTAACATACTAATTGTACAGTCCTCATTTTTTTTCTGAAGATTGCGTTGCATGTTATGGTACAGTCTGTCATGTGAGCATACAAAGATGAACAATTAGGGAGTTGGCTTTATAGATTTCTGGACACTGTACTTGTTAAGATTTCCATGTTTCACTAGTCCATTAGGACTTTGTGGAAGAGGGATAAGAGCTGATCAGGTCAACTAACCCTTTGCTTGTTTTGATGGTGGTCTGACGGATCAACTAACTCTTTTTTCTTAGACAGAGAGGTGCTATCAACCAATTTTACTAGAGACACAATGTAGTAGCTTTTCATCCACCTAGAGTTAAATATACCAGAACTACTCCATGCCATGGACTTGAAATCTTAAGTCCAAGAAATCTAACAGAACTAAAATGATGTAGCAATTTGTTCTAAAGTGAATCACATTGATGCAGCAATGATGGCAGGATAATTTGAACCAGTTTTGTGCTGAATTGCTGTGCATTTATGCAGAAAGATAGGCCAGGAGGCAAACCTATGTTGAATTGATGTGCAGTAAAGATAGGCCGGGAGGAAAATACTTTCTATGGTGTTGGCAAAAGCAGTGTCACCCAGCAGTGGGCAAATCAACAGATTCTTTGACCATTTTTAATTTTTTTGCAGATGAGGGGATTAGCATGAAAGGCTGCTTAACTAGCACCTTCATATTTTGCTTTAATTGAGTAATAAGTTAAGCAAAGCTTTTGTCAGACCAGGCAATCTGCGTGTAAAGATATTTGCATCAGTGGTGCATTTTGAGGGAGAGGGACATAGGAGACAAGGACACTGGCCCTGAGTGGCTGAGCTGCTGAGCTTACCTTTGGTATGTATGATCATTCCTTTCCTCTCATTAAAGTGGAGAGGAAAGGATAATATAATAGCAATGATGTAGCAATTTGTTCTAAAGTGAATCACATTAATCTACTGGATCTACAGTGAACAAATTTATTTGGATTAATTTGAATTAATCAGAATAATACAGTTTAGAAACAAACTTGGCTGAAAATTCAGTCATTCTAAAATTTGCTTTAGTTAGTTTACTCCTAAAATTCAGTAAACAACTACTCTGCATACATGCTGGAGATCAATATCAACAACTATTCTGCATATTTTCCAAGATGTTTCAAAGATATGCACACTACTTTTTTACACACAACAAACATAACTTTTTGCATCTAAGAAAACCTCATGGATTGTCCTAAATACTCCGTGTCAATAATTATGGTACTAACTGATTGGCAACAGTTTCTTTGGGTGCACAATTTAAACAGAAAAATGACAGTACAAGAAGATCTTCGGTACTCCAATTTCTTTCGGTTTTGACAGCTTATTTTCAGTTTCAAAATGGAAAATACAGTTCTTCAGCACTCTAATTTTACAAACTGAAAATAGCAGCACCAAGAATTGAGTATAAAATGATTGTTGTGAATTGCCATATACTCCTACAAGTCAACATGTGTATCAACTTTATTGGCTATAATTTTGTTGATCAACATGAACTACCGGTCAATGTTCTCCTTTGTACTAGAGCATCTGTGTATAATACAGACTTGAGTATAATAAGAGCATCAACTACCGATGCATGAACTTGAGTACATCTTCAACATGTAATTACTGAAGCACATGAACTTGAGTTTACTCAGAAAAGTGGTACCTTTTCACTCAGAGTTGATTTGTCAATTGCAGTACTAGGGAGCAAGCACAAAGACTACCTCTTTTTACTCATCCATCCATCTCCATCTCCATCTCCGAGCGCCACCTCGTCTCCGGTCACTTCCACTGCCGACGGGGTCGTCGATTCAAGCAGCTCCCTCGCGCGCACGTATACCCTGCAGTCCTCTGAGCTCACCTCCCGTGCCGTGCATTTCAACTAGCTCCAGAAATCCTTCATTCGCCTGTCTTCTCGCTTGTCGGCCACCTCCCTTGACCTGAGTACGGACGGGCGCATTGGTGCTCTGCTTCACCACCATCGGCGGGTGTGCACATCTAAGCCTCGCTGTTGGACCGCTCCAATCTGGCCACTCAAGCCAACCGAGCTCATCTCCTTCCTCTCCACCAAGGCACCTCCACTCCAGTGACTCAATCCATCCCGTCAATTGCAGTATCGAGCAACTCAATCCATCCCATCAATTGCAGTAGCAAGCACAAAAGGGGCACCTGAGCTCCTCCACCTTGGTCGATGGCGTCATGGAGGGGGCGAGCTTTGTGGTCGAAGGTGAGGAGGTGGTTGACGATGGACAGAGGCGGAAGGAGAGCAAGGACTCCGGACAGTGGTCTCCAAAAAATCAAACCTTCACGGCCGGCGAGCAGAGGGGAACTGTTGGAAATATACCCTAGAGGCAATAATAAAATGATTATTATATTTCCTTGTTCATGATAATTGTCTATTATTCATGCTATAATTGTATTATCCGGAAATCGTAATACATGTGTGAATACATAGACCACAATGTGTCCCTAGTGAGCCTCTAGTTGACTAGCTCGTTGATCAATAGATAGTCATGGTTTCCTGGCTATGGACATGGGGATGTCATTGATAATGGGATCACATCATTAGGAGAATGATGTGATGGAAAAGACCCAATCCTAAGCTTAGCTCAAAGATCGTGTAGTTCGTTTGCTGTAGCTTTTCTGAATGTCAAGTATCATTTCCTTAGACCATGAGATTGTGCAACTCCCGGATACCGTAGGAGTGCTTTGGGTGTACCAAACGTCACAACGTAACTAGGTGACTATAAAGGTACATTACAGGTGTTTCCGAAAGTGTCTGTTGGGTTGGCACGAATCGAGACTGGGATTTGTCACTCCGTATGACGGAGAGGTATCTCTGCGCCCACTCGGTAATTCATCATCATAATGAGCTCAATGTGATCAAGTGGTTGATCACAGGATCATGCATTACGGTACAAGTAAAGTGACTTGCCGGTAACGAGATTCAACAAGGTATTGGGATACCGACGATCGAGTCTCGGGCAAGTAACGTACCGATTGACAAAGGGAATTGAATACGGGATTGATTAAGTCCTCGACATCGTGGTTCCTCCAATGAGATCGTCGAGGAGCATGTGGGAGCCAACATGGGTATCCAGATCCTGCTGTTGGTTATTGGCCGGAGAGCCGTCTCGGTCATGTCTACGTGTCTCCCGAACCTGTAGGGTCTACACACTTAAGGTTCGGTGACGCTAGGGTTGTAGAGATATGAGTATGCAGTAATCCGAAAGTTGTTCGGAGTCCCGGATGAGATCCTGGACGTCACGAGGAGTTTCGGAATGGTCTGGAGGTGAAGAATTATATATAGGAAGTGTAGTTTCAGCCATCGGGAAAGATTTGGGGTCACCGGTATTGTACCAGGACTACCGGATGGGTCCCGGGGGTCCACCGGGTGGGGCCACCCATCCCGGAGGGCCCCATGGGCTGAAGTGGGGAGGTGAACCAGCCCATAGTGGGCTGGTGCGCCCCGCCCCTTGGGCCCCCCTGCGCCTAGGGTTGGAAACCCTAGGATGGGGGGCGCCTCCACTTGCCTTGGGGGGCAAGCCTCCCCCTTGGCCGCCGCCCCCCCCAAGGAGATCCCATCTCCTAGGGCCGCCCCCCCAAGGGGCCTATATAAAGGGGGGAGGGAGGGCAGCCGCACCTGAAGTCTTGGCGCCTCCCTCTCCCCTGCTACACCTCTCCCTCTCGCAGAAGCTCGGCGAAGCCCTGCTGCGATCATTGCTGCATCCACCACCACGCCGTCGTGCCGCTGGATCTTCATCAACCTCTCCTTCCCCCTTGCTGGATCAAGAAGGAGGAGACGTCATCCGCTCCGTACGTGTGTTGAACGCGGAGGTGTCGTCCGTTCGGCACTTGGTCATCGGTGATTTGGATCAGGCGAGTACGACTCCATCATCCCCGTTCTCTTGAACGCTTCCGCTCGCGATCTACAAGGGAAGTGGTCACTGGAAGCGGAACTGCCCCAAATACTTAGCGGACAAGAAGGCCGGCATCACGAAAGGTATATGTGATATACATGTAATTGATGTGTACCTTACCAGTACTCGTAGTAGCTCCTGGGTATTTGATACCGGTGCGGTTGCTCACATTTGTAACTCAAAGCAGGAGCTGCGGAATAAGCGGAGACTGGCGAAGGACGAGGTGACGATGCGCGTCGGGAATGGTTCCAAGGTCGATGTGATCGCCGTCGGTACGCTACCTCTACATTTACCTACGGGATTAGTTTTAAACCTCAATAATTGTTATTTAGTGCCAGCTTTGAGCATGAACATTGTATTAGGATCTCGTTTAATTCGAGATGGCTACTCATTTAAATCCGAGAATAATGGTTGTTCTATTTATATTAGAGATATGTTTTATGGTCATGCTCCGATGGTGAATGGTTTATTCTTAATGAATCTCGAGCGTAATGCTACACATATTCATAGTGTGAATACCAAAAGATGTAAGGTTGATAAAGATAGTCCCACATACTTGTGGCACTGTCGCCTTGGTCACATAGGTGTTAAATGCATGAAGAAGCTCCATGCAGATGGACTTTTAGAGTCTCTTGATTACGAATCATTTGACACGTGCGAACCATGCCTCATGGGTAAAATTACCAAGACTCCGTTCTCAGGAACAATGGAGCGAGCAACAAACTTATTGGAAATCATACATACTGATGTGTGCGGTCCAATGAGTGTTGAGGCTCGCGGTGGTTATCATTATGTTCTCACCCTCACTGATGACTTGAGTAGATATGGGCATGTCTACTTAATGAAACACAAGTCTGAGACCTTTGAAAAGTTCAAGGAATTTCAGAGTGAGGTTGAGAATCAACGTGACAGGAAAATCAAGTTCTTGCGATTAGATCGTGGGGGAGAATACTTGAGTCACGAATTTGGCACACACTTAAGAAAATGTGGAATAGTTTCACAACTCACGCCGCCTGGAACACCTCAGCGTAATTGTGTGTCCGAACATCGTAATCACACTCTATTCGATATGGTGCGATCTATGATGTCTCTTACCGATTTACCGCTATCATTTTGGGGCTATGCTTTAGAGACTGCCGCATTCACTTTAAATAGGGCTCCGTCGAAATCCGTTGAGACGACACCGTATGAATTATGGTTTGGGAAGAAACCTAAGCTGTCGTTTCTAAAAGTTTGGGGATGCGATGCTTATGTCAAGAAACTTCAACCTGAAAAGCTCGAACCCAAGTCGGAAAAATGCGTCTTCATAGGATACCCTAAGGAAACCATTGGGTATACCTTCTACCTCAGATCCGAACGCAAGATCTTCGTTGCCAAGAATGGATCCTTTCTAGAGAAGGAGTTTCTCTCGACAGAAGTAAGTGGGAGGAAAGTAGAGCTTGAGGAAGTACCGCCTCTTGAAGCAGAGAGTAGCGCAGCTCAGGAAAATGTTCCTGTGGTGCCTGCACTGATTAGAGAGGAATTTAATGATGATGATCAAGATACTTCGGATCAAGCTCCTATTGAACTTCGTAGGTCCACAAGGACACGTTCCGCACCAGAGTGGTACGGTAACCCTGTCTTGGAAATCATGTTGTTAGACAATGGTGAACCTTCGAACTATGAAGAAGCGATGGTGGGCCTAGATTCCGACAAATGGCTGGAAGCCATGAAATCCGAGATAGGATCCATGTATGAAAACGAAGTATGGACTTTGACTGACTTGCCCGTTGATCGGCGAGCCATAGAAAATAAATGGATCCTTAAGAAGAAGACAAACGCGGATGGTAATGTGACCATCTATAAAGCTCGGCTTGTCGCTAAGGGTTATCGACAAGTTCAAGGGGTTGACTACGATGAGACTATCTCACCCATAGCGAAGCTGAAGTCCGTCCGAATCATGTTAGCAATTGCCGCATTCTATGACTATGAGATATGGCAAATGGACGTCAAAACGACATTCCTTAATGGTTTCCTTAAGGAAGAATTCTATATGATGCAGCCGGAAGGTTTTGTCGATCCTAAGAATGCTAACAAGGTGTGCAAGCTCCAACGCTCGATTTATGGGCTGGTGCAAGCATCTTGGAGTTGGAACATTCGCTTTGATGAGATGATCAAAGCGTTTGGGTTTATGCAGACTTATGGAGAAGCCTCCGTTTACAAGAAAGTGAGTGGGAGCTCTGTAGCATTTCTCATATTATATGTAGATGACATACTTTTGATGGGAAATGATATAGAACTTTTGGACAGCATTAAGGCCTACTTGAATAAGAGTTTTTCAATGAAGGACCTTGGAGAAGCTGCTTATATATTAGGCATCAAGATCTATAGAGATAGATCAAGACGCCTCATAGGTCTTTTACAAAGCACATACCTTGATAAGATATTGAAGAAGTTCAATATGGATCAGTCTAAGAAGGGGTTCTTGCCTGTGTTGCAAGGTGTGAAATTGAGCTCAGCTCAATGTCCGACCACGGCAGAAGATATAGAAGAGATGAGTGTCATCCCCTATGCCTCAGCCATAGGGTCTATTATGTATGCCATGTTGTGTACCAGACCTGATGTAAACCTTGCCGTAAGTTTGGTAGGAAGGTACCAAAGCAATCCCGGCAAGGAACACTGGACAGCGGTCAAGAATATCCTGAAGTACCTGAAAAGGACTAAGGACATGTTTCTCGTTTATGGAGGTGACGAAGAGCTCGTCATAAAGGGTTACGTCGACGCTAGCTTCGACGCAGATCTGGATGACTCTAAGTCATAAACCGGATACGTGTATATGTTGAATGGTGGAGCAGTAAGCTGATGCAGCTACAAGCAGAGCGTCGTGGCGGGATCTACATGTGAAGCGGAGTACATGGTAGCCTCAAAGGCAGCGCATGAAGCAATTTTGGTGAAGGAGTTCATCACCGACCTAGGAGTCATACCCAATGCGTCGGGGCCGATCAAACTCTTCTGTGACAACACTAGAGCTATTGCACTTGCCAAGGAGCCCAGGTTTCACAAGAAGACCAGGCACATCAAGCGTCGCTTCAACTCCATTCGTGAAAATGTTCAAGATGGAGACATAGATATTTGTAAAGTACATACGGATCTGAATGTCACAGATCCGTTGACTAAACCTCTCCCTAGAGCAAAACATGATCAACACCAGAATTCCATGGGTGTTCGATTCATCGCAATGTAACTAGATGATTGACTCTAGTGCAAGTGGGAGACTGTTGGAAATATGCCCTAGAGGCAATAATAAAATGATTATTATATTTCCTTGTTCATGATAATTGTCTATTATTCATGCTATAATTGTATTATTCGGAAATCGTAATACATGTGTGAATACATAGACCACAATGTGTCCCTAGTGAGCCTCTAGTTGACTAGCTCGTTGATCAACAGATAGTCATGGTTTCCTGGCTATGGACATGGGGATGTCATTGATAACGGGATCACATCATTACGAGAATGATGTGATGGACAAGACCCAATCCTAAGCTTAGCTCAAAGATCGTGTAGTTCGTTTGCTGTAGCTTTTCTGAATGTCAAGTATCATTTCCTTAGACCATCAGATTGTGCAACTCCCGGATACCGTAGGAGTGCTTTGGGTGTACCAAACGTCACCACGTAACTGGGTGACTATAAAGGTACATTACAGGTGTTTCCAAAAGTGTTTGTTGGGTTGGCACGAATCGAGATTGGGATTTGTCACTCCGTATGACGGAGAGGTGTCTCTGGGCCCACTCGGTAATGCATCATCATAATGAGCTCAATGCGATCAAGTGGTTGATCACGGGATCATGCATTACGGTACAAGTAAAGTGACTTGCCAGTAACGAGACTGAATAAGGTATTGGGATACCGACGATTGAGTCTCACGCAAGTAACGTACTGATTGACAAAGGGAATTGAATACGGGATTGATTAAGTCCTCGACATCGTGGTTCATCCGATGAGATCATCGAGGAGCATGTGGGAGCCAACATGGGTATCCAGATCCCGCTATTGGTTATTGGCCGGAGAGCCGTCTCGGTCATGTCTACGTGTCTCCCGAACCCGTAGGGTCTACACACTTAAGGTTCGATGATGCTAGGGTTGTAGAGATATGAGTATGCAGTAATCCGAAAGTTGTTCGGAGTCCCGGATGAGATCCTGGACGTCACGAGGAGTTCCGGAATGGTCCGGAGGTGAAGAATTATATATAGGAAGTGTAGTTTCGGCCATCTGGAAATATTCGGGGTCACCGGTATTGTACCGGGACCACCGGATGGGTCCCGGGGTCCACCGGGTGGGGCACCCATCCCGGAGGGCCCCATGGGCTGAAGTGGGGAGGGGAACCAGCCCATAGTGGGCTGGTGCGCCCCCCCGTTGGGCCCCCCTGCGCCTAGGGTTGGAAACCCTAGGGTGGGGGGCGCCTCCACTTGCCTTGGGGGGCAAGCCTCCCCCTTGGCCGCCCCCCCCAAGGAGATCCCATCTCCTAGGGCAGGCGCCCCCCCAAGGGGCCTATATAAAGGGGGAGGGAGGGCAGCCACACCTGAAGTCTTGGCGCCTCCCTCTCCCCTGCTACAGCTCTCCCTCTCGCAGAAGCTCGGCGAAGCCCTGCTGCGATCATTGCTGCATCCACCACCACGCCGTCGTGCTGCTGGATCTTCATCAACCTCTCCTTCTCCCTTGCTGGATCAAGAAGGAGGAGACATCATCCGCTCTGTACGTGTGTTGAACATGGAGGTGCTGTCCATTCGGCACTTGGTCATCGGTGATTTGGATCACGGTGAGTACGACTCCATCATCCCGTTCTCTTGAACGCTTCCGCTCGCGATCTACAAGGGTATGTAGATGCACTCTCCTCTCGTTGCTAGTTGACTCCATAAATTGATCTTGGTGAAACGTAGAATTTTTTTTGTTTTCTGCAACGTTCCCCAACAGGAACGAGGCGGCGGGCAAAGAGGACAGAAACCACCGCGTGGGGCGACGCGTGGGGAGGTGGAGCGGCATGCGGTGTGCCGTGGCGGGAGGGGGAGCAAGGCGGCGGGGGCGATGGCAAGGGAGGTGCGACCAAATCGACCGGCGTCGGAGAAGAGCGAGGAAGGAGACACAGGACCACGAGTTTGGTCGGGAAAACCACGAGGGCTAAATTACAAAAATGCTGTCGCGGCATGAATTACGGGACGAAGGGAGTATATGTGAATCACGCAATGCCATCTTGTTTAGCCAGGCATCATATATGTGAGTTTGTAACATCCCAAATTTTCAATTTGGAATGTTCTACATAGATCATTCATGCATATCATATTTTATTGCACTTCATTTTGCGATCCTTGAAATCCTAAGCAACTCAAGGACCCTCGGAGAGAGTTGGGGATTTCCCTGTTTTCATATTTGAGTTTTATCAAATATTGAAACGAGGATTTTTGGTTTTAATTAGTTTTCTCTTCGAAAATATTTCATATTAAAATATATGAGAGGAGATAATATGACTTCTCCAAAATAAATGAAATATTGGAGGAAAAATATTAAAATCAAATGTTTGTTTTTATCCGGAGTTTATTGCTATTTTATTTGAATTAGAAAAATTGCACGATTTCCAAAGTTGCATTTCAGGGCCAAGAAAATGTTCATCCTGTTCTAAATATTTTATTTAGATGGAGAAAATTTGTTTTGGCATTTTTAGAATTTTATAACATTTTCTAGGATTTTTTCGTTCGGCTGAATTATTTAAAAAACGCGTAGTGCCCAGTGGGCCGAAGCCCAGTCGAGTCGGCCCGCTTCCCCGACGCCACCTCCGAGCTGGAGACCGCGCCGCCGCCGCCCGAACCGGAGTCCGGCCGGGACTCCGTTTTCCCCGCGCCTTATACCCTCCTCC